>NC_135572.1:100991929-101293715 GCF_965152235.1 Eretmochelys imbricata
CTCACTACCTAGCAAATAAAATCCTCAGCACACAACACATAAGAGTCCTACCAACTTACCCATTTTTGTCAGGTAAGAGCTTTAAGATACTATTTCAAATGTTTAAAAGAAGAATAGCATTTATCTGTTAGATTTTGCTAAACAGAAATCTTCTATACCCAGTTCCTTTAGTGGCTCAGGCCCTAACTTCGGTACAGGCAGTTTTCTCTTAATGTATAACATTTCAGACAGACCCCAGAGACAGTTAATATACTGAAGCAATAATTCTTTACAAACATTATGAATGGAATTCTCAAAAGTGTTCAGCTTGACCTAACTCTCCCATTTAATTCAATTCACCATTGACATGGCATACATTGAATTCAATGGAAGCAGAGTTAGGCCAACACTGAGTGTGTTTGAAAATTCCACCCTATATCACTCTGATTTCAGGAAGACAAATTTGGTCTTACAATTTGCATTATACTTAGTAATGCACTGCACGACGATCAATATATGAAAATACCTATAAGTTAGTGATGGGCTAAACCCAGTTATTAAAGCCAGTTATTTATCCATTCTGTTCCTCTAACTTTGAAATTTTGAAGGTTTAGATGAAATGGAACCCACATTTAAACCATCCTTGTTGTTGATTTTGATAACTAAAAGTAAACCAATCAAATTTTGCAAAATGAACACCACCCCAATTTTGATGATCCTTCAGTAGGGACACATAGGTGTAACTTGTCCTTCAGCTGGCATCCAATAGACAATTACTTAAGTAATTGGAGTTAAATATGCAGATGTATCTAATTTGGGGGGTTTTCATTTCTGGATGCCAAACTCTGGGTGACTATCACTGAAGTCAATGGGAACTGTGGATCCTTGACATCTCGGAAAATCACACACATTTTCACAAGTTTGGCACCAAAAACCTGAGGACTTCAAAATTAGTGAATGCTTCTGAAAATGTTGGCTGTAGAAAAATAGTAAAAAGGAATTTCTTATCTGGTAATTCCATCAGAGGCAAAGACATTGTTGTCCCTACTTGGCCGAAAGTGGAGGAAACTGTACTCCCTCTTCTAATTATGATCATGTCTTCATATCTTAATTTTAACATAAAATGCATTTTGGTAGTCCACTGAAACTTAATTCTAGGTGTACAATTCCACCAACGAAAGGGAGATATATGTTTTGGATTAGACATATAACAGGTACTGTATGGGCACTGGATGAGCAACCTTACTGTTTACTGTCCTAACTGTGCCTCAACAGTAATTTTGTGGCCAACCCCTAGAGTTTATAGGTCAGTTTCCAGGTCACTTTAAAGTGGTGTATTGAAATCTGTATTAAAATTATAAACTATCACTTTAAATGCTCAGGCAGTTTTCCTGGTCTTGCTTGCAGGCTAGGGCACTCTGTAGTGAAACATTTAATCTGGGCATAGCAGAGTGAGTCTGCAGACAGGCAGTTTAGAGCAAGGTGGGGTGAGTTGTGTGTTTTAGGGCGTAGCCTGCTTTATCTCTCTCTGTTTTGGGATTCTTATGCATTATCATTCTGAACTCTAAGAAACAAAGTAGTATTACATTACAACCTTCCAGAAAGAGTATTTTATGAGGTTTTTTAAAATCTAACTTCCCTGTTTGTATGCCATGAAACATAACAATTAGCCTCTTAGATAACAAAAGTGTCCACAAATGCTAATTATGAAAGTGGGTTTTTGGACACTTGTACACTGGGAAATGAACTGAGACTATTACATTCATTTCACATAGACTACTAAAGAGTTAACAAATGGCAATTAATTTTGGATTGTTTTAGTGCCTGGACAAAACAAAGCTTTCCCCTTGTCTCAGCCAAAAAAATACTCCACTTTCCCCTGTAAAAAATGGTTTCTTTATTTCAGTCTCATACTGCTGCTATTAATGCTAATTAAAATATAATTATAATATAATTGACATGCCCTGAGCTAAACTATCTCCAGGGTATGGGAAGAGTCAAGCAGAACAAGCAACATTACAGCCATCTTCCCTCCTTCTTGTTCTATGGTGGCAATGGCAGGTTTAAAATCCCCCCGAGACTCCACAGAAACCCTTCAAGTAGAAGCTGCTTAGATGATGCATTAATTCAGCACATCTTGTGAAGATGACTACTCCCCAGCCAGAGTCACTATTTTTTGGTCTGGATTAAGTTGTGTAGCTTGCCTCCTCCGCTCTGTAGGAGCAGTCACTGTAGCTTTTTTATGCCATTTCAACTTCCCCTTTGACATCTGACTTTGTGCTTTGAGGGCTCTGAATCATCATCTCCATGACAGGAAGCCAGCATAGGCCCTGGGGTGAATTTAGCCCTAAATATACAGCAATGGCAGTGTAATCTATTTATCACCTTTTTCATCTTCTTGGATGTAATTTAGCATCAGGCTTCACCCAACACAGCAGCACCTAGTTTGATTTGTCTGTTTTATTTAGATAGTCATTTCTCTTTTCTTCTCTTCTACATTTGGCATGTCAGATGGTCAGATGTATTACAGAATTCCAGAGGTGCATGAAGTAATATAACATAGGAAATATCCCTCGGCTTTTGTCTACTCGCATCCAAAACTAAATATAAGTAACGAGGTTAAATATTCATTTGAAGTCAGTCATAAACTTACAGAGATTCTGAATCATCCAACTGAACAAGGATTCATAAACCAATGGTGAATGCCATAAAACTACGCTAAGAAAAGTGACATTAACAGTTTGGTATATGTATGCTGCCTGACTCATCCAACTGGGCACAACTAATATTTACCTATTGAGTGAATGCAAAGTGCTTCTATTCAAAAGGACATGCTTCCCCTAAGTGGGTTTGAATACTATAGCAATGACAACAGTACACTTAAAAGCAAAAAAAGACATTTAGCCTTTCAGCTGCCACGACTTTATTTTGTAATATTGCTTTCCACTGCTTGGGGATTCTCTTTTGAGCCTTTGAAACCTTATCCTGTGAGGGTGCTGTGCAACCTCAACTCCAAATGAAATTCTCATAGACTACATGGGAAACTGGAGTTTCATGTTTGTGGAATGTATGAATTGTTGCTCTAATTTTCAATGTTAAAATTTTCCTGCAAAATAAATGCAACATATTTTTGCACTCTGACAGTGTTAAATTCCAGTCCTCCATTAAGGTATAATATTGTATCAGAGACTGATGCCTGGCATCAGTTAGAGCAATATGTAAGGAGAAGGAATACTTACCCTCCATCAAAACCAGCAGAGAGGATGTGGAGTTGCAAAGTGGACGCTGCAATAGCCTAACACTTGTCCCTTTGATTGTTGTGTGTGTGGGACAAGGACAATAGAATCTGTGTAGCAGCAGATTCTCTGGCACTGCTGCTATCTGCCCTTTGCGTGCTGATATGCAGAAAGCCACCATACTGCTGAGCTCTCCACAAGTTCTATATGCAGCAGAACTACATCAGTTCCACTGCCAAGAGAACTTCAGTGAAACTGGGAAAAGATGTCTCTAAGTGCCTGATTTTGATCATCATTAATGTGCCCTCATTGTGCCATCATTAATGTACCTTTACAGAAAGGCCAGTGGGTCCAGTGAATGGGATGATCTGTAATTAGAATACATCCAGTTTACTTCTGCTGTTTGCCAACAGTATTGTATTTCCAGAAATTTTCACCACAAGCCATCTAATTCTATAGTTACCAAATGCCACCATGCAATAAGCTGTGAGGGTTTGATTCCACAGCCTATTGGCAACTATCCTCATGGACTCTTCTGAGCAGCTGTTGGACATGCCATGAGGAGTGTATGCCCATAACATCATTTTCTGACCTCAGGCATTCAACTGCCATAATCTGAACTGATCAATGTTCAGGGGTCTCAATCTGATTTTTGTCATGAGTTCATTTCTCATTTAACCGCAAAACTCCTGAATAGACCCAGGAGTAATTTGTCTACACTGAAAAATTACATTATATTAGAATACAGACTTGAGCAGTCATAGTAACTAACATGAAATTAAACACTCAGGGTAGACAGGGACTGTCATGTTTAACATCATGTCACCAGGTCATGTGGTTGACCCTAGAGCTCATGACTGAGAACTACATTCTCTCTAACATTGTGTCAGTTACCACTACTCCTCAAGATTGCATGCTAACATGATATAATTTTCCAATGTAGACAAACCCTATGTGCGAGGAGAGCCTGGCTTTGTATTCCTTTCTCTACCAAACTTGTACAGTATTGTCAGCTCTTGTGATTTTATCAAGAGCCTTGCAATATTTGTTGTTTTTCTGTAAGTCCCAGATCTTGGAATCATAAGTATCTCAGCTTCCATTTAAAAGAAAGTTTCTGGCCCTCCTGGTTGCAGAGAAAAGCTGAAAACCATGAACCATGGGTATTCTGAAGGCTCAAAAACAAGAAGGCAAATAAAAAGAACCCAACATTTATTGTTTTTAAAATATCATAGGTATGGAACCAATCTGATGATTTTCTGAGGTTTTGACTCGTAACGATTTTGGAATGCTTGGGGCTGGTAGTACTGTTTACTTTTCAAAGGTTACAAGTTCTCATTAATTGAATCTCTTATATTCTTCTGCTCTCCTCATTTTCTTTCTATTGGAGTTTAGGGATTATCATTCTCTTTCCATCCTGTGTATGGTATAGTCATATATAGATATGTGGTACCTTTGCAGTATTTGCTGAGAATAAGAGGGATGGTTGGAGTACTCTCTGCCAAAGTTAAATCAGCTGGGAGCGGTTTTATTTTATGCCAACTGTTAAGACACTTTTCTACCATCATGCACTACCTCTAATTACTCCATTTTCATTCCCACCACTTACACACTACCTGTTATATGGGCTTATCCCGCTCTTATCCCAGTTATGTCAGTTCTGCCTCCTGTTTTTATACCTTGGCCCCACCTACATGAACATATGCCAGAAGGTGCACTCAATTGCACTAGCTCTCAATGTGGCCCTATGTTTGTATGATAAGAAGTTCCAGGGACTTTACACCTAACCTAATCTTACCACCACCTAATTAAGAGCCTGTTCCAAAGCCTAGTGAAGTCAATAGGAGTCTTGCTGTTGACTTCATGGGCTTTGGATATATCCCTAAATCAAGTATATATGTTAGTGTACATATTCCTGCAGGTGCAAACTGATGAAGCCCTAAAATCCATCTAATCTGACAACTCAAAATACAACCAGACAACTGTAGATTTTTACACAGATGTTTGACTCCTGAAATAATAACCAAAGGGGATAAACCTATTATGGGCCCTTCTGAAACAGCTGCGATGAAGGGGTATTCAGAAGATGACCTAATGCATAAAATTGGGTAATCCCCATCTGTGGTAGATGGGGATTCTCAACTATTTAAAGGAAAAACAAGAACTGAATATGAAGATAAACCCAATGCTCTGTCTAGAAGATCTCAAAAACCTCTCAAGCTTGCAAGATACTGTAGTCAGATACTCTGCAGTATGTTAAGTCAGTTGTTCAATGAGCTGCTAATGGAACAGAAGGTTTGGCTGTGCTCCTTTTTTAGGGAATGGTGAATTTGCTTGATAGAATACATAAGTTTGGCAGGAATTCTCTTCTAAAACCATCAGGACAGTCAAAGATTTCAAGCTATTATGCAGCAAAATGGTAGCACAGCCCATGAACTAAATGGAAGAAATGAGGAAATGTTATAGTTTGTAAAAGTACTTTGACTCTGAGCTTTATTTTGCATTGTTTTCTTTATTGTTCTCCATATACTTATATAAACTTCATTCTTAGAGACTGAACCTGTAGTGTTTGTACTGCAGCTAGACAGCTGACATCTTTTGTAAGCAGCAAATAAAATCAGTAGGTCATAAAAAAAAAAACAAACTTATGACTTGCCCATTACTAATGGGGTACAACTTCTAATATTGTTGAGGTTTTTTAGTTCTTTATATGTCCTTTATTGCCATATTAACTAGATTAAAATTTGTTTCCCCATGGAGAGACTGGAGATAAGCCCAGTGATTCCCAAGGTAGGCATAAACCAATAAATCAGGAGGTAATTGAAATGGCTTACAAAAAAGGAATAGTAAAAGTCAATCAGAAGAGTTTATAATAATAAAAAGGTAAATATTAAAACATTTTCAATTAGCTGAATTCTTCAGGTTTTTTTGGCCACTGTATGTTCTTGTTTTATGTATTTTATTACAAGGTTCTCTCATGAATAAATCTCAGGTCGTTCTTTTGCATTAGTTTCTGCTGATTTCTTCCATTTTGGAACAATAACATTTTCTGTGTTTTTATTTCATGTTGTTTTGTATAACCTTAAAGTCTCTCCTGATAAAGCCTGTGAGGCTTGTTCTGTTTGTTCTATAAAAACTCCTACAGACTTAGGACTACATCATAACCTCTGCTGTGAAACCCACAACTGGGGACTCTGAGAGAAAAATCATCAAGAGGATTCTCTGTGCAGATCCTCACTAATTGTTCCATGCAGGAAGACCGGTTTGACCCTTAACAGAACAAGCTGTAGACAGAGCCACCCAGGCAACCTGTGGATTCTGAAGACCATGATCATCTATTGGAGTTGCAATATTAGGGATTCCCATGGTGTGGCTTCCCAGGGGAGAGTGGCTGTATTGAAAAATATAATATAACCCATGAATTCTGCCTCAATTTCACAGAACCAGAGGAGGTGAGTTATGATGTTCAGCATAACGTTCATGGAAAACATGACACCTTTTTACTGGGTCTCCAAATTCTGACCCTTCTTTCACAGCAGAAATTTACAGGTTCTTCTTGGGTCAGGGCCTTTTGTGGTTGTAGAGGAAGGGGTAGGATTTGGCCCTACTTAAATCACAAAACACAGTAGCCATTAATAGGCACACCTGTTGGCAGTGTCAGTGGAGAGGCCAAGGACTAAATGGGCATAGAGTTTGAAATATCCTTTCATACAGAGAAATAGCAAGATTCATTAGTGGGATAATGTGTGGAGGCTTGCATGGCTGTTGTTGGTAAATTTATTTGATTGGAAAAAGAAGTCTTTAATCACCAGGGTTGTCAAGCCAGTTCCTTTCAAAAGCACTAAATTCACATAAAGAAAGCTTCTGTGAAAATATCATACAAGTATGATTTTTCCTGTACATTTTTCTTGGAATATTTTTCTGTAGGTGCTCATAAGACTTATGTATGACACTGTGTCATAGCATCTCAGGCTTTAGGATCTTCTGTAGTGGCACAAAGTTATCCTTCTGTTTACATCACATTGCAGCCATTTCACCAAGATAACAGGCTGATTGGCTTTATGAAGTAGGAGAAAGAGCTCAAGGAAGGGAACAGAAGAGGTTCTGAGCGTAAACCAGCCAGAAAAAAAATTTGGGCAATGGCCTGCATTGCCCTGTTTGTACATATGGTTCTCCCTTAGAGTGGTTACTTTTTTTATTTCTAAAGCTACAAAATATAAGGAAAGCCCAGAAAATAGATGAGTTTTCAATAAGAATCTTTCTGGATGTACTGTGTGGGAACCACACCCATTCAGAAAGCCACATTATATTGAACAGGAAGTCAATAAAATCCTCTCTCCTCCTTTACAGCTTCCTGTTAAGTGATCTTTATCAAAATACTGCAATCATTTTGTGAAATTGTAAACTTTATTCCTCGCAGTAATATCCTTGGGATTCCAGGTCTTTGACTAGATAATGTATAATACAAAAACTATTCTTTTACGATAGAGTAATAGACAGCAACTAGAAATGAGTCGTCCTGGTTGCTCTGAATATTAAGTATTAAATAGACATCCACTGCTAGACTGGGTATTTAACTACCTAGCCTACTATTGGCTTAGTTTAATTTGTGACCATCACAAATGGCTCTTGACTGGTACTCAGTTTCTAAACAACCCTAACTGCTGTCCTTAGCAAAAACCTTAGAGGGGAGAAATCAGAGAGAGAGAATAATTATTAAGCAGAGGCAGCCTTGTCTGGTTAGAAGTCAGGAAACCTGGATTCTACTCCCAACTCGGCAACTAGTTTGCCATGTGACCTTCAGCAGATGCTGTACATCTGTCTTCGAAAGGCAAAGCAGCTGAAGCATATAGGTGAATTTTGAATGTAAAGAGCTCCATTCACTACAAGTGTACCTTCTTGTGGTGAGGTCTGGGAATTAACTTTCATCCCATATGGTACCCCCTCTTGTTGGTTGCTCATGCTATGGTCCCCCTCTCTCTTGATGACTCAGCTGTCCAGCCAGATCACTGATACTCGGGATGAGGGAACTGTATAAAGTTCCACCAGAGAAGCTGTCCAGATGCCACCTCAGACAATCTTGCAGTCTGCCTCTAGCGCTTGTGCCACTTCCCAGTGGCTGGTAGGGAAACCCAGGCCCACTCACAATTCTGGGTTCCAGCCCAGGGGCCCTATGACTAGCAATCTAGCTCAGCTCATTCTCTGTTGTTGTTTCCCTGGACTCCTTCCTACCCAACCTCTCTATCTCTCCATTTACCCCTGGAGCGTCCTTTGCTCCCCATGCCTATTTTAGCCCCTCTCAGTCTTTTGCCAGACTCCTTAATATAGGGCCGGATCCCAGGGCTTACTCTTCCCCTGAACTTCCTTCTTGTCCCTCACCACCTCCCTTTCTCTCTAGAGAGTGATTGCAGACCCCTTCTCTGTAGCTTCCTCTTTTTTCTTTTTTTCGCACAGCAGCCTCATCATACGAGCCTACGACCAGCACTTTCTTCATTCATTTTAGCCAAGATGATGATTTATTATTATTATTAATTTTTTAATATCCTTTCACTTAGTCTAGTATCCTGAAGGAAATTAGCAAAGATCTTTTTGCACTATTCCATTTCCTGACATTCTCACAAGTCCTTTTAGGGAAAAATCTTTGATTCCAAGCCAACTCAATTTTTCAAAAATAAACTTTCTTTTCCATAGCATATTGCCCACAACGCCATGGAACATGATCAACAGTTTCTTTGTTGGAGGACAATGGAGGAGTTAAGAAGACTGCTAACTCAGCAGCAGCACAGCTCTGCTGAAACCTAGAGGGTACTAGCAGAAATCTGATATGATTTTCCCCAAGGCTTGAGGGACCAGCTTAGGAAATGCCAACAGGAGTTGGACAATGTAAGAACCTCACTGCGGAAAATCATCAGCGAACTTGTCTAGGTGGAACAAGAGTTGGCCCAGGAGGAATTGGCCCAGGAAGAATTGGCCAAGGTCCAGAGAGGGAAAACTCAGCAGGGACCCAGACAGAACCCCAGGCTACTGTGGGAACCCAAGTTGGACTACCCATTGAACAAGCTAGCAGACAAGACCTCTCCAATAGAGAGAGGCCCAAGACGGGGGCTGAGGCAGGCAACAGGACCCCAGGATGGGGAAAGAGGTAGTGCGGGCTTATTTTTATGGCCCCCCCTCCTCGGGGTTGACGAGCAGACAGAGTCACTGGAGTTAGCAGAAAGTGAATTGAAGTTACAGAAAGGATAGTTGGCCACAGATTTCTAGTTCACTGAGCAGGAAAAACAATGCTTACTCCTCATAGTTCATGAACTTGAGACTGAAGTAGAGGCTCTGTATGCAGGGGCGGACAAACCTAGGCATGCAGAGACCTCAAAGTCCAGGAGACTGAGATGAGGTGAAGAGATTGTTAAAAGCTCTCCAGGCAAGAGAGGCCTGAGCGAGAAGACCCTGGTCAAACCAGGACAGAAACTCGAAAAGGTCTCCAGGCAAGAGGGGCCTAGGAGAGAGACCTTGACTAACCAGGATAGAGTCTGAATAGCTCACCAGGTAGAGGGGCCTGGGAGAGAAGACCCTATCTAAGAAGGGCAAAAGGCTTGATAAAAGGAGATATAATCCTCACCAGAACCCTGTAGTGTGGCATTAGCCCAGCTCCTGAAAAAGGTAGGCTGATTGGCAAAGTGGGTGTGGCTGCAGCTGTGGCCAATCAGGCCACAGGGGGCCCTGGTAAAAGGGGCTGAGGGTGGAGCTGGGTTAAGTCTCTCTCTATCCTTGGAGGAAGGAGGACTTGGCTGCCTGGGAGCTCCGGGAACGGAGTAGTGCTGGGAAAAGGCAAGAGGAGCTGGGGAGCTCCAGCCTGGCAAACCCCCAGGCTGCAGGCCTTGAGAAAGGCCAAAGCAGATAGTGGGGTTGCAGAGGTGCAGCCTGGGGTTAGGCAGAGGCATCTGGTCCAAACCCCCCTTGCCAATGATGAGTGGCCATTACATTGCAGTCCCCCCCAGGGAAATGGGGGGGCTAGATGACTGGCAGTAGCCACTGAGGCAAGGTGGGTGTAGAGGGTTGGGGGTTCCCTTGGAGGGGAAACCCAGAGAAAGGGGGTACTGCTGGGGGCAGAACCCTGAGGTAAAGGGGCACCGGGGTCTGGGAGGGACATGGGGCCTTAGGCAGGCGAGACACTGGCCAGCAGAGGGTGTTCTGAGGCTGGAAAAGGGCTAAGTCCCAGATGACCATCAGGAGGTGCTGCACCAGTGAGTTGCGCTTCGCTGCAAACCCCCACCCCGAATCCTTTCTGCAATTTAGTTGGGGGGTGTTTGAGTGACCACAGCATCTGCTTGTTTACTGCTTGTCACTAGCATGGCATTGTAAGACACAGCTCAGGGAGGAGTGTTAAAGGGGCACAGGAGTCCCACAGTTCCATGCTGTACCCCAGGGATCCATCACAATCACCTGGATTCTAATGGCTGTAGCAAGAGATACCACTGCATAATGCGAGGGCTAAGATCCTTCATTGAGTTCAGCCAGGAGAGAGGTGCATGGTCAGTTATTAGGCAGAAGAGCTGCCCACACAAGTAATATTTTAGGTTAGAATCATAGAATATCAGGGTTGGAAGGGATCTCAGGAGGTCATCTAGTCCAACCCCCTGCTCAAAGCAGGACCAATCCCCAACTAAATCATCCCAGACAGGGCTTTGTCAATCCTGACCTTAAAAATATCTAAGGAAGGAGATTCCACCACCTCCCTAGGTAACGCATTCCAGTGTTTCACCACCCTCCTAGTGAAGAAGTTTTTCCTAATATCCAACCTAAACCTCCCCCACTGCAACTTGAGACCATTACTCCTTGTTCTGTCATCTGGTAGCACTGAGAACAGTCTAGATCCATCCTCTCTGGAACCACCTCTCAGGTAGTTGAAAGCAGCTATCAAATCCCCCCTCATTCTTCTCTTCTGCAGACTAAACAATCCCAGTTCCCTCAGCCTCTCCTCATAAGTCATGTGTTCCAGTCCCCTAATTATTTTTGTTGCCCTCCGCTGGACTCTTTTCCACATCCTTCTTGTAGTGTGGGGCCCAAAACTGTACACAGTACTCCAGATGAGGCCTCACCAATGTCCAATAGAGGGGAATGATCACGTCCCTTGATCTGCTGGCAATGCCCCTACTTATACAGCCCAAAATGCCATTGGCCTTCTTGGCAACAAGGGCACACTGTTGACTCATCCAGCTTCTCGTCCACTGTAACCTCTAGGTCCTTTTCTCCAGAACTGCTGCCGAGCCATTCAGTCCCTAGTCTGTAGCGGTGCATGGGATTCTTCCGTCCTAAGTGCAGGACAGCCCATTTTACTGCCAGGGCCTCCTTCTCAATGACCAAGTAGGCTACCTCCTGTGGGAACAACTTCCTGCTAAGATGGAGAGCAGCATATTCTTCACTGAATTCCTGAGATAACAGTGCCCTGAGTCTGACATCAGAGGCATCTGTTTGGAGAATAAAGGACTTCAAGAAATCTGGCTAGGATAGAACTGGTTCCTGGGTCAACTGGTCTTGAAGTGTCCTAAATGCCTCATCACAGCTATTGGTCCACCAGACACTTTTGGGGCCATCAAAGGGGCAGTGATGGTGGTAAAGTTTGGGATGAATAACCGATAGTACCCCACTAATTCTCAAAACTGCCAGTCTTGCCTCTTGGTGGAAGGGATGGGGCAGCCCACTAGGGCATGGACTTTGTCCACCAAAGGTTATAGCTGTCCCCATCCCTGAGCATGCCCTACACAGATGATGTGATGTTATCTGGTTAAAATATGACCATATAGATGGTTGTTGCAACCACTATTATATATTTGCAGCAAACCTTGTACAAAGGTTGTCAAGTGAGGTGTCTATGAAAAGGTTATGATTTGCTGGTTATGGTTATTCTATGTGTAAGTAGATTCAGAATGAGCTCTACCCTGACAGCTGGTGGTGAGCTGGGAAACTACTTCAGGGCTGATCTCGTTTGCATGGGCACACCTACCCTGCCTGACATGATGAACTGCCTGTCCAAATGGTCACTTTGGCTGCTGTGGGATTCCCAATCTCTTTGTTATTGGGACAGAAGTAATAAAGGGTTGTTATGTGAATCAAGGACAGTAGAACTGTACTTTAGCATTTTATGATGGAGGGACTCTCCCTCAACTAAGCAGCACTCGCTAGGCAAGGGACATGGGTTCCAAATCCCAGTGAATTGAGAGAGGCTGGGGACGGGTGGGTGTGTACGTACGTACATACATACGTACGTACACACACACACACACACACACACACACACACACACACACCTAGTAGTGTGGACCTGCTTTTGAGGGCCCTAAACACTACTTTAACCTCTTCACTGTGTAATAGAGCTAATTTTGGCTCTATTAGGAGTCTTGTTACATGCTGGAGAGCTGAAATCACTGATACCTTGGTCTAAGCATTAGTACCTACCAGCACTGAGGCTCCCCTACTACCAGCTTAAAATCATTGAGAGCTGTGTTAAGGGGGGCCATGAAGACAAGTTGGTGAGAGGACAGCAGGGCAGGGGTGGAGCAGATAGCACGGTGGCTGGCAGAGAGGTGCAGCTGGTGGTGAAGACTGCAGCAAAACCCCATGGAGAGGCGTGGCACTTGGACATTGACCCAAGCAGCAGAGCATATAAGATACCTCCCTCCGCTTCCACCCAGGCTGGGAGGTAAACTCTGCAAATGAACTTCTGAACTCTGGGGGGCTGCACTGAGCAAGGACAGAAATTGGGGTGGGGGGTGACTTTTGGGTTGCTGGTCTTAAGACCTTGAGGGGAAAAGGACACTGCCAAACTTACTTGGGGGTGGGTCTTTTGCTCATGCTTGGTGTTATGAATCCTGTTTCTGGTGTTTCCCCAACATAATTCCGCATTGTTTCCCTCCTTTATTAAAAGACTTTTGCTACACTCAGACTCTGCTCTTGCAAGAGGGGAAATATTGCCTCTTAGAGGTGCCCAGGAGGATGGTTTGTAATTGTCCCAGGTCACTGGGTGGGGACTTGAGCCGGTTTTGCATTGCGTTATTCAAACGGAACCCCTAGATACTGAACCCAGCCCTTGTTGCTGCCAACTCTGACGGGCAGAAGGGTTACATATGCATGTATCATTTTTATATTTGAAGTTATAAGTATTGGCTCTATAACTGGATTTCAAATGTTTGCTTCTGGGGTAATGCCCACAAGGTAGCTAGCCAGTACATCTTGGAGGGACTATTCAAATTGAGTGGCCCATCGAAAGAACATTTAAGTGACAATGGACCATGGGAGATGTCTATCTATACTTAATAGAATTTCCTGCTGTGACTAGGCAAAATGCATGGACATGGGACTTGCCAATGTGACTCCAAACTCCACTGTGTTTCTGTAATTTTCCACAGTAAGAACAATGGGAAGCCCTCCACATGGCAAAAGCTATAAAAGGCCCTGGAAACACCTCCATTTTGTCTTCAATCCTGCTTCTTACCTCTGGAGGAACTTTGCTACAACCTGAAGTTCTGAATAAAGGACTGAATGACCCATCCAAGTTGTGGAAGTATTCCAAAGACTTGACTTAAGCCAACAGTTTATTCTATCTTTGCTACAAGCCTGAACCAAGAACTTTGCAATTACTGTATATAATTCTTTTAACTAATTTTAACTGACTTTTCTCTTTATAAATAAACATTTTAGATACTAAAGAATTGGCATCAGCATGATTTTTGGGTAAAATCAAAGTTATATATTGACCTGGGTTTGTGGCTGGTCCTTTGGGATTGGAAGAACCTATTTGATCAGACTGGTTCTAAACAACCACTCATCTCTAAATCCAGTGTTTTTTGGTGGTGACATAAGAACTGGAATGCCAAAGGAAACTGCTTTTATGACTTGTTAGCCAGTGTGGTGAAACAGGAGTTCATTTTTGTTGCTGAGAGCCATCGTCTATGGGGGATTAGCCACCAGTCTTGGGGTGTGTCTGCCCTATTTCTCAGCAGTTTGTCCTGAATTTGGCATCCTGAGTTGTGACCCACTGAGGCACGGTTACAGATGACTTCTTGGGTGGCCAGTCAACACTTCCTTGAGTTGTCCATCAAACCTGCCTCTCTGAAAACCTGCAACATTGCAGCCATATGCTTCATATATTTTTTGGTCCAGCTCTTGCTGTAGATGATATCATTGTAGGTGGCTGCGTATATGCCATGTGGCCACAGCACTGAGTCCATCTGATGCTGGAAAGTGGTGGAAGCTCCATAAAATCTAAAGGGCCTGGTTTCAAACTGGTATAACCCCCACAGTGGGGGGAAGGCAGTTTTTTCTTTAGATTTAGGTGTCAAGGGGATTTGTCGGTATCTCCATCAAATCGAGGGTGGATATATACTTAGCAGCCCACAGTTTTTTCCAGTAGTTGGTCAAATGGCATTCATTTTCCAGAAGTCAATACAGAACAGTATTAACGCATCTGTGGATGTGCAGAATTCATTTGCTTCTCTTATGAACAACCCATGTATTCTCTCTCAGTGCCTCCGGAGTATATTATATCCTGGTATATTGAACACAGTTTACTTATCCCACACTTCTTGCACACACTACATCAGGCTTTATCTCCATTTCAAAGATGGCTTTCTTAAATTTCTTGTCCATGAATTATTAAACCTATATGCATTCCAGTAAAGGATCATTAAGACCATGTTATTTAAGATGTATTATTGCTTTCATTTAAAATGGTGTGAATGTGGTCTATCTTCAGATATATTTCTGCTGCTTTTGCTACAATTTTAATCATTTCATTTTTCCCCATCTGTAAGGTGCAGTTACTTTTGTAATGACCACTATGAGTTTCTCTTCAAGTAACACAGCATTTCCCATTCTACTCAGTCTCCTTCGTGACCAGAAATGTTTTCTGCTGGCCGGAACATCATTTCTCTTATTGAGTATTTTTTTTCTTCTATTTTCTGCAGTGGATATCTTATGGTAGCCTCCACATAGGATACCTTTTTGAATGCTAATTTTTTAAATTTCTGTAGCTTCTGCTATTGCACATTCTTTATAAGCTGCACTGTGCTTTCCCCCCCCCCCCCCCGCAATTGGTACATTTAGGTTCTGTTCCATCTCTGCACAGTTCTCAGAAAAATGATTTATTTTTCCCCCCTCCACAGTTACTGCCCCCACTGTTCCCTTACAAATGACTGCTGCATGTCCAAACCTTTGACAATTATAGCACTTCACAGGAGGAGAATATATGGTTTCTACCAGAAAGACTAGTACCTCATTTGGACCCTATCCAGCAGTGTCCCACCTTTAAGTATTATCATACAACCATAGATGTCTGGTTTTCTCCTCTCTCCTACTAAGTAGAGGGTTTAACAAACAATACTTTATCTTCCCTTGTATTCTTTTTTGATCTCCTCCTCAGACAATCCTAGTAGCACTCCCTACATAGCCCTTCTTGCTTCTGTCTGGAATTTAGGCAGTTGACAAGCAAGTTTCTTTTTCCCGAAAAGATACAAAAAGTTAAAAGAATGCAGGATGAAGATCTAGTGATTGAATGTACACATAAGGAGCAAGCTGGAAAAAAACTTGATAAAATTGTATGTCCCCAACACTGCTTTAATCCGGTCTGTCATTTTCAGGGGGTTAACATCTCCTATTTTCACATCTTTTGTCACTGATTTGACAACTTATAAAATGTTGACTTATCTTTTTTTATTATTTTCTATGTATTCCCTCAAATCATCACATATCAAGTCTTCCCCTTCCCCCCCCCCCCCCCGTCCAATCTGAGATCATGCCTCAGTCCCTGCTTCTTCTCTTTCATTGTCCAAGGCAACTTTCTCTTTCCCCCCCCATGTCAACTGGCAGTTTGCATTCAGTCTTGTTTCAACTGGGGGCAGTTGCAGCCAGCCCAGCCACCAACAGCTACGTCTCTGACCAGCCACCCCACTGGCTTCCAGCTCAGTCAGGTCAATTCAGCCTCCGCTCCAACTCAGCTGGTCCTCTCAGCCCAAACAACCCAAGTGCCAGTCAGTATTCTTTTCAGCCAGCCTCAGACCAGTTTAGCTCCTACTGCTCTCACTTCCTAGTTTTTATAATCTGTGTCAAGCTGTCTAGAGTGGCTAGGAGTATGAGTACCACCTCAGGACAGACTGTTTAAAAAATCATGGCACACCTCAAATTGATTGTGCATCTATACTTAGATTTTACCAACCAAGAATCAAGTGTGAATTCTTCAGGCACTACAACAGCCTTAACATGAAGTCAGACAGTCCCTTTGGGTAAGCTTGCCTTTCTGATCGATGGTCCCTTATCCCAAAAATCACAATATTCAAGTCACTCCCCCTACCAAAGGACCAGTCATTTACTCAATCAGTTGCACCTCAGATCTAACACCAAAGATGATGCTTGTAGCCAATTGGATAATAAATTAGTTAAATAATTAGTTAAGAAATTACCTGCTATAACCTAGTAAATAGCTTAACATACACACACAAATGAGTTACAGCCTTAGGTTTCAAAAGGTGATAGTAGCTCCTGGGCCCTGCAAGCTGTGTGGGTCCTTTAGGGCTAGCATAGGTTACACAGCTGGGGATCCTTTGCTTATACTTAGAAATCTTTACCACTCAGACTCCAAGCAACATAAAGAGATACAGTTCCTTCTTGTCAAGGATTTTTATTCCCTTTCCTCAGAGGTCAAGCTGATGGCATCAACCTGTACATCTCCCTTTCCTGGGCATAGGGGAAGCAATCAAGAAAATCTTTTGTCCTCTGATGCACCACAATGTCTTGTGGTGTCTATGGGCCTCCTTTTGTTGGGCAGATGACACCATATGGAAAACCATATTTCACTCTTGGTAATGCTTCTCTCCTGGCTGTAGTGCTTTACAGTTTCAGAGAAAACACTTATATCTATATTCCCATGGAAAGAAGTAGTATTTAAGTGAGATTAATGCATGCAGCAATTTACAAGCATTTCATAAAGTCTAAATGCATTTTTTATAAATCCAGTACCTATTTTAACAATACTAACACAAAGGTGAACCAGACTGGTTTCCAGCTATACCTTTGTCACTATTCAGTGAGCTGGCCTGAGCTGGTACCTAATCTGCCAGTGTCACAATTCTATCCTAGCTCCTGGGATTCTTCTAATATTGGGCATCATCAATTCCTGGCTCCTCTCCAGGTGCAGCATGTAAGGTTAGTTGCCCCTTTTGCACCCCATAACACTATGGCAATATGTTAGGTAGTGTCCTGCAAAATCTTTGGAAGATCTGATTTATGTATGATTGTAGGCCAGGAATTGTGTGTAATTCCTACAGGGAGAGTGTCCACAGCTCCTCCAGGAACTAAGAAGTGGGGAGCGATCAGGCAAATTCTTTCGGGCTGTAACACCTTCAGAGAGGTACCACCACTTGCAGAAACTCTGCTTCAAACTAGATTCCCCAGAGACCCACAAAGGACTTTTAGATTAAAAAAAAAAACCTGACTTTAAACTGACTCAGGGTCTTCTTTCTAATCCAGCAAATGCACAGGACCTTTTGTCCATGGGGGCAATCCTTATGGAAGGCTTAGAAGGACTGACCCCTGGCAGAGCTCAAGGTTGGAGCTGGGGTGATCTCAGACAAAATTACTCTTCAGAAGACAACAGGTTTCGTGAGTTGAAATCTCAAACGGGCCTGGGACGACGAATATTAAAACGGGCTCCGTGGAAGTGCCCTCCTTTATTTATGCTAAACTGTCTTTAGGGACCGGCTGCCCCATGACATCCCAGTATTAGGGGCTTTCTTATGTATGCAACTGTACCCCTGCAACCGTACCCCTGCCCCTGAAAAGCGTCCGGGTCGGTCACGCTTGCTTTCTGGTCACCCCATCTTGTTAATTGGCACTGGGCGTGACGCAGAGACAGGGAACGACAAACAGTTCAGTTCCCTCCTCCTTCTCCCCCCACCCCGGGGAGACACCGGCACGCCCAGGCAGCCGCTCCGCTCTTGCGCGTAATAACGGACAAGCCGAGCAGGGTGACAAGCGAGCACCAGTAAACGTCACCGGCCGCCCGGCTGCCCCGCCCCCCCCAGGGTGTGAGCGGCGGGCGGGATGAGCCTGTTACTATGGTAACTGGCGGGGACTGGGTGTGACCCGGAAGTAGTCTTTCAGCCCCCACCCCCAATGAGGGAGGGGCCGGGAGGTCAGCGCAGGGTGACGTGTCTGAGCCGGAAAACCGGAAGTCGCGGCTGCTGAGGGAACTGAGCCGCGATGCCGCTGCAAGGCCCACTGCAGGCTGCCCGGCGCCCCCGCCCTGCCCGGCCACCGCCGCTGCGTGTCCCCGGGGCCATGGGTCTCCCGCGACGGTGGCTGCTGCTGCTGCCTGTGGCGCTGCTGGTGGTGTGCGCGCCCCGCGGCGGAGCCTTCTACCTGCCGGGCCTGGCGCCCGTCAACTTCTGCGAGGAGGGCAAGGCGACTGCCGAGTGCAAGGTGAGCGGCGGGGCCGGTGGGAAGCCCGGGCCGGTCTCGTCTGCGCCCCGCGGTAGGGCTGAACGTGGTTCGCCGGCTGTGGGGCTGCGGCTGGGGCTGGGTATCGGGGATCGCTCCCCTGGCCTTGCCTCCTGCTAAGCGGGGCGAGGCGAGGCTCCCGCAGGAAACCTGCTTGGCCCCCGCCAGTGTTTGGGGTGGGGCTAGGGTTGCCAATCCTCCAGGATTGTCCAGGAGCCTCCAGGATTAAAGATTAATCTTTAATTAAAGATTGTCATGTGATGAAACCTCCAGGAATATGGACAATCAGAATTGGTAACCCTAGGTCTGGCTGAGGTGGCCCCTTGCCAGGTACTACTTCTCCTGAAGAAGAAAAGGAGTACTTGTGGCTCCTTAGAGACTAACCAGTTTATTTGAGCATGAGCTTTCGTGAGCTACAGCTCACTTCATCGATGAAGTGAGCTGTAGCTCATGAAAGCTCATGCTCAGATAAATTGGTTAGTCTCTAAGGTGCCACAAGTACTCCTTTTCTTTTTGTGAATACAGACTAACACGGCTGGTACTCTGAAACTTCTCCTTGAGGAGGGTCTTAATGAAGTGTCAGGCTGGTGACCGCCTGTGTGCTGGGGGGCTCCTGCCAGGGCCCTTGGGTGCCTCTGTGTCAGCCACATATAGGGTGGCATCTAATTTAGAGCTAGACTCCTTGGTAATTGCCCCTTCTTGGTAAGGGTTAATTATTACTTGCAGTTAAACTAAACAGTACAGCCTTTGAGATCTCCCCTCATTTCACTGCAGTGCCAGTGGAATTGGTGGTGCACTGTGAGCTCTCTGGATGATTGATCCTGGCGACCTAATGCTTCCTGCTGTCACAGCTCTGCTGGGGTGTGAGATTTTCCCCCCAGAAGTTCCTGTGATCCATGTCTTTTGTAGATTTTTTTTCTCTCCTTAACATGCTGTCTCTACTTCATTAGTATTTCTTCAACAGTAATGTTGTGCTAGGTGTGCTGCAAGACTGCTTTTAGGGTTGCCTATTCTCCAGGATTGTCCTGGAGGTTGCAGGACTACATCCAACCAAAACAGGCAACCCTACTAGCTAACCAGCGTACAATCAGGTGCAATGGGAGACAGCATTTTTACTGGCATAGATTAGTGTTTGGGCTTTGCAGTATTTGTGAAATGATAAGCAGACATACAATGCAGGAGATGTGGCTGTCACCACCTTGATCACTTTGATTGCATGGAATGAACTGCAGATTTTTTTTTTTTAATGAAGCCATTTTATAGCTGCTAGGAGTTCAGGCAAGGATGATTATGATGGGGGGAATATGTGAACAGCTTATTTTTTCTGTTTAGCTGTATAAATGTCAATGTTGTATTTCATATATATATATGTGTGTGTGTGTGTGTGTGTATACATATTAAAGATTTTTATCTGTCAAATATCAACACCGCAGTGGGGCTGTGATGGAAATGGTGGTACCATGATAAGAGTGAACAGATGGACTACTACTTCAGTGTATTATTCAGGAATATATTTTCAGTTCTGCCTGGTAGTTACTAATTTATAAGGGAATTATGAAACTTTCTTTTTTTTTTAACCATTTTGTTTTTCTTGATTTGTTTTCTCCAGCTGTCCTACAGACTTGCAACAAAAATTAATAGCATTCTGTATTATTATCCATTGAATTCTTTTATGCATTCCCTTCTAAACTAAATCTTAACAGAAGTTAATAAGTTAGTGACTTTTTTTTAAAACTGGAACTTTCTAAAATACATGCTTTGTCTCTTGAGTTCTAACTTCAAACTAACATCTATTATCAGTGATCCTCTTTTTGTAAAATTTTTGTTTAATCTGTGTCCAATTGTAGGGAAGAGATTTATCTTTATTACAAGTTTATGGTGATATCATGAGTTGAAATTACACTGGTCTGTGTTTTGAGACTAGAATAAGCAGACTGAGGAACCAGTATAGGCCTAACATAGTTTTAAGGTCTTGTATCTTACAAAGTCTCAGGGTTGGAAACTATTGTTTCTTTCTTGCTCGGGTCTCTGCTTTCTTATAGTATAAAGCACTAGACCATGGCCCTGTAAGGAAGCAGGCCTGTTATTTACAACTGCAATTCTGATTAGCATCTTTTACATCAAAAAAAATGTACATTTATTTGATCCAGTTGCTGCTGAGTCAGTGGATCAGGGAACAAACACATCCCTAGTTGAAGTAACTTTGACGTACCAAAATAGAATATAAAATTAAATTCATATGGACTGAGTAATTATCACAGAGGTGTAGTAATTTTATATTGTTGATATGCTGTAAAATACAAGCCATTAATAACCAGTTCATAAGGTCTAACAGGTACTTCAATATTTATCTTTTGTAGCATATCTTAGTTGTCAAAATATGGTAGGTCCTCTAAATATGTTGCAAAGCAGGACTGTGCCTTGAAGAGTTTACCATCTAAGACCCCAAGCTTCTAAATAACTCTCTAGGCAGACCCCTTTATCATAATGTGGACATACCCAGACACCCCTGCCGAGCCTCACCCAGTAGATCCTGAACCCCCTTAGCCCTCCTTACCTGAACCCCCACCCCACTGAACCTCAGCCCTGCCTCTGGACCCACCCTGCACCCAGGCGCCCTGCCTCCGGACCCCCATCCCTGCACCCAGACCACCCCCCGCTGAGCTCCCTGCACTCAAACCACCACCCCTTGCCCCATCCTGAGCTTGTACACCCAGACCCCTATGCCACTGCCCCCAACTAGCTGCATCCAGATCTCCACCCCACCAAGCTCCACACCCAGACCCCTCCGCTGAGCCCCAGCTACTTTCACCTGGAAGCCCCTGCTGATCCCAGTGCCCCTGCACCTGGAACCCCACAACGAGCCTCTGTGCATCCAGATCCCTCCACACCAAGACCCCCAACTGAGCTGCCTGCACTTGGATTGTCCCACACACAATCTTCTCACCCCACATCTGGATCCCCCCACACTTGGATCCTGCCTACCCCACACCTGGTGTGCCTGGCGCAGAGGGGCAGGGCCCCAGGGTGTTTCTGGGGCAGGCCCAGGCCTTGTGCTATGTCAAAGTCAGGTGCATCCTCGCAGCTGAGTCGGTGTCCGGGGGTGGAGGGGCTGCAGGGTGATCTCCCACCTTCGTGCAGCCAGTGGCCTATGCTAACCACTGCCATGCTGGAGCCTCTGCATTTATTTATTGACAAATAAAACTTTCAGAATTTTAAAATATTGTTCGCAGAATTTTTAATTTTTTGGCGCAGAATGCCTTCAAAGTAATTCTCCAGATATGGTGCATTTGCAACACTATACTTGAAATTGCTAATAATTGTACCCTACAGCAACATTATAATATTCTTTCATTTAGTTTTATATCTGTTTACCACACACTGCCCATTTGTTTATTCCTTTCATTCCATATTACATAAAAAAAACCCTACCCTGAAAGCATGTTAAGGTTGCAAAGTCAGGTACTCAGCAACTAGCAAGTGCCAGAATTAAGGCTGTTTCCAACTTCTATTCAGCTCCCTCTATGTTTGCTTTCTGATGCAGTCTATAGTTACAGAATTGTTACTATTTTCCCCCCACAGGACTCCTGCTTCATTTAGTGAATGGGTAGCTATTCAATATTTCTTTAGTCTCCTCATTCAGTGCATGGTTCTAAGCCTAGTTTAATGCAAACCCTGTACTGAATACAGAACTATGAATTTCCTCTAGGATGTTTCTCAGGTGCTGTCACCACACTGTGCTTCACAAACATTAGTACGTTTATCTTTCCTGTGAGATTCGATTGGCGTATTCCCATTTTACAGGTGGGTACTGAGGCTCAGCGAAATTAAGGTCAATATTGTCAAAAGTGTCTACTAATTTTGGGTGCCCCCGGTGAGACACCTTAGGGCATGGTTTTTCAGAGTACTTAACATTTTTATAGCACTGCGTGTGTTTAAGGCATAGCTACGATTGACTTCAGTTGCAGTTATGAGTGCTCAGCACTTGTGCGTATCTAATGCTTGGGTATATCAAGGTGGGTATGCAGAAAATGAAGACCATGGAGTTAGTGGCCAGCTGTGAACATTTTGGTTTGTGAGTGTCCCAACATCACATAGGAACTCTGCTTGTTGCAGGAATAGAATCCAGTTCCCCAAAGTGGCATTCAGCTTCCTTAACCAGGAGGCCATCCTTTCACTTACTGTATTCCCCTGTCTCATTCACTACACATCTTCCAACTTCTGCAGCAAATGAGGCTGATGTCCTACAAACAGCCTAATTCACTATCCAGCTATTCATTTCCAGAGTGTCATCTAATCTGTACGCTGAATGAGGCAGGGATACAGGCTGGATGGGTATGTGGTTATGTAATAAGACTGTATCATTCATACAAGGGAGTGGAATTAAGGGTGCACAGGCAACCTTAATTTTGGCACTTCCTACCTTTTTTGAGTTCTTGACTTTGCAACCTCAACGTTCTTTTAACATAGTCTGTCTACGTTGCCCCTCAGTTCAGACTACAAGGTGTGAATAGCAGTGTGCACCTCAGTGCTGCGCTATAACTCTCCCATGCGGACGCTGCGAGTGCAAACGTAAAGGTGCCTTGTTCACGCTAATGTAGTTGTGTTTGAAGAGGCGGAGTTCACATGAGGGATTTACATCTCAGCACTTCGGTATGTGCCCTGTAATCTGAACTGCAGAACAGTGTAGACATACCCATCGTTTCTTGTTTTTGTGAATTTCTGAATTCAAAACAAAACTGAAAAACAGAAATTCTGTCTTGTGAATACCCAGCTTGGGTCATCAGCAGGTTTCAGGTGTTCAGATCCACAGCATAAATCCCTAACTGGTACCATTAGTAGGCTGCTATCATCTATGTGGATGAGCACTAGAGAGGAGATGTGACACACTTTGCCTGTGAACGTCACAGCTATTTGCTGACCGCAAAGAAATATTGAGACTCTCTCCTGGGTTCAATTCCAGATTCTGTATGGGGGAGTGTGCTCTAGTAGCCACCCACCTTTCTGCTTCTACCCTGTCTCCCCTCTTAACTATTATCTCTCCAGCTTCTGCCCATGCTTTCCCTCTATCTTGCTTCCCAGGCTTAAATTCTTGCCGCTTTGCATTCCAGTGTGGTTGCTTTCTCCTCATCTTCAATGCCTGGGTGCCAGCTGGAAGAGCATTCAGAATATAGGGTAGAGCAGGGGCGTGCAAACTATGGCCCGTGGGCCGGATGCAGCCCACCAGCCATTTTATTCTGGCCCTCGAGTGCCTGCTGGGGAGTGGGGTCTGGGGCTTGCCCCACTCCGATTCTTGGGTTGGGGGCTGCTCAGCATGTGATATGACCCCCTCCAGCTCCTACATGTAGGGGCAGCCAGGGGGCTCTGTTCCGCATGCTGCCCCGCCCCAGGTGCCGCCCCTGCATCTCCCATTGACTGGGAACCGCAGCCAATGGGAGCTGCAGGGATGCCTGTGGATGGGGCGGCTTGCAGGCAGAGCTGCCTGGCTGCGTCTCCACGTAGGACCCGAAGGGGGGACATATCGCTGCTTCCAGGAGCCAATTGAGGTAAGCGCTGCCCCGAGCCTGGAGCCCTGCCCCACCCCCAACCCTCTGCCCCAGCCTGATTCCCCTCCGAACCCCTTGGTCCCAGCCTGGAATGCCCTCCTTCACCCCAAACCCCTCATCCTCAGCTGGAGCCCTCACGTGCTCTCCCCTCCCCCTCCCCCCGCTGCTGCCTGGAGCCCCCTCTTGCACCCTGAACTCCTCATTTCTGGACCCACCCCAGAGCCCATACCCCCAGCCAGAGCCCTCACCCCCAACCCCAATTTTGTGAGCATTCATGGCCTGCCATGTAATTTCTATACCCAGATGTGGCCATCAAGCCAAAAAATTTGCCCAACCCTGGGGTAGAGTCTCTTTGGCACATGTGAAGTCTGCTTAGTGTGTAGGAGCTGTGAGGGGATGGAGCATGGTCGGTACAGATGGAATCTTCAGAGAATTTAGCTGCCATGTTCTAACAAACCTTTACTGTGTGTGAGATCTGTGATTCTCACACCCCATCCTCCAGGGGCTTCTAGCTTGGCCAAACTTGGGGGAGTGTTCATGGGAATGGCAAAAAGTGCAACCCTCCTAATAAATTTGATATTCCTGCTGCAAAGCAGCTTTTCAGTGAAACTTTTGTAAGAATTTCTTTAACGTGGGCAAAACAATGTACTTTTTCTGTGCCACATTCTTTGAAATGTCTGGTGCTAAGTTGAAACTTTAAACAAGCAGGAAAAACAAAGCCCCAATCTCTGCCTCTTGCAGGCTCCTGGAATGGAAAATTTTAGCTCAAGTGGTTAGTTTGGCAAAGTTTTATACGGTAACTCCTCACTTAACGTTGTAGTTATGTTCCGGAAAAATGCAGCTTTAAGCGAAACAATGTTAAGCGAATCCAATTTCCCCATAAGATGAATGTAAATGGGCGGGGGTTAGGTTTCAGGGAAAATTTTTTTTGCCATACAGTACTATAGTTGGGAGATGCCCCCCGCCTTACCCCACACAGGCACAGCCCACTGGCACTGGAGGACAGTGAGGCAGGCAAGGCGGCTGAAGGTGCTGTAAGCTAGGAGAACCATGTTGCGCAGCAGCAGCTTCCCCTACTCTGCAAGCACCAGGGGTGGAGGGCTTAACCCTCGGCCTACCACTCCACCCTTTCCCCCAAGCCTGCACCCTTAACCCGCCGCCTCTTCTCCCCCGCCTTTACTTTGCATGCTGCTTCCTCGCTCCTGCCCCCTCCTTCCCCCTGCCTGCTGCCAGTGGCAATCAGCTGGCTTGTGGCGTTCAGGGGGTAGGAGGAAGGGAGGGAGGTGCGAGGACTTGGCGCGCAGCCTCCCCCTTCCCTCCCCTGCCTCTTGCCCGCAGCAGTCAGCTAGTTTGCGGGGTTCAAGAGGGAGGGGGAGCCTGCGTGCTGAGTCCTCGCTCCTCCCCCTCCCTCCTGAACGCCGCAAGCCAGCTGATTGCCAGAGGAAGGGGGTAAGGTGCTAATCCTCGGGGTCTGCCGGCGGGCGAGAGGCGCTGTGTGTGGGGGCTTAGGAGAGTTGATGTGGGGGCTGTCAGCTGTGGACAAAGCAGGCAGCCAGATGACATTATAGGAAAACATTGCACAACTTGAAATGGAGCATGTTCTATAATTGAGCAGGGACATAAGATCGAAACAACGTTAAGCGAGAGGACGTTAAGTGGGGTGTTACTGTAAGTACCTGAAAACAGGGTCTTATAATGGAAAGTATTGGGCAGCCTTAGCTATGGGCAGTGCTTCCAGGTCAGTCTGTAATCATGCGTGTTCTTTTAAGGCTTTATTCAGCAAAAGTTGTCTTTATGTTTGCAAATTTTGCTTCTTCCTGTATTTTGAATGTAATTTGTTAGTGAGATAGTAATAGTTTAACTAATCAGTTAAATCAACATGTATTTGTCATTCTAATTCAGAGGTACCACTCCTGAGCATGATTTTCTGCTCCCTTGAACTTTGGGTAGTCACAGCTGTGCAGAGTGGATATGAAATGCTATCTTTCTGTGATATTGGAGAGCTTTACATTCACTTTGGGCAGGTGTAATTAAATACAAAGTGCAAGGCAACTTTTTTTTGTAACTTTGATAGTGGTCATTAAACTTAACCCCAAGTCATACCTAGTGATATAATTTTAGTGTAATTTTGCTAATTGTGTCTTAACTTTTTCAGTCTGTGATAGAGCTGTTTGTGAACAGACTTGACTCTGTGGAATCTGTTCTTCCCTATGAATATACTGCGTAAGTGTACTAAACTTTGTTTTATGTGTAACTTCATTTGCCAACTCTTGCAAAAGGCAGTCTCTGAATGGTTTTCTTAAAACATTGTGAACAGAGATCCAATTTCTAGCATTTCTCCAGTGCATAGAAACCATTTATTCTGTTGAACAGGTTCCATTTGTGAGTATTTTGTAACCTAAACTATATTTGTGAATACCGTTAGTTAGAAAAGAATTTTTTACTTTCTAGTGCTAGTAGTAGTCATTGTGTAGGTCAAAGCACTGCTGCTGTCTTGATTAGCCTGCAGCCAGATGAATTAAAATTGTAATAACAAATGATATGGGATGGGGGATAGCAACAATTATTTTAACGAAGTATTAACTTTAAACATTTCCGTGCTATGTATCTTAGTAGTACAGGATGGAAAATGTGTGCAAACTGTGTTAATGCCATCACTTCAAAGAATGCTGCAGTGATTATTCATAGAATCATAGAATATCAGGGTTGGAAGGGACCCCTGAAGGTCATCTAGTCCAACCCCCTGCTCGAAGCAGGACCAATTCCCAGTTAAATCATCCCAGCCAGGGCTTTGTCAAGCCTGACCTTAAAAACTTCCAAGGAAGGAGATTCCACCACCTCCCTAGGCAACGCATTCCAGTGTTTCACCACCCTCTTAGTGAAAAAGTTTTTCCTAATATCCAATCTAAACCTCCCCCACTGCAACTATTATCGAAGGGGGTTAAGTGTTAGTTAGTTTTTGCATTTTAATGGGTGCAAGTATGGTGCATTGTGATTCAGCCATGGCAATTCTGGGAATTTCCCAGTTAAATCCAGGGGTCAATAAAAGCATAATAACCTTGATTTTAATTGGTTCCCATGTGCCAAAGGGGTCCTCCATATATATATTTTCAAGTAGCAGTCCAGTGTTGTCCTTTTCTTAAAGCAGTTATAGATTTCTAAATGTGTAGATTTAATAAATTCCTGGCTAAAATCCTAATGTGTACACTGATCTTCCAATGCATTTAAGTAAGTGTATTATTAAAGTATCTGTGTTTAATTTAAACTGAATTCTGAAATATTTGAAAGAGGCATTTTTAAAATAGCAGGTGTTGATTTTACACCTAGAGTCGCTCAGATTTTGGTAAGAAAACACTGAACTCTGACCAAAACCAAAAAAAAACCTGCAGATGTTTGTCTTAGATTTGGCTGGATGGGAAGATTAGGCTTTGTTTGTACTATGTTTACATTTCAATCCTTGCTACAGCTTGCATATTCTCTAATTTAGGTTTGATTTTTGCCAAGCAGCAGATGAGAAACGTCCATCTGAAAATCTTGGTCAAGTATTGTTTGGAGAGAGAATAGAACCATCACCATATAAGGTTTGTGCTCGGCTAAAGGGTTTTCTGCAATAGAAAACAGAAAATTTGAAAGTCAATAAATTAAACAATTGTTCCTGATTTTAAGATACGTAATAGAAATTTGTAAACATAACATAGAATTAAAATACATGCTTCTCTTTCTGAATGTTTTTTTAAATAACATGTGACAGAAGGTATAATGTGTCTAACGGTGTAGATAAAATTGAATATGTGGGGATCTCCGTTACACAATTCTGTAGCTGTGGTATTCATTTCTTGTGTTCCTGAATCTATATAATTAATTTTTTCTAGCCCTTATGGTTGTAGAGAGAATCTTGAAAACTTGAATCAAGTGTCAACTGAAGCGATGTTGTCTTCCTGTATTTTCAGAGAGCGTGAAACAATAGTTTTGATGGCTGTGAACAGTTTTGTTAATCTCTGGCAGGGTCTTGTGGCTGCCACTTTTGTTGAGCTGCAGAATTTGGCAAATTCCTGAGACCCCGAGTGCAGGCTTTTTTTTTTTTTAATTTGTCATTTTGTTGAAATGTCTCCTTTTCCTGCTGGGTCCTGCCTGTATCTGACTCTTGCTCTCCAGCTTTCCTCAAAAAGCAGGAGTCCTGCTTGAAGCTGTAGAGTGGATAAACTATCAGTGTAGGTTCCGACCTACCTGCTCAACATTGCCACTGCTCAGATCCATGGAACATTTAAATAAAAAGTCTAAAATCATTGATGAAAACAGTCAATGAATCTTACATCAATTTATATATTTCAGTATTGAGGGTGTGTGTCTGTGTCTGCGAGGAA
This sequence comes from Eretmochelys imbricata, assembly GCF_965152235.1. Classification (NCBI taxonomy): domain Eukaryota; kingdom Metazoa; phylum Chordata; order Testudines; family Cheloniidae; genus Eretmochelys; species Eretmochelys imbricata. The sequence continues at coordinate 101,020,538 of NC_135572.1, forward strand.
GGTAGAAATAAAATATATTATTACAAGGAAGTCCAGGGATTCTTGCTGTAGAGTACACAGAACCTGATTATATTATATTTTTAAAATAGTATGGGATAATAAACATAGACATACAAAATACCAAGGTGTTAGGGTTGTCTGCTTGTGGGTTAACCACATAATTATAATATGTTAAGTTTTTATGGGATATGTTTTGTTTAGTTTAATTTTAGTATAGAACAATACAGATTCTGTTGAAAGACTATTCAACTCAAATCCTGTCTCATTTTCTTAGTTTACGTTTAAGAAGGAAGAGAAATGTAAATCTGTTTGCACAAAAGTGTATGACACAAAAAAATCAGAGGACAAGCAAAAATTGGACTTTCTGAAAAAAAGCATGTTGTTGAACTATCAGCATCATTGGTAAGTTAACTTTTTTAAGATTTAAGAGCAAATTGGTTTATTTATTAACAGTAATACAATTGTATTAACTATTGTAAAATGATGGTGCAAATTCAGCACTTCATGTTAACTGATGGAAATGGGAATTCTTCTGGTCTGTTCTCATGCAGGGTTGGGGTGAGGAATTAATGTCATGTTACTTCCTCTGCTTTTATTGAAACATGCCACTCATAAATAGAATAGCTCAGCTGTAAAGCTTATGGTTCTCACTGTACTTTCTGTCTGAAGTCTTCATGCTAAAACAGCGTGATTGTTAGATATGATTGTTGGTTTAAACCTGCAGCACTGTATGCTACTCTATGTAGAGGTCATGTTCCCTCTTTCTTGAGGGAAAACTTTAATTAAAGGACCTCCATGCTCTTTCTGTGGCTCCCCTTTTGTCCTGGTTGGGAATACTTGTGCTGGAATCCATGTGTTCTGGAAGGAGTGGGTTCTGTTGAGGGGATGAACAGGCGGAAAATGTAATTTGTAAACTTTAATGCAGAGGTTCTCCAACCAGTGGTCCGTGAGCTCCATTCAGGTGGTCCGCAGATAGTTCCCTCTAAGGTGAGCTCCTGGGCGGCTGCACACAAGACAATGAAGGGCCACCACCTAATTAGTGGAGGCGTGCACATGTAAAGTGAGGTGGTGGCCTCGGGGGGGGGGGGGAAATAGGGGGCAAGTGGGAGGGGGGTAGTGGGGTGAGAAGAGGGGGAGGGGGGAATTTGGGGTACACAGGGCTGTGGCGGCCAGAGAAAGAGGTGACTTTCCCCAGCTCCAGAGTTGCGGCTGCTAGGGAGAGACGGCCCTCCTTCCCAGCCTCAGCTCTGTGGCTGCTGTTGTGGGGGAGAGACCCTCTTTCCCAGCCTCAGCTTGGGGGCTGCTGCGGTGGTGGAGAGAGGCCACAGCCATCGCATTTGAAAGGTAAGACTACTGATATTAAAATATGAGTTTTGTGCTTTTATTTGTAGAACAAAAAATGTTTATTAATCGTTTCTTTTATATAGCACTTTCCATCCAAAGCGCTTTACAGTAGTTAACTAACGGTACAAACAGCATTTGGAAAGATCATTAAGTGGTCTGCTGAGACCCTCAGCAATTTTCGAGTGGTCCATGGAAGAGAAGTTTGAGAACCACTGCTTTAATAACAGGAAACGTACAGCCAGTAAAAGTTAAGTGACAGATGGTCAATGAAAATTACAGATTTATCTTTATATTCTATAGTTTGGAGGAAGAAGGAGGATCTCTGACTTGGGACAATCACATAGTCTATGTAGCCAGTTGTTTCACCCTTCAATTCCCTCTGTTTATCTATCTATTTTTCTCATTGTGTGTATTTCCACAGGATCTTAAATGATAGGCCCATGACCCGAATGGAAGCCTCTTGGTGCAACTGTAATAATAATAAAAAACCCCTATGCATTGCAGCTATCAAAACACTTTTAAAAATTTATTTATTCGTTTTTACAGTGAATAGGAAAGAGTACACTATAAAAGTAGTGCATGAACCTAATAATTAAGGCTACGATTTAGTTGCAGAAGTCACAGAATCTCATGACTTCCAGAATCTCAAACTCTGTGACTTCAATGGTTGGGAGGTGCAGGGTCCCCTGCAGGGGCAGGAGCTGTGGCTGCCGAGTTGTGGGGGCTGCCAGAGGTGGTGGGGGCACTCCTGCGCAGCTGCCCCACTTCAGGCAGTGTGGGGATCTGCGGATCCCCATTTTGTCCCAAATATTTTTAGTAAAAATCAGACAGGTCACAAGCTAAAAAGAAAAATTCACGAAAACCATGACCTTTCTTTTTTGCCTGTGACCTATTTTACTAAAAATATCCGACACAAAATCTTAGCCTTGCTAATGATTACATATTGCTTACCTGGGTTCAATAGTGCCTGCCAGACTCAGAGGTCCTTGTCTTGAGGAACTTACATGGACATATTAACAAAAGGGCAGATAGTGTTAAGAGTAAATGTTACAGGTGTGATAGTAAGCATGTTTCTTGTTCCTTTATTATTGTATTTTTTTTATTATTTTTAAAAGGCTGAATCCAACTCTTAATGAAGTGAACAAGAGTTTTTCAGCTGTGTTCGTGGGAACTGGGTAGGGCCAGTGGGGTGGAATAGGACTTACAGAAGTTAGCTTTTAGGCAATATTTGAAAAAAGGAGTAGGTCAGAACATGGTGGACCAAGTCAAGGATGGGTGCCACATGCTAGTGCAAATGAACTAGGAAGCATACATAAACTGTGAAAGACAAATTAATTTTATGAAGACTGAAGTTTTACATTTGTAAAGTAAGAGTACCAAGTAAAATTTGAGAGGGGGTTTAATGTGACTTGGTACTTCTAAATCTGAGTGTAAATTTGGTGTATGTTTAATAATATTTGCAGTCTGGATCTTGCTTTCAAAACTTTGTAGGACTGAATTATGTTGGTCTGGCACAATCAAAGATGCAGCCTGGAAAAGTGTGTGTCTTCTGTGTCTAAATGAAAGAGTTAATTTTCTGGGGCTGTCATTCTAGCACTTTCTAAAACATTAAATTCACTTGTTGCTAAAACATTTTCAAGTGTTGTCATTTGAGCCATAAGAATGATGAGCTACTAAGTGTAATTGCAGACTTTCCTTTTTGCAACTTCAGAGTTAGTTAGTATAATTAACTACTCATTGTTCATGGAATCTGAAGTAGGATTGTTTAACAAACTATTTTTCAAATTTGAATGCAGTGGAGTGCTTCCCCCCTCAAATTAAATATTTGAGTAAATTAACCTGTATTTTTCAACTGTAGTGCTGATATCACCAGTACGTTTGATGGTACAAATAATTTGGTAGAATTTTTTTAGCCCAAACAAGATGCAGCTCCACGGTTCAGTAAAATTTTTCCTTTATAACATTATCCTCTCTTTTTTTTTTTTTTTAAATTGTCAGTTTAGTCTATTTATTGCCTGTTACTAATTAGTCTGCGGGCCTAGTTCAACCCTCTGTCACTGTCTTAGAATTGCAGGGAAATTCACCTGGATATCTCTCATGGTAGTGCAAGGTGCCCACAACTACAACTCCACAAAAATGGCTAGTGCAGCTTCAAATGGCAGTGGCACCAGCAATGAACAAGGCGTGACCAGGGTATACAACTGATGTGGAAGCTGCACAGGAAATAAACTGGATTAGCATCAGCACTGTTACCTTTATCAAACAAACCTGTAATCTCATCAGAGAAAGACATTTAAGTTAGTTTGATAGGATCTATTTTCCAGGTTGATTTGCATTAATATTAATAGAGTCCCATTTCAGCCAGGCCATTTTTTTTGCACAGGACTGTTGTCAGGCTGACAGGACTATAATTATCCGGGTCACTATGTTTACCTTTTAAAAATATTGGCACAACATTAGCTGTCTTCTGGAACTTCTCCTGTGTTCCAAGAGTTATTGAAAATCAGTGTTAACAGTCCAGCAAGCGCCTCAGCCAGCTCTTCTAAAAACTCTTAGATGAAAGTTATTTGGACCTTCTAATTTAAGTATCTAACTTTAGTAACTGCTGTTTAACACTCTCCTGAGCTACTGTTGGAATGAAAAAGGATATCATATTATATGACTACATCATCTGTCTTTTCCAAATACAGAGGAGAAATATTTATTGAACCCTTTTTTGCTTTTCCTGCATTACCAACAATTTGGATATCCATTTAATAATGGACCAGTAGCACTGTTGAGTCGTCTTGTTTTTCATACACTTAAGCAACCTGCTTTTTGTCATTACCTCTCCTGGTCATAGGTTTCTCCTTGTGTCCTTATGTTTCCCTTATCAATTCTCTACTTAAGCTCCTTCTGAACTCTTGGATGTATACCGTCTGGGCCTACTGGTGTAGTGTTTTTTTTGTTTGCTTGTTTTTTGTTTTTTGAAATAAATTTGTTTCAGTATTGCTACTTCTGATGCATCAATCTTTGATGGTACTTCATCTTTATTACCAGAAGAAAGTTAGACTACGTCATCTGCAGGAAAAACTGTTGTTTCACTTATCCTAGCCCTTTCAAGTGAGGGGAAGAACAAACTAAAGCATAATCTGATTTCTAGCATTGAGGGTTGTGAAGATAACCTAACCTGCCAAATGTGAACAAAGTGTAGGAAGATGTAATGTTGTCTTCTGAGGTCTGTAAATGGATCACTTTTAATCATTTGCCATTGATATCTGCCCAGCAGCAACAACATGGTGAAATGAATAGGACTCTGGTCAGTTTCACAGCTGCTCTTCAGAGCCCTGTGGGAATCTGGAAACTGTTCACAATCCTGCCAAGTACATGTTGTTGCTGTAGGCATTAAACGTTTACTTGCGGGGAAATAGGACCACCCTAAAAGCACTCCTCTTCCCAGTATCTGGGGCAGAAGAGGGGAAAGCACCTTGTTGCTCCACAACATTGGTGGGTATCCCACCCTTGTTCTGGCCAGAAACTGATAGTAGGAGATAAGGTTTTTTGGTTTTGGTTTTCCCCGGTCCTGGCTTCCTACCTACTTACTGTTGGAGGTTATTCTCCAAGCTGCTAATGGTCTTTTGGGGGTGGGAGAGATATGCTGGCTAGTAAGAGTCCTCTTTTGCTTCTGCTCTGTGTCAACATCAACATGGAGCTGCGGGCTAGAGACTTTCCTTTATACCTGAGATCAGAGAGAGCAGGATGGGAAGAAGAACCTGCTTGGTCTGCTCTTAGGAATGGAGGACTGTGTAGCAGTGAAGAGGAACCTGCTAAGTGATACAGGGAGAGAATTAAATTGATTTATTGAGATGTGGTTTTGGGGAGGGCATGGTGATGCAGGAAATTTTCTCTAGGACTTTTAGATTTAGTGCTTGGGTGAGTAGGTGTTGGTGACCCTTTCTTTTTTTCCTCCCTCATACCCTGATTACCTGACTTCTCAGGTTGGAGCAGCCAGTTTCTGGTGCCTTGGGAGCAGCAAATTGAATCTCCTGATAGCAGTCCATGGGTGAATTAAACCTTAAGTACTTTTTTTTACCCAAAATGGTTTAATGTCAGTGTAATGCAAAGAAAATATATGGAAGATACTAAAGCATATACCTATTGTATTGGCTTTACCAGGGCTTCCTGGAGAATTGGTCCATGAAATCTCTCTTCCATAACTTTTGTTTTACTGGGTATCTTGGGACACTGTGTTTGTTAACATTTCTGGCCCACTAACAATAAGACACTTAATGGTAAAGGTGATTCAATAACTCAGTGCATTTGTACCAATATGTAGCATTAAGACACAACAGGACGTTTTATTTGTCCAGTGATGCAAATAAAGTGACTGCAGCCTTGTGTCTTCAGCCACTTAAGACATATTAATGGACCAGTAAAACGTACCCTGGAGTGTTTTAATGGTGTTCTAATTACAGCTATTGAATTTTTTAAAATTCTTTTAAATGATTTCTTTTTGGACTTATCCTTCCACTATGGAAAAAACTTCATAGTGGAAAGAGGGGTGGTGGTAGACAACTTTTTTTTTAAAATGTATATTTTTGTTGTTGACATTTTTCGTTTCCATTTATGTTAGCTCTCCTGCCATATCCTGCTGTCTTGTCTTCTCCTCCTGCAGCTCCTCACAGGGGGCTGGGCTGCTTTCAAGATTTATCTATTAAGCCTAAATTGGAAACTTACTGTGCTCTTGATTTTTAGCCTTTTTAACAATAAAACAATCTTGTGAAGAGCTGCTGGAGGGAGGTGTGAAAGCAGCTGCTTTTCACCTAACTATAGTAGCTCTCAACTTTTTACCCCATGTAAACTCACTAGTTAAAATAGTTCCTACCATCAGGGAAGCACAGTTGAGCATGGTGGTCAGGAATGCACTTCAGTAAGGAAAAACACTGCCTACTCTGAGCTGCCATACTTTTTTCCATTTAACTTTAATAGGACTTCCTCATTTGTGGCAGTTTTTTACTAGAAAAGCTGATGCTGAAGTGGGAATTCATCTGAAACGCTCAATTCAGCTTTCTTTAGAAAGTAGAAGTTGAAATGTGCCAAGGAAGCCCTATTGTGGACAGTGAGGAGGGGGAAAAGATCCATGGGGAACAGAGTGACGGTTGTGCATCGTGTACTGTGGTAGTGATAATGGCAAGGTTTGTGTCTGAGGGTATGTCTACACTACGGAATAAGGTCGAATTTATAGAAGTCGTTTTTTTAGAAATCGGTTTTATATATTCGAGTGTGTGTGTCCCCACAGAAAATGCTCCAAGTGCATTAAATGCATTAACTCGGCGGAGTGCTTCCACAGTACCGAGGCTAGAGTCGACTTCCAGAGCATTGCACTGTGGATAGCTATCCCACAGTTCCCGCAGTCTCCGCTGCCCATTGGAATTCTGGGTTGAGATCCCAATGCCTGATGGGGCTAAAACATTGTCGTGGGTGGTTCTGGATACATATCGTCAGGCCTTCGTTCCCTCCCTCCCTCCGTGAAAGCAAGGGCAGACAATCGTTTCGCGCCTTTTTTCCTGAGTTACCTGTGCAGACGCCATACCACGGCAAGCATGGAGCCCGCTCAGGTAACCGTCACCCTATGTCTCCTGGGCGCTGGCAGACGCGGTACGGCATTGCTACACAGTAGCAGCAACCCATTGCCTTCTGGCAGCAGATGGTGCAGTACGACTGGTAGCCGTTCTCGTCGTGTCCGAGGTGCTCCTGGTCACGTCGGCTGGGAGCGCCTGGACAGACATGGGCGCAGGGACTAAATTTGGAGTGACTTGACCAGGTCATTCTCTTTAGTCCTGCAGTCAGTCCTATTGAACCATCTTATGGTGAGCAGGCAGGCGATACGGATTGCTAGCAGTCGTACTGTACCATCTCTTGCCGGGCAGGCAAGAGATGAGGATGGCTAGCAGTCGTACTGTGCCATCTTCTGCCGAGCAGCCATGAGATGTGGATGGCATGCAGTCCTTCTGCACCGTCTGCTGCCAGCCAAAGATGTAAAAGATAGATGGAGTGGATTAAAACAAGAAATAGACCAGATTTGTTTTGTATTCATTTGCTTGCCCCCCACCCCCGTCTAGGGGACTCATTCCTCTAGGTCGCACTGCAGTCACTCACAAGAGAAGATGCAGCGAGGTAAATCTAGCCATGTATCAGAGGCCAGGCTAACTCCTTGTTCCAATAAGAACAATAACTTAGGTGCACCATTTCTTATTGGAACCCTTCGTGAAGTCCTGCCTGAAATACTCCTTGATGTAAAGCCACCCCCTTTGTTGATTTTAGCTCCCTGAAGCCAACCCTGTAAGCCGTGTCCTCAGTCGCCCCTCCCTGCGTCAGAGCAACGGCAAACAATCGTGCATCTGAGTTGAGAGCGCTGTCCAGAGCGGTCACAATGGAGCACTCTGGGATAGCTCCCGGAGGCCAATACCGTTGAATTGTGTCCACAGCACCCCAAATTCGAGCCGGCAAGGCCGATTTAAGCGCTAATCCACTTGTCAGGGGTGGAGTAAGGAAATCGATTTTAAGAGCCTTTTAAGTTGCAATAAAGGGCTTCATCGTGTGGACGGGTGCAGGTTTACATCGATTTAATGCTGCTAAATTCGACCTAAAGTCCTAGTGTAGACCAGGACTGAGTGGAGAAGAAGGTATGTAGTGTAAGGTGACTTCATTCTTCTTGTGTGTGGGGGGGTGGGTTGTCAGGTGTGTAACTGCTTCACTGCAAAGTTCTTTCGTGTACTACCTTCCGAGTGTGTGTTAATGAGTAAGCACAATTGAGGAGGTCTGGCAAGGTAGAAGTGAAGCTGCTGCTACTTTTGCCCTTAGAAGCCTTCTTTGTGAGATGAAATCTGACCGAAAAATACAGACTTCATTGGAGGAGGTTTTTATCAGATGGAGATGACTTATGTGCATGCAGGAGGCTTCAGGCTTAACTGATGTGTTATACACCAACTGTTACGATGAATACTAGCTAAAACTAACACAATTATTTTCCCAGAAACTTACATATTGCACCCGGTCTATTCAGGATACACCTGTCTACCACATTTTGTGAAGAAAGGCAATTAATGTCCTTGGCAATATAGCCTAATTTCATGAAAGTCCAATTTCAAGTGACACATTAATTTTTACAAAGAGAAATAAACTAAATTACACAGAAAATTCAAAGGACACAAAACTAATGCTGTGTGAAATTTCACAGCAGTAGGCTTTCAACTTCTAGAGAAACTGAAAGTTCCCTCTTTTTAGGATCTGCTTTACCTGTACGGCTGTCACCAGGCACCTCCATTATCTGGAAATTGAGTTAACTGTCCTTGGTGCAATCCCAGCAGTTAAAGTCTTAAAGGAATGTTATTGCTACTTTCACACTTGTATAATTTCCAGGAGGAACACACAATAGTCATGTTGTTCTTTTTTATAAAGAATATGAATCCTTCAGAATTCTAGGAATTTAAAGTAGTGTTGAAGATGCAATCTGTGTTCAGTGACTCCCCCTCCCCCCCCCCCAAATGCAAATAATTACTGCAGGTTAAATAGATCTAGGACTTTTATTTTTATGTTACTATGAGCTCTGTCTCTAATTCTATTAGTGTTTTGTTTATAGGATTGTGGACAACATGCCTGTAACTTGGTGCTATGATGTTGACAACAACCAGAAGTTTTGCAATCCTGGATTTCCTATTGGCTGTTTTACTACAGAAAAAGGTCATCCAAAGGATGCCTGTGTCATTAATGTAAGTTTAAAGTATTTTTTACTGATGTGTCAATTTCTGTATTGAGTGATTATCCATATGCATGTTCCATTAATGGTAAATGTGCATCCCACATGCTCGTTTTCTGAATCTTTTGGTCAACAGGGTCCATATGGTATGTATCCACCCTCAGAGTCCTTGTGCTCTGTACAGAGGACATAAAAGGACAGAGCAGCTCAACTGCTGCTCAGTTTTTATCACTGCCTCTTGGCTTTGAGAGAGAGAGAGGCTTGCTGTCTGTGCTTTCACTGCTAGCAATCTCTTGTTCTTACCACTTCTTTTAACTAGTTGACATTTCCTTTAAATTTTCAAACTGTTCTGATTTGCCCAAATTAGACTTCAGGCTCCAGGGTGGCCTCTGCTTTTGTCCTCCAGATTTAAATATTGACCCTTGTGTGAGGAAGCTGTGCCTGTGAATGGTCACTTCAAATGACAAGACTGCCTGGGGGTGTCTCACGTTTTGGAAAAATGTGACCTCTGCAAGTCTCTCACTTCCAGAACCCAAAAAGACAGTGACTGCAGTTATTCCTCATGAACCAATCCATGAAATCAGCATCTGACCCAGCTTCTCTGTGTCTCCCTGAACATGGCCCCAAAAGGTGCAAGCACTGGTTCAGTGACTCATAGAGCCTCCTCTTCAATCCTGGCACTGAGATGGACCAAACCCATTAAGAGACCATCACCTGAGAAGGTACAGGGAGTGAGGAGTTGCAGTGGTAGATCATCTACCACTAAAAATCTCACCTCCAGCACCACTTTTCCTCTGAGATTTCACAGCCCTTGTAGTTCCTGCCACAGCTCACTACCTCACTTCTGTGCCTCCTCAGTCAGGAACTTGACACCTTCAACTTCCTGCTCTGCAGCCTCTGGTATCACAGGCCGTGGCACTGTCCTCCAGTCTGGTGCTTGAATTCTCACCATTGCTTACTGAGGTTTTGGCACTGTTTTTGCTATCCATTTCACAACACCAGCTGGGACCGATGACATTCGGGGCACTGATCGACTTAATGGTTTTGCAGGAGCTGGTATCGCCTTTGATAGTCGCCTCCATTTCCCTAGCTATAGTGGAACTTTCCTTTAGCATGCATCATATACTTCTGTAACCTTGCTGGTTCCACCGACGTCAAATACACCACCTAATGCAAAGTCTAATGCTCCTTTAATTCAGCCTCATCATTAGCATGAAATAGTAGCGGGGACTCAGAGCACCAACATACATACTCCCCAGAACATTTGCACCACCTGCTTCAACCTCATAAGGAGACTGAGCCTCATTCTAGAACAGTTATTGGGATGTTTGCCAGACAGGACGCACGCTTCGCTGACTTTATGGCCCTCGGGACCATATTTATCCATGCAGATGTGGCCATAATGTGGACCATGGTCCACTCAAAGTAGAGTCAACTACCAGGATAAATCTCACCATCTTAAAGTGCCTTTCCTGATGGCCTCAGCTACCCAGGCTGTCCCCAAACCTCCACAATAGCACAAGGATAAACCAGAAGATGTTTCACCTCTGTGGAGACTTTCTAGGGCCTGTGGCACTCTCATCATCCTCACCTGAGGAGGTAGTTATCCTACTGTCCCCTAGTTGGACAACTTTAGCGGTTTCCAAGAGCTCCTCAAAGAATTGTACAGGCCCTGCAGGTTCGAATGGAAGAGGTCCAGGTGTAGACCCACCAATTTGTGGATCTCTTACAATTCACCTCACCAACTACCAGGCCTTAATGGCCAGTTATGACTTTCAGATTGACAAAAACTCATCTTTCACCAACAGTCTTCCACCTTTTATCTCCAAGGACTGATTAATGGCCTAAACTGGCTTCCAGCCTGCACTGGATGTGGCAGACTGTTTATATTTTGATGGTCACAAGGCGATCTCTGTGGCTACAGAGGTCAGGCTTCCTTCAAAATACATTTGATGGTAGAGGGCGTGCCCTTTGAGGGGTGGTAATTATAGTTCAAAAATGGATGAGGCCCATTGCACACTGACGGACTCCAGAGCAACTGTCCAATACCTTGGGATCTACATGATAAATCCTAAAAGGAAATGTATCAGTAGTCATATGACCTACGTAGGTCAGATCCATCGCTGTTTCTCTGTGAAAGCCCTGCTGAGCTTCAGGGAAAAAAAGAGGCAACGCTTCCACAGATGGACACAGTCCACTGCTGTTGCCCACTCTTCTCAATTTTCATCAGTCCAGTAGCACTCTTCTAATGGGACTCTGAGGCAGTTCAGACTCTCTCCTGTGACACCATACCTAACAATCTGTTCCATTTGGGAACTGACGAGCCTCCATCACCATGGGTCAGTTGGTCATAAACATAATAACTTCAGGATATTGCATCCAGTTTCACACAGTGCCTGCAACCAACTGCCTTTTCCCCTCCTCTTCTGGGATCCTTCTCATGAGAATCAACTATGGCAAGCGATCCTTGTTTCTTTTTTTCCAAGCAATAGAGTCCCTCCTCTGTATCATGGTAACAGGTTTTAAAGCAAGTACAGTAGAACTCCATTTGTCTGACTTTCCCTTAACCAGCTCTCCACATTTACCGAACAGCTGGGACTCCAGGGCCAGAAGCAGACGATCTTTCCTGTGGCTGCTAGATAGCACTGCAGCATCGCGTTTTCCCATTCTCCAGTTTATCTGGAGGTTTGATTATCTGATCTGGCCCTGGCCCTGGTCCTGATCCTAATTAGACTGGAAAATGGGGCTTTACTGTACTTCCATATTCCTAAAAAGAAATGAGGCTGGCGATCCATCCTGAAACTGAGGAAACGTTCATATGCCGTTGAAGTTCAGGATGGTGTGACAAAGTTCCTGCTCTACCTTGGTGGGTCTTGTGCTTATTGATGGATTTGCTCGCCTTGGAGCTTCACGGCAGCCATCAGCTTGGCCATTTTTCTGAACCCACAGTCCAGGTTGACTCCTCCTGTGTCTGACCAGGAGTTGGGAGGATTTGGGGGGAACCCGGGCCCCCCTCTATTCCGGGTTCCAGCCCAGGACCCTGTGGAATGCAGCTGTCTAGAGTGCCTCCTAGAACAGCTGTGCGACAGCTACAACTCCCTGGGCTATTTCCCCGTGGCCTCCTCCCAACACCTTCTTTATCCTCACCATAGGACCTTCCTCCTGGTGTCTGATAATGCTTGTACACCTCAGTTCTCCAACAGTCCGCGTTCTCACTCTCAGCTCCTAGTGCCTCTTGCTCCCAGCTCCTCGCATGCACACCACAAACTGAAGTGAGCTCCTTTTTAAAACCCAGGTGCCCTGATTAGCCTACCTTAATTGATTCTAGCACCTTCTTAATTGGCTGCAGGTGTTCTAATCAGCCTATCTTAATTGTCTTCAGAAGGTTCCTGATTGTTCTGGAATCTTCCGTGTTACCTTACCCAGGGAAAAGGGACCTACTTAGCCTGGGGCTAATATAGCTGCCTTCTATTACTCTCCTATAAGCCCTCTGGCCCGACCCTGTCACAGTGGTCACCCTCACCTTAATTCCCTTTCTAAATTCAAGGTACTGGATTGCATCTCTCGCCCTCAAGATGCATACTTCAACATATATTGATGATCCCATCCTGCAGGAAGTACCTTAGGTTCATGGTAGGCCTGACCATTACCCTGAAGAGTAGAGCCCAATACACTACTGAGGATATTCATTAACATGCATGTAGTAGTGGTAGAACTCTTAAGGAAATCTTGGTGTGTACCCTGGCATGGAAAGTTAACTGGTACTGAGGAAATATTGTCCGCTCTCAAAATCTGTTCATCACATGCTTGATCTGCTCCCTAAGCCTGAAAGTCACTAGGCAGAAATCCAACTTGACTTCTGTCCATAGACTCAAATTGATTGGAATGGTTCTGCACTCCACCAAGTCTGTGGCTTATCTTCTCTAGGATAGTTTTGAGAATTCTATAGCTCTTATTATACAGTTGGAGTCAAGTCTAAGCATCACGGTAAGGACTTTTCTTGCTCTGCAAGGATGTGAGGCTTCATGCACCTTTATCATGCCTCGTGTCAGACTACACCTTCAGTGCATACAAGACTGGCTAAGGCTGGTGTACACCCTGATTTAAGCATCATGTGGACGTGCCCTTCTGGATGCCTCCATTAGTACTGTTACCTCTGAAATGGTGGAAGGACTCTTCAGATATCTAAAGCGATGTGCAAAAGGAACTCCTGCTGTCTAAAACTGTAGTGACAGATGTCTTGTTCTTGGGGTGGGGAGCTCACATGCAAGATCTTCAGGTGAAAAGCCTTTAGACAACATGAGAAGTATGGATGCATATCAATCTCCCAGAATGCAGAGCTGTGTGCAAAGCTTACGAGTCCTTACTGCATTGCCTCAAGGAACAGATGATCCAAATCAGCAATACAATTGCCATGTTCTATATCAACAAACAACGTGGGGTAGAAGTCTTCTCCCTTATGCCAGAGGAGGCATGAGCCTAGGTCTCTCTCAGATAACATTTTAATCTTGTGGACAAAAAGGCCTGGTGCGTGCCTATGCTGTGGTTCCATTGCTGCCCAGGGTGCTCTCCAAGATCAGGAAGGACTTGGACAAGATGATTTTGGTTGAAATTTAGAGGCAAATCTTAATTTTTTTTTTCCCCTCTCCAGAGGAGAAAATGCTAGTAATCTTTCTCTTCACCATTCTTTCTTCCTCCTGAATCTGTGTTAGGGAACCACTTGCAGTCTCCCATAAAAGAAACACGTTTGTAATTTCACTTAAAGGACACCGTCAACTTAAATTGCACTTGTCTAAGCGTTGTTTAGGGCAATATAAAGAGAACTCTTAAGATTACTGTAATTGAATTATAGAAAAGAGCTCTCCATTTGTTTGTATTTCATTTTATAGTGCATTCTACTGTTTTCTCAGTATAGTTAGCCCTTTTTTTGGTATATGGGGGTCTTTTTTAAAAAAAAGGGGGGAGAGACATTAGATTTGGAAAATGTGACTGCAAAAATTAGTACCTGGTATGACTTCTAACTCTCTGTAACTGACTAATTTTCAAGTTGATGTGTGTCCCTTCAGCAGTAATAGTCACTGGGGTTACATTCAATATTTTTTTGAGTGCTGGCTGCGATGCATCCTTTGGCATCAGTGGATTTGCATATCTGAGCATGTTCCTGTCAACAGATGGCAGTTAACTACATCCTCTGTTTTGGAAAAATGTTTTGGGGCTTCTAGTGTTAATCCCACCACATTTGTGCTCACACAAACTGACCATTTTAGGTGCAGTTTTTCAGACCGTTGAGAGATTGTCACTGCCTGCCCTGTAACACTGGGTGCTTTAAATGCTCTGCTGCTGTTGCTGACAGCCCAGACACCAACAGCCAGCAGACAAGCATGTGGTTTCCCGAGCGTGTCTGTGCTATTCAGCCCTTGCTCTGTACTCTGACCCCAACAGCCTCCCTACAACACAGTATCCCCACGCTAGTCTACTCCAGACTTGGTTACTATTTACAGGGTGACCCAACTCTCTTAGTTCTGAATTTTCCCAAAACTGTCTGCTCTGAAGTGTCCAGGCCTCTCCTGGAACACTCAGACGTAATAAGTTTCATTAGAGTACATTGGGATGTTCAGACCAGCTGAAACTCACAGCTACGTATCAGGGTGTTCCTTGCCATTGGGCGCTGGGGTACTCGTAGGGTCTCTTACGCTTCCATGGAACTGTAAAGACTCTCTGCTGCCTCCCATCCATCAGTTTAGTGATGTCATACTTAACTAAATATTGAGAGACTTTCAATGTCTGATAAATGACTCCTCTCTATAGCTGGGTATCAGCAAGTCCAAAAGAGAATTTTAAAGACCATCAGTTTCAGCTTTTGCTTCAGTATAATCAATTTATTACATTTTTATTTCACTTCAGTATTAAAGAAATTGTTATAAATAAGGCTTTCTACTTCATAGCCAGCCCACTTCTTGAATGAAATAAAAATATTATTCTTTAAAGCTGCCATAGTGCCTGGATTTTAAAATTCTGCAGTGTAGACCTCTCCTAAGCCCCGGTAACTGGTCTCTGAATGAGTCTGGCCTGACACTGTCTCTCAAAGGGTGAAAAATCTCTGAAAGCTAGGGGAGTCCCAGTCTCTTGCCTGGAGAGTGGAGATCCAAGAGTAGGAATCCAGTCAGAGAAGCAGAACTACAGGAGGACATAAGTATCTCTTTCTGACTTGCGTTCTTTTCCAATAGCACACAAATAGCTATGATATCAGCACAGTGGTATTATTGGGTCAGTCAAACAGGAGAAATGGGATGCCTGGATAATAGTTAAAACACAAATGTTTTCAAAATATGAGTACTACAGAGAAAAATAGAGCTGTTTAAATTTGTATGTATTAACACACCACTTCTTGATGATCTTTGAAATTGACAACTATGAACAGCAGTAAAACCTGATATTAACTAAATAAGTTTTTGATCCTGTTGAAACACCACTAGCAGTTGGAGGCAGCTGTATACTGTCATATGAGCTCTGAGAGCAAACAGCTCTTTGAAAGAGACATTTTGAAACCAACTGAAAATGGTCCATTCAAGGTTTCTCTCTAACAGTTGAACCAGGCATGGCATTCAGTTCCGTCATAATCTGTGGGAGGGATGTGCAACTGATGTTGAATTGAGGTGGTGTTTGTGAAGCATTTGTTTAAAAATATTTTGGTTGTGTGTTCTCAATTGCTGTCACAGGAGTTTATTTAGTTTATTTGTTCCTGTATATAACCTCTTTGTAAAATTGGTCCACTTGGAAGTCCCCAATAGTCCAATATTTTTCTTCAGTTAAGATTCATTTGGGAATGGTGATCTGGATACTTTGTGTAAAGCTCACATACTCTTGAAGTGCTCTGTGCAGTTCTTTAAGCTTTACTTCAGTACCTCCATTAAAAAGGTAACACAGGAAAAAGTGCTTGCTTATGTATTCCCACAACCCTCAATATATGTTGTAAGAGAATTTGGGGACTTTTAACTTTGGCAGTATATCCCTTTAAAAAACAGTGAATACAATTCTGTATGAAATTCAGTTTTGAGCTTCTGTTTTTTAAATTGTAGAATAGTCATATATCTTTTGTTTCTTGTATTTTGGTCCACAGGCAGAATTTCGTGAAGAAGATACCTTTTACATATTTAACCATGTAGATATTAAGATATTCTACCATGTTGTAGAAAAGGAGGCGGTAGGAGCAAGACTAGTAGCTGCTAAACTTGAACCGAAAAGGTGAGTGCATTTAAAATGGATTTTAAAAATTACTTGTTAAACAAATGATTTAGGGCTTATAACAAGAACTAAGTCAGTGCTCTAGTCCAGTTTGTGTTTAAAACTGGGCTTGTTAAACTTTGAAATCCATAGCAAATCCTGAGTATCAACCACAGGAAACTTATTCCACATCGTGGACCTGTTATAGGTGCAGGACGTGTGTGTGTTTGTATATATATATATCGTTCAAATTGGCTTTCTTGGTAACCAAGGTGACCTGACCTAATGTGTTTTAACTGACTTAGTGTCATTCTACTGACAAGGAACCTTAATTTGCTATTTCTGTCTCCAGTGTATTGAAGATATCTGATGGTAGTGGTATACTCCCAGTGTGGGATTCTCCATTTGCCAGTTGGGGGGGTGGAGGGGGGGAACAAGGTTGCATTTTATTGTATGATTGAACACATTACCCCTGCCCTGGATGCTGGTGAATCAGTATAGTTCAACTTTTGACGTCATAAGTGTTAGATATTCTAATATAGTGGTGCCTCCTCTAAACTACTTTAAATTTCTTGTTTTCTATGAACAGCAGTATGAAGAAGCATGTATTTCAATTCTGTGACCCTCCAACAACTTAGTGTTCTCTTCTCCTTCTTCCCGTGGTGTATTTTTGTTGCTTTCCTTTTCCCTGTTAATATAATGGAACTTGCTGCCTTGTAGGTCAAATCCTAAAAAATTTTTTTTTGTTTTTGTTTTTTGTTCTGGGCCACCTAGCTGTTTTGACAGCAAAGTTAGGAAGTCCTATCTTGTACAACATAACTAAGTGACCTTTTCTTTCTATTTTCTATTCAGAAAAATAAAATGTTTTGTAAACCTTACTCTTTCACAGAGTGTAGGTTAAAGAAATGATGGCTTGTAGTCTTAAAACTTTTGAATCAATTTAACAAAACAGTTTTTAGGTAGTAAAAAGTACCACACTTGTGTATGTATGTACTTGCTCCTTGCATCTGCTGTAACTTTTTTTTTTAATTTGGTTTAAAATCTGATTCAAAAGAAGAATCCTAAATGAGGTTGATAATTGAATGTCTTTAAAAATACAAAATATGTAACGTTAAATGAATGTTCTTGTAAGACTGTTGCTAATTAGATTAAATTTATAAGAAGTTACATAAATATCTGTGTATATTTTTCTTCCCACAGCTTCAAACATACGCATATAGATAACCCTGACTGCTCAGGACCACCTATGGGTATAAGTAACAAGGCTAATGGGGAGATCAAAATTGCTTACACATACTCAGTTAGCTTTCAGGTGAGTGTTTGTTTTCTGTTTTGGAGACCACACTCAGATTGCTTACAATGATATTTTAGGAGCTCTAAAAGATGAGTGTCTAAAATTACTGCAAAATATTATCAGGCTCTTTTTAATAGCATGGTTCAAAAATAAAACTCCTTTCAGATTAGGATCTTGTGGTCTTTCATTGAGATTTTCATAGCTGACATGGGGATTTAGCTACCCAACTCCCATTAATTTAAATGGGGATTGAGAACTAAAAGTGTGGCAGATATGTCAGGGCTGATGGTTCTCTTCTCCAGCTAGCTCTTAGGGCAGGTCTATACTACGGGGTTAAGTCGACATAAGTTACGCAACTCCAGTGACATGAATAATGTAGCTGAAGTCGACGTAGCTTCGGTCGACTTACTGCAGTGTCTGTGCTGCTCTGGGTTGACGGGAGAGCGATCGGCGGTCGATTTTTAGCAGTTCTTCACTAGACCCGCTGAATTGACCCCCGGTGGATCGATCGCCGCAGCGTTGATTCACGGTAAGTGTAGACAAGCCCTTAGTTTTCTTTCCTCCCATGCCTTTTCTCACGTGTACAACTACAAAGAATCAGGCAACTATTTTGTGTTACCTCTGCTCTCCTTTTGAGAGCGCAAGTCCAGCCACAGGAATGTCCTTGATGGGGGCAGGGTGATGGCACAAGACATGGCTTTTGATGTAACCTATTGAAGGAAGGTTCCTCAAAGTATTGGAATGTAAAGGATTTCTAAGGTCCCTCTTACTGTGGTGTGTAAGAGCTAATAAAATAGAGAGGGGTTGCTGGGAAGACTGGAGATCATCCTTATCTTCACATATTAATCACCTTAAGTAGGCACTTGTCAAGTTTCATTTTTCTAGCCTTAAATTCCTCTGTTTGGACTCTTCCCAAATGCATACACCTTTATGTATTCAAATGAGCAACTATCACTGTCATGCTGTGGATATCTATTTTAGAATCTTGGAAAAAATAAGAGGAAAATTTTAATTTTTGTATTTTCCGCTATTAATTTTTTAAAAACTAGCTATACCAAATTTATTCTAAGAGCAGCATAATACCTTGGTATATTACACCATTGCCTGATTGAACAAATGTGCTTGAATAAATTCCTTTAAAATTTACACAGCTTGTTGCAGGGTTTAGTTCCAATATAGTAAAATGAAGCTGTATATGAAAGTGAGTCCTTATTCTTTAAAATTTAGTTGAAACATGGGTTCTGTACCCATTACACACACCATTTTCCACGAACTTCATGGAGATACATATATAATATATATTAATAGTCTAATAATATTGTAGAAATACATGCTCTGTTAAATGGCCACGTTGGAAATAAAACCCACAAGAACTCTGAAGATGAGGATGAACACTTGGCTTGTAAGAGTACAATATAAACAAAAGTATTGGATCACTCTCACCATATATGTAAACATTCTGATGTTCACTTGGTACAGACTGTAAATGGACATTCAAACTGAACTTGAAGTAAATTTTATGCTTATTGAAAAAAGCTGAAAAACATATTTTCTCCTCTGTTCCTAAGGGTTTTAAACATTTGGCCAGGAATGCTTGATCAGAGCTGAAATTTAACATATAAAATTGTCAATGAGGCATTCTCAGACTTTTGCTGTTAGTATGGCTTCCCTTTTTTTGTGTGTTTTTTTTTAAACAAAGGGGGTTTTTTAGTGTCAAGAGGTACATGTTTTGAACTCATTACAAATGGATAGTTTTAAGTTTCGTAGGATTAGTCCATAATACTGTTTCTAAAATGTTCAGTTCATTGTTGAAAAGCTAACTGAGATGCTAATTACTTTGAAATTTGTAAGTGAGACAAGTAGATGTATCTGGTGTATTTTAAATACATACCATGGATTAAATAAGATTGGTCCCAAGACCGATCCCTGAGGAACACCACTACTAACCTGCTTCCAGCCTGGCAGTTCACCTTTCAGTATGACCAGTTATAGTATAACCAGTTCCTTATCCACTTTTCAGTTCTCCTATTAATCCCCATCTTATCCAGTTAAACTAAAATTTCCCATGTGGAACTGTATCAAATGCCTTACTGAAATCCAGGTAGATTAGATCCACTGCATTTCCTTTGTCTAAAAAAAAAGTTATCTTCTCATAGTAGGAGATCAGGTTGGTCTGGCATGATCTACCTTTTGTAAAACCATGTTGTACTTTATTCCAGTTACCATTCATTTCTGTGTCCTGTGATAGGGTCAGGCCAGATGGCTACAGAAGGCAGATACATTAGTCCCAGATTAAGTAGATCCCTGTTCCCAGGATAAGGTAACAGGGGCAGTTCCAGAACAAGGAGGAACTTGCTGGAACCAGTGAAGGCAGGCAGGCTAATTAGGACATCTGGAGCCAATTAAGAAGAAGCTGCTAGAATTGATTAGGACAGGTTGGCTAATCAGGGCACCTGGGTTTAAAAAGGACCTCCCTTCAGTTAGGGAGAGGCACGTAAGGAGCTGGGAGTCAGAGGATGTGCTGCTGGAGGGCTGAGGAGTACAAGCATTGTCAGACACCAGGAGGAAGGTCCTGTGGTGAGGATAAAAAAGGTGTTGGGAGGAGGCCACAGGGAAGTAGCTTAGGGAGTTAAAGCTGTTACGTAACTGTTACAAGAGGCACTCTAGACAGCTACAATCCATAGGGCCCTGGGCTGGAACCGGGAGTACAGGGCAGGCCCGGGTTCCCCCCAAACCTCCCAGACACAAGAGGAGTTGACCTGGACTTTGGGTTCCACCAGAGGGGAAGGTCTCTGGGCTGTTCCCTGACCCACATGGTGGATCAGCAGAGACTGTGGGGGTTGTTCGTCTCCTTTTCCCCATGCTGGCCAGTGATGAGGTTGTCTGAGCGAACGGCAGATTTAGCCACAAAAGCAGCCAAACTGAGGGCTGCTGTGAATCTCTGAGGCGAGCAAATTCACCAGTAAGCACGGGACCCACCAAGGTAGAGGAGGAACTTTGTCACAATCCTTAACAACTTTTTCTTTCAAAATTTGTTCCAAGACTTTGCATGCAATTGAGGTCAAACTAACTGCCCTGTAGTTTCCTGGGTCACTTTTTTCCCTTTCTTAAAAATAGGAACTATATTAGCAATTCTCCATTCATAGGGTATGACCCCCAAGTGTATAGATTCATTAAAAGTCCTTCCTAGGGTTTGCAATTTCATGTGCCAGTTCCTTTAATATTATTAATGGAGATTATCCAAGCCCCCTGAGTTAGTCCCATTAAGATGTTTGAGCTTGACTTCCACCTCAAATGTGATAATTTCTATATCCATATCCTCATTCCCATTAGCCACTCTGCCTCAGTTTTCAGTAAGATTAATTAAGATCTTGAAGGTAGTGACAAAGTATTTGTTTACGTGTTAGGCCATGCCCGGATTATCTTTAATCTCTACCCTGTCTTCAGTGGTTAGCAGTTCCACTTCTTGTTTTCTTTTTATTTATATGCTATGGAACCTTTTACTATTGGTTTTAATTGCCTTTGCAAGGTCCAACACTGCTTGGCATTTGATCATCATAATCTTGCCTTCATTCTTCCTCTCTAGGAACAGGCAGAATCCCACTGAAATCACTTGACACTCCATTTCCTTAAGTGTTTTCCACAGCTTCCCTTGATACGTTCCAGAGAGAATTTAGCTGTATCATTTGATCCCACAATGAAGGATAATCAGTGGATTCTTTCCTGCTCCCATTAGGATCCTCTTCAGCCTCAGGTCCACATCCTGTATCTTAGCTCCTAGCAGATAGCACACCCTTCTGTTCTCCGGATCAGCTCTGGTGACAGGCCTGTCTGTTCTTAGGGAGTCTGCAATCACGTAGACCTGCCTTTTCCTGGTGATGGTGTGATTCTCCGGCCTTCCTCCTGTTCTTTCTGGCTGCAAGTTCTCTTGTCTTTTATTCTCCCTTGCAATCTTCTGCGAGTCTTCCTGTATCATGCTAGGGCCCTGAACTCTGGGTATCTCCATTGGCTCTTCTTATAGAAATAGCTACTTGTGACGGTTTCCACCCAGCTCCACCTGGGGCTGTGGTACCATTGAGCTCGCTTGACCCACCAGCCTGGGCTCCCTTTCACCCTGTAATGCTGTGGCTTGCTGCAGACACGCTCCTAGTCTCGCCTTTCACCAGCATACAGGTAGGGAGACACCCAGCTGCAGAAACACAGAGACTGAAATCAGCTCTACATGGGAAGGCTCAGCTAAGGATTTGCCTAGTACTCAAGTGCACACACCCCTCTAGAGAATAAACCCAAAATTATACCGTCTTGCACTGCACAGAGAACTATACAGTGCAAGCTCATGAAATTCACCACCTCCCAAAGCGTGGAGGGGAATATACACAGCTTTCTGCCCTAAGTTAGAATTTCCACACACTAGTTTAACACCAAACAAAAGCAAGTTTATTAACGACAAAAGAGAGATTTTTAAGTGATTATAAGGGATAGCAAACCAATCAAAGATTACACAGCAAATAAAACAAAACAATCTAAAATTAATATACTAAAGAAATTGGTTACAAGTAGCAAATTCACACCCTAAATGATGTTTTAGGCAGATTGCAGAGACTTGCTTGCAGCTTAAAACTCCAGATATTCCTTTCACAGATCAGACACCTTCTAGCCTGGGCTCAGCTCTTTCCCCTCCCACCCCCAGCTCAATCTCTTTGTTCCTCAGATGTTTCCAGAAACCTTCTCTCTTGGGGAGGGAGGTAGTGATGAATGAACCACGATGATGTCACTCCCCTGCCTTAAATAGTTTTTCCATATAGCAGGTATCCTTTGTTTCCCAGTTTGATCCTCACCATTGGTCAGTGGAAAAATACTAGTATTATCATGGAGTCCAGTACCAGGTGACTTGGTCACATGACCCTGCATCCATAACTCAGAGACTTTTTATAGTGTCCCCAGGAAGACTTCTCAGTGGGTGATTAGTATCTTCAAAGGCCTATTGTTTTCACGAATGGCTCTTCCTAGTGAGACATCTAGACTGATTGCATTCTGCCTAGTGGGCTTTCCCCAGTTGTAAACAAATTTGCAATAGATGCCTAGACAATATTACTAACTTCAGATACCAAAATGATATGTGCATACAAATAGGATAATCATATTCAGTAAATCATAACCTTTCCAATGATATATCAGATGCCTTATTTAGTATAAAATACATCATAATTATGCCATAATCATAACAATATCTTTATACAAATATGGGGACATAATACCACATCACTTCTCTTCTTTGTTCTCCCACCTTCTGTTACTGCCTGCTGTGCCCCTTCTTCATTCTCCAACTCAGTAAACCTATTCCTGAGCTCTTTCTCCTTCACTTTGCTTGGTTCTCATAGTTACATGCTTTCACTAGCCACTTTCCTTACCCAGCAGTCTCCCCTCAGAGTTCTTCAGTCCAGCTTGCATCTGCAAGTCTTGACTTTTTTTTTTCTCTTCAGCCTTCTCCCTCACCTGCTCGAATCCCCTTCAAAACTCAATCACCGGCATCTCTAAAACTCAGGTCTTCTCTTCCATCAGCTCTGGCAGGTGGCACTTCATACAAACAAAGCTTTTTTCAGGTACCTGCTCCAGGATCATGTTCATCCCGCAGCTTCCACATCTGGTCATCTTCATTTTCTCTTCCATTGCTTGGGTCACTACCACTGCTGCCTCTGTGTCTGTCCTAGCCTTCCCGCTTAATGTCCTCTCAAGGGGGAAACAAAGGAAAAAAACCAAACAAAACCCAAGCAACAAAACCTTGAATAGAAAAACAGGTGACTTTGTACTCGGAGCTATAAATTGAAGGTTGTATTGGTTATGGCTTGTTAGATAATTTATATAGCAACCTATGTTTTATATAGTTCTTTTCAAAAAGTGAAACTCTTTGATCCCCTGAGGACCTTATGGTGCTAAACATTCAATCAAAATGTTCAGATGAAGTTTATTAGGAAACACATTTGTTTTCTGTGTACAAACTTACATAATGTTTCATTTTCAGGAAGAAGAAAAGATAAAATGGGCATCCAGATGGGATTACATTTTGGAATCTATGCCACACACCCATATTCAATGGTTTAGGTGAGTAGAAAGTTTTAGCCTTCAAATGCTATATACTGGATCGTTTTTTAGGAGCACTAGATGTTGGTTTTTGACAGAGGATTTTTTTTCTTTTATGTAGCATCATGAATTCCCTGGTGATTGTCCTTTTCCTATCTGGGATGGTAGCTATGATCATGTTAAGGACACTGCATAAAGACATTGCAAGATATAATCAAATGGATTCCACTGTAAGTCTGGCCTTTCTAAAAATCACTATTCTATGGCGGGGGTAGGATGTAAATTTTTAGAGCTTGAATTTCTTCTATTGAGTGTGTAACTGCTGTGTTAATACCTGTCATTCTTGAATTTATGTGTTAGCTAGTGTTCTTCTAGGATTCTTGTGTGTGTATATGTGTATAAGACTTTAAATAACATAGGCTCAGTCTTGAGGAATCATTTGCTGTTATAGCATTTGAGATTGGGGTTGGAACTTCCACTGCTCCAAGATACAATCTTGTAGATGAAAGTTAGGCCCTTCTCTGAGAGACTGCAGCTTGTTTGAGTCATGTTGCCTTCCTTGTAAATCTTATTTCTTCTTCTAGTGCTATTCCCTATGTATATTTGACACATGGGTATGCCTGCACGACATGTGCTGAGTCTGGAAGTTTTTCCAAGTAGTATCCGTTGACCCACACATGCACGGTATCTTTCCTCATGTTTCCAACCGAAAGTATAAGGGACCATGGTGACACCAATCCAGTTACCTCTTACTGCCATGTGACCCGAGTTGGAACCCTGTCCTCATTCACTCTTCTTATCTGTATCCCCTATACAGTGGTGTCAGCAGTGCACCTTTAAGTATGAGCCATGGAGCAGAGCCATCAGCACTGAAGCCCCAGGACTCGGGTTACAGGGCACCCCATGAGAGCAAGGGAGACCCTTGTAGGCATAAGGGCAGATCCCTACAGTGCCAGATTGGGTGAGATGTCGCATATGGATTCCACAGAACTGGTGTCAAAGGTCCCCCGGCTGGAGAGTAAGGCAAAGGAGAAAAGGGATCTCATGATACCAGGGCACAAACAGGTTAATTCCATCCACTAGCATGGGCCTGGATGTACCATCAGTACTACCTCAAATATATGGAGACTGGTCAGCTTCAGTGGTCACACCGTGTCCCTCCAGTGTCTTGATGGGAACCCTGCAGACTGTGGCCATATGGAGACTTTTCTGGCATCAGAAGAGGTCTTCCTCCCTTTCCCGCAGCCTCCACTTCTGTAGGGCCCAGTGGTTCTCAGGGAGGTTCCTACCCTGAAAGATGAACCACTGTTGCAGGAGAGGTCCCTTGCCTATCCATCGGGCAGGGGCCTCTTGGTACTGACAGTACCACTGTTTCCAAAGACATAATCATCATACTCGGAGGAGTCAGAGGAAATAGCCCCACTGATGTCTACGGTACAGTACAGGGTTGCTGCAGCTGTCTGTCTGGGCTCCCATCTGCCTGGCTGTGACACCACCCCCTCCCCCGTAGTGATGCCTGGTATTGCTTCCTGTGGGGACCACTGTATCCAATGGATCCCTCTTTTGGACATACTGGGCCCCTGGGACGATTATAGCAGGTGCCTGGCATCATTGCAAGAGTCCTACTGCGCTTCCTCTTCTTGCCAGCCAGTTCCATTGGTGTACGAGGAGGAAGCTGTTGAGCTGGTAATGCTGGTTCCAGCCGGAGCTGCCTCATCACTGGATAATGCTGTCATTCTCTTGCCATCCCGCCAGCCAAATGAGCACTGGCGCTATCAAGATCTACTCCAGTGGGTGGCTGGTTACCTGCAAATTTCATTGGAGAAGGTACGGGACCCTCAACACCATCTCCAGGACATCTTACAGCCACAGGGATCATACAGGGTGGCCCTTCCCATAAATGAGGCCATACTGGAACTGACCAGAGCAGTTTGGCACACACCCGCATTGTATGTCCCAACCGTGAAGCAAGACGAGGGACTCTATATTTTGTGCTGGCCAAAGGGTCCAATTTCATCTTCACTCACCCTGTCCCTAATACACTGGTGGTGCAAGCAGCTGTAGAGAGGGCTCAGCAATACCCACAGAAGTTCCAACCAGATAAAGGGTTGGAGAGGCTGGATCTCCTGGACAGGAAGGTCTTCTCCTCCACAGGCCTTTATATAGCAAACTACCAGGTATTTAACTTTAATACCTACACCTGGCTGGTGGAGTTTAAGACAAACTTCCTGGGGAAGATCAGGTCCAGTTCCAGTCCCAGTCCTTGGTGGACGAGAGGAGGCTGGTGGCAAAGGTGGCTCTCCAGGTTGCGGTGGATACTGCGGTGATACTGTATCCCAGTCGTTGGCTACAAAGTTAGTCCTGCTCAGAGATTCTTGGTTCCTCTCTTGGGAAACCCAATGACTGGTCCAAACTACTATTCAGGACCTCTCTTTCAACAAGGCCAATCTGGTCAGTGACCGAATGGATCAGTCTCTGAATTCCCTAAGGACTCGAGATCCACCCTGTGGTTCTTGGGGATCTACACTCCAGCCCAGGGCCGTCCTCAGGATTTATGAGGCCCTATGCATTATTAAACTGGTATCCCTATGCCCGATGGCAGCCCAGCCTCGCATGTGTGTTTTAGATAAGGGTGGTCTTTTGAAGGATTTATTTAAAAAAATCCTTGCACAGATTTTTAGATGCACAATCTGAGTATTGATCTTTAGCCTTAAATGCTTGGATCTTCAGACAGTTTTTTAGAGATGTACTTTTATAATCTTCAGTAACATACTAATGACATATTTTTAAAGCAAATTTTAAACTAAGGTCCTGTAGACTAGCATGTTCTGAGTAAATATTACAATAATGCACAACTATTTTTGTCAGTAAAGTCAGAAACTGACAGTATATATTTGGGGGTTAGCAAATGACTGTTAAATGGTTTCATTACCACTTGAATGGCTCTTTAACAGTTTGTGTTGTGCTAATAGGTCTGGTAGGCTGGAAGGCTTTTTCACTTTTAAGTTCTAAATCCCCTCAGAGGAAGGGTCACCAGGCTGCAGCAGCCAGCTGTGGTGGGAGCCTGCAGGAAGGGTCAGAACAGGGATAGGAAGAGGCAAGAGGGTGGACACTAAGACCCAAGGGTGCCCCAAATTTTTGGGTGCCCTACACAGTCGTGTATGCGTAAGGATGGCCCTGCTCTGGCCCCCCACAGAGAAAACAACATAAAAAACCAGCTCTTCAGACCGTGGTCATCTTCCTCCTTATCCCTCCTACTACCAAAGTCCACTGGAACCTCCTTGCAAGTGACCAGGATCCCAGAGAGCCTGTTTCCCAGCTCCAACCGCAACCATATCTTCCATGCACTCACAGCCACTGGCCGAAAGCCACTTTTCACATATAGTCAGAGACCCAGGCACCACCACCAATGCCATCTACTTTGCCACACATTATCTTTGGCGACCGCTTCACCACCTTTGCTCACAGTTGGAGCAGGATCACCATGGACAGTTGGATTCTGGAGATTATCTATCACAGATACTCCATAGAGTTCCTTTCCTCCTCACAATCCTTCCTCCCTTCCCCAGGAACCCTTCCAACCCATTGATTCTTCAACAGAAGCAGACTCCCTACTCCTCAGAGGTGTGATAGACCCCTGCCTCAATAACAGGGAGGAGGGTTCTACTCCCCATATTTCCTCATCTTAGGGGAGAGGCCTATCTTGGACCTTTGACAGCTCAATATTTTCATCAGGAAGCTGAAATTCAGGATAATTACAGTGGCATCCATATTCCCCTTCCTTCAGAAGGGAGTGTGGTATGCATCTTTCATGTCTAGAACTGCAAATTTTCCATGTAGACATTCAGCCATCACGAGGAAGTTCCTATGGTTCAGAATTGGACAGCAGCACTACCAGTTTCGTGTCCTCCCCTTTGGTATTGCAACAGCACTAAGGACTGTCATAAAGCTGTTTGTGGTAATAGTGACCCAGATGCGACGTCAGGGACATACAGTGTTCCCATATTGGATGACTGGCTTCTGGTAGGACAATCCCAACAAGAAGTTGTCTTCACAATAGTCTCTTCAATGCCTCCTTTGGCTACTTAGGTGTTTGCATAAATGAAGAAAAGTCCATTTTGTTGTCCACACAGACAACTACATTTCATGGGAGTAAGGCTTGACTCTGTGGACAGATTTTATACTATGGGCATCCTGATCGCTTTCATTACCCGTAAGCCCCGCACTGTGGTGTGTCAATTCCTTTCCCTCTGGGGTCATATGGCCACATGCACCTATGTGTCACCTTTCTCCAAGCTTCAGCTGCGATGCCTACAGTTCAGGCTCCATTTGACTTACGGGCCAACCAGTGACTTCAATTCCAGAATCACCATTCTCTTAAGAATTCTCACTTCTCTTGCTTGGTAGTCCAACTTGACCAAGGTCATGGTGAGGACCCCATTCAGCCCTTCCATACCGAGGGCCACTTCAGTATGTGGTGCCCACTTGGACCGCCACAGAGCCCAAGATACATGGATCACACGGGAAGCCAGGCTGCACATAAATGTCCTGGAGCTCAGAGCAGTCCACCTAGCCCTCAAGGCTTTCCTTCCTTCTCGTATGTTCCCTCCGCGTGCAAATCCTATTGGACACTATCACTATGGTGGGGTGTGTGTGTGTGTGTGTATATGTGTATATATAAAAAACAAGGAAGAGCGATTATTTCATCCTCTCTGCTTGAAGTCAGTCAGATTGTGGAACTGGTGTGTTAGAAATCTGGTTACCATACAGCCCTCATACCTCCCAGGTACTCAGAACAGACTGTGCAGAAGTCTGCATAGACAACAAATGGGAAATACACAACACAACATCTTTGTGCAGTGGTGTACTGTCCTATGAGATCTTTGTGTCCCAGACAGTTTCCCATGTGCTGCTCCAGGGGGCCATAGGCAGCGACTTCCAGGGCATATTATCCTGCTTCCCTGGATGGCCAAGCTCTGTTATGCCTTTTCCCCCCCATTCCCCTCAGACCTCTAATTCTCAGGAAGATTTGCCAAGACAGAGCCTCCATCATCCTTCTAGCACCCTGTTGGCCCTGACAGTGTTGGTTCTCTGATCTCCTATGGCTGTCTGCATGCCTACCCATCAGCATCCGCCCATTCCCCAATTTTCTAACACAAGACCACAGGAGGCTCAGGCAGGCCAACCTGACCTCACTCTGCCTCATGGTCTGGTATTTGGATGGGTGTTGGACATATAACACTTCTGCTCTGTCTAGGTCCAGGAGATCCTTAACCAAAGCAGGAAGGAGTCAACTGGAACACGGTACCAGGCTAAATGGTGCCACTTCTCAGCTTGGGTGCACTGCCACCATCAATCATTCCCTTGCCATGGTTCCAATTATTCTCTAATATCTTCTTGCCTTAAAAACATTGGGTTTAGCCCTGAGCTCTCTTTGTGTACCCCCAGCAGCACCTTCCCCTGGCAGAGGAACACTCATTTTTATGCACCCAGTAACAGTTTGCTTTATAAAGGGCTTGATCAGGACCTTCCCAGCAGTCATAAAACCCATGCCCCACTGGGATCTTCACCTCGTCATGTCAACTTTCACAGACCCGCCCTTTGAACCTTTGGCACCATGTGCCATGACCTACTTCTGTGGTGTTCCTAGTAGATATCACTTTGGCCAGAAGGGTCAGTGAGTTTGCAGCCATGATGGCAGGCCCTCCTTACACAGTATTCCACAAGGAGAAGGTCTCCCTCCAGCTACATCCCAAATTCCTCCCCAAAATTAGCTGATACGGAATTCAGACAATCAATTCACTTGCCTGTATTTTTTCCCAAAACCTCATGCCTCTCCTGGGTACAAGAAATTGCACTCCCTTGACATCAGACATGCCCTGGCGTTCTACCTGTAGCAAACCAAACCCATTAGAAAGTCTCCAAGAGTCTTTGTCACCATAGCTGAAAGATCGAGGGGCCAAGCCATATTCTCATAGAGAATTGCTAAGTGGGTCTCAGGATGCATTCTAGAATGCTATAAGAGAGCAAACCTTCGCCCTCCTGGGAGTGTTACAGTTCATTCCATGCAAGCACAAGCAGCCTCCATGGTATCCTTATTTGACGTCCCGCTACAAAACATTTGTAAAGCTGCAACTTGGCAATCTGTGTATACACTTTCGGCACATTACACCGTGACTCAAGTGAGAGCTGTGAATGCAACAGTAGGAATGGCTGTATTACAAATAGCTCTGCTGCCAGCCTCCGCACCTAACTCCACACTGATCACTGCTTGCAAGTCACCCATGTGTGGAATACACATAGGAACTAGCACTTGAAGAGGCGGTTACTTACTGTAACTGGAGGCTCTT
Source organism: Eretmochelys imbricata (assembly GCF_965152235.1). Taxonomy (NCBI): domain Eukaryota; kingdom Metazoa; phylum Chordata; order Testudines; family Cheloniidae; genus Eretmochelys; species Eretmochelys imbricata. The sequence continues at coordinate 101,050,569 of NC_135572.1, forward strand.
TAAGATGTGTGGTCCCTGTCTGTATTCCACTACCCACCATACTTTCCATCTGCTTTGGTTACAATGCTCTAAGAAGAGGAATTGGAGTGGTGTCAACTTGCACGGCCTCTTATTCCCTTTGTTGGGAACACAAGGGAAGATAATGTGCATGGGCGGGTCAACAGCTGCTTCTTGAAAAAACTTTCGGATTCATGCGCATAATCCACATGTGTGCCCACCCAGATAAGAACTACACCTGTTGCAAGACCTTCAGTTACAATAAGTAACCTCCTCTTTTATGTAGGTGTCAGAGGACTCTTACCTTTGGACTTTTCCCTTTTGAATTATACGTTTTTCTTTTCATGTTGCTGTGCACAACTTTTTTAACCAAATAGCATATTTCCAGTCCAAATAATTCAATAACTCTATGGAAAACCATTAATTGGTAAAAACATTACTATAAAGAGTGTATATACTACCAAAAAAGTACAGAAATTAAATTTATTTTGAGATGCTTATATTTAAGATTAATTTACATAATTTGCTCTTGTTTTTAGGAATTTGCCTATTAAAAATTTTAGATTAATTTTTAATCAAGGAGACATTTTCTCAACTTTGAAAGAAAATATAAGATGCAACTCTTAAGCTAGACAACGATATTTAAAACTTTTAATTCTCCAGTCATCAAGGGCCAGAGTCTAATATTAAATATGACACTAGTCATGATGGCACTTTAGCAGATTGAAATCTAAATGATATACCAGTTTGCTGCCTTGGCTATGTAATTTTTTAAACAGACTAATAACCTTTTTGTGATTTCAGATACGATAGCCAGCTCACTGAACTCATTTCAGTTGAGATGGATCAACCTCGACTCCATTAATGAGGGTGGAAGAACAAAATAACTGAACTATTTTAAAAAGAAAAGAGAGGTCCTAGGAAAACAGACTTCAGTAAAGCATAAATATTTAGAAAATCTTGCCCTGTTGTGTCCTTGTCTGTTTTTGCTGTAGCTGAAGTTTCTTGGTTTTACATGCTTTTGCCAGATCCCTAACATTTTTTTTTTCCAATATTGCTGCTGAAAATCTGGCTCAAAGACATTCCACTGTTGTAAATTATGTAAAATGTTGTCTCTTTGGGGTTTAACACACTTGAAGTTTATTTGCAGAATTGCTGCCTCTTATTACAATATTGCAATTCTAGGGGAACTGCATTTCAAAACCTCTCATGATTTGGACCAAACTTGTAAAATTTGCCTTTTTCAAAATGGCTGCTCATTTCCATTACTTATAAGGGCTGGAGTAGCAATGGGTCTTCAGTCACAATGAACATCACTTGCACGTTGCAGAAAGGATACCTGTGGTAACGATGACTGCTGTCTACCATTATTTCCAATGGAACTGAAGCTAGACTGCCTTCAGCAAAGATGGCTGCTTTTCTGGTCTTTTTTGGAACTTGGTATTGGGGAATGTAGAGGAACACAGTGTAAAGACTGTAGGTAGGGGAAGGAAGTGGCAAGGATGGGGGCAAGTGAATGCAGAGTGAAGAATAAAAGCTGTGTGCTGAAGCCTGCAGGGAGAATGTGAATGGGGATGGAGACTAGGGTCCTAATCCTGCAGTTTGGCTACAATAAGTCTGTTCATGTGAATGCAGCTGTGAGATTGGGGCCTCAGTGGGGCAGGAAGGAAACACAATATTGATGTGTGCGGTTGGAGATAGGGTAGAATGTCATCTGTCCCCAACCCAGTGATAAGAAAAGTTTCCTCCCAGGTAACTAAGGGGAAGGAGTGCATTTTTTAAGGTTGAATTTTGAAGCTGAAATGATGCATACAATTTAGTTAGGGGTGAATGACTTCCCCCTAAATAGTCAAATCAAAGGGCAGATGGAAAAACTATATAATCTTTTTTTAATCTTTCTCTTTTAGGTTGCACATGACTTTTTGAAGGGGGTCTGACTTGTGACTTTTGAATGCCCGCACATGTTCACACTGTATTTGTTTTTTGTGTTAGCACTAACTAGTACAAATTTACTATGTATTAATAGCTTATGTTTCTTAGGTATCAAATACAATTTAGACAATTAAATATTTTTTTAACCAAATAGCATTTTTGAAAAGGGATTTAATGCATTAAACTGGCTATATTTCCTTTTCAGGAAGATGCCCAGGAGGAATTTGGCTGGAAACTGGTTCATGGAGACATATTCCGACCCCCAAGAAAAGGAATGCTACTCTCTGTTTTTCTAGGCTCTGGGACACAGATCTTAATTATGACTTTTGTTACTCTGTGTAAGTGGTGGGGAGTGGGGGGAAGAGTAAATTTCCCAAAAAAAAACCAAAAACAAACCCTTAACTTCTAATTGCATAAAACTAATTAAGTGGAGATGAAAGAAACATTTCTAGATAACATTTAAAAAACTGGAATTGGAAAACCATCTGTATTTCCTGGTTGGTGTATACAGTCAATATGGACACTAAGCTGTATAAAGTTACAGGAGATAAATTATACATTAGCTGTAGAAAACTCAGATATAATTTTAAGAACCTTCTAAAATTGTGCATCTGTGCTTGTAGTTTTTGCTTGCCTGGGATTTTTGTCACCTGCTAACCGAGGAGCATTGATGACCTGTGCTGTGGTTTTGTGGGTGCTGCTTGGAACTCCAGCAGGTTACGTTGCTGCAAGATTCTACAAATGTAAGTAAAAGTTACTTAAGGTGACAGGTCTTAAGTTCATTAGTTTAAATTATCATCACAGTAGTGGCTCTCCCCACCCCCTATTGTTCGGTATCTCTTTCCCCTCAGGACAAAACAAAAAACTGAACAATCTAACCATGTTCATGTTCTGTGTTCTGAAGCCTGAGAGTAAGCTGCTTAAAAATATTCTCAAAGCAGGTATCCTGTGAGTCTTTTCATAATGTGAATTAATTTCACTTCTATACATTTACAGGAAGGGTTAGGGTTAGGGTAGAAATGTAGAGCTATATACAGTTTAAAAATATGAACTAGACATTGTTTAAATTAATTTAATTAGAAGACTTGAGCCCAAGCTGAGACTAGTTAGTGTTAATAGACTCTACCAGTTCCTACCAAGATACTAAATAAGGATGGAAACTTAATTAGGACAATCTAATTGTAATAGTACCTGACTCGTGAAATAAAAAAACTATTATTATTATGATGATGATGATGACAAAGCTCAGATGAAATTGCCATCTTCGCTGTATTCAAACAAGAAGTTTGGCGCGTATAACTATAATTCTTATAAATTTGGCACACCTTTAAGTCCGTCTAAACCAAGCTGATTTAGTATTTGGATATCACTCTTTTCTTATTATTTCTAGGATTCATAAGGAGCACTAATGTTGGCTCTTTAATCATTATTGGTAAACTCTCTATCCAAAATTTTAAACTCATATCTTTTTAAAAGATTCCTATCTATAAGTTTTGTTTGCATCAGTATGGTTGCAAATATGTAAAAATACCTTGAATCTGAATTTATATTGCTAGTTTATTTTAATCAAACTTTCATCTGAATGTTAAATAAGCTAGTGTAAACCTTGAGTGATCAAAAAGTTTAATTCTCTAAGATGACTTGAGTATGCTGCAAATCAAGCTCCCTTTTTAACATAGTAAATACACTATGGATGACTAAGCACCTAATTCTGCTTACCTTACTTATGTGAGCGTTTCTACTTCACATCGAGTTTGGCATTTAGCTTTGTAGGGCAGAGGGGAAAAATGTGTATATATAATATAATTTGACCCCTACTTTATTTTCATTTTCAAGATGTAGTCTTAAATATTTCTTTTGATAGGAAGGTGTGTAATTGAGGAGCAAAGCAATAAAGCAAAATCAGTTTTCCATAACTAAATATTTTTAGTTTAATGCTTTAATCTTAATTTAGTAGAGTTGAAATAATGTTCTGCTGGCCTGCTTAAGTATAACTGTTAAATAATATACTATTAAAATAAACTGTAATCTGTGCACTTAATGCATATTTTGATAGTTATCAAATATTTTAATACAGCTTTTGGTGGTGAGAAATGGAAAACAAATGTCCTGCTGACATCATTCCTTTGTCCTGGGTAAGTTAAATCTCTAAATGACTATTCATACTTGAATTAAATTTCTGACATAACTAATTTTTAAAGCTTCAGTTATACCTATAAACCTACTACATCTTCTTTTCATGGCAGAAGATGCCACGTGAACAGCAAGGTGCATTTGACAAAGACAAATGTGCTAATTGCGCACACTATCTTTTTCTGTACATTTTGTTTTCTCTCACCATGTGAAAAGGTTGATTATGTAGTAGTAGCATGACAGTAGTAAGTTTTTGAACAGGCACACTTTTTTTCATGTATTTGTTTTTACTCTAGGCTGTTTCTCAGACCACACTGTAGTTGGTCTTATATGGTGTCATATATTGTACAACCCTTGTGTAAATTTTTTCTACTTAATCACAGCAAGCAGTCTTCCCTGAAGTGCAATTACGACAGGCATATATTTGAAACTGGTTAGTTGGAACGTCAGCTCCTGCTGGAGTTGAATCCCACTAGGCTACGGAAGAAAGACTAGCTTGATCTCTTCATTTGATATTTTCTGTGTCAATTGATTTTAATGTATATTAACACTAAGATATTAATACAGTAATATGGTTTCAGTAATGTTAATATAAATATTATTGAGCATTTCTGTTTCTTTTTTAAGCATGTTGTATATTTTTCAGAATTGTGTTTGCGGATTTCTTTATCATGAACCTCATTCTTTGGGGAGAAGGATCTTCAGCAGCTATTCCCTTTGGAACTTTGGTTGCTATTTTGGCACTTTGGTTTTGCATATCTGTGCCATTGACATTTATTGGTGCCTACTTTGGTTTTAAGAAAAATGTAAGTGATTATGTGGGTGTAAACTGCATGTATTGTGGCTGTTGAGGTAACAGGATCCAAAAGTTCCATCGGGATATAAAACATGATCTACCTCCAGCCCTGTTCAGTTTCTTTAGCATGATCTTGAGATTCCACTGACAATTTCTCAAGTCCCTTTAGACATTTGATAATGAATAGGGGTCTCTTAGTTTCATGTTTAGTGTTAATTACTCTGATCAGTGCATTTGACTCCCGAGGCTTCTTTAGATTTAAGCAGTGGTTTGGGGCATTCTGGGTGTTGATGGACCTCTCTATAATTCCTAGTGAGTTTTGTTGATTGAATCAGATATGAGGGTAACCACTTACTGGATTTCCTTAATTATTCCTTCCTTGCCTTCCTCAGATTCTGAAATGGAATTAAGAACCATGGGAAGAAAGCATGAGGCCTGTGATGGAATCTTTTTGTATTCCACTTCCCTAAGTGAGACACTATGGAAGGCCATTTCTCATGTGGCAAAGATAGATATCTTAAAAAGGAAGACTTCATGGGCTATAGAGCATAATCATTTGTGTTGCCTTTATTTTTATGTGGATTTATGCAAAAATAAAAAAGAACTCCTATCCAAAACTGTTGGTGCCCTTGATGAGTTAGTTACAAGAACAAAAATTAAACTAAATACCACTCAACCACCCTGCAAAACTGTCCTCACCCTATGCAGACCTAATTCCTACAGGCCTTATTCTCAGCAGCTCCTACTACCAAAGTCTCCTTGCAGCATGCCCTGAAAGTTGACCGAACAGGGCTATTTTAGATTGGGAAGAGCAGTTTATTCCAGAGCTGAGAGTTCCTCTCTCAAATCAAGGGGGTTCTCTTTCAGTGCCTGAGCTGATAAAAACTGTGGCAGTATGAGACTAGGAGAGTAGCAAGTTGCTACATCTTCATTAACAGTAATCTTTCAAGAAGTCTATTACCTATTTTTTTAGGGCTGTCAATCGCAATTAACTCACTTGATTAACTCAAAATTAATCACAAATAAAAAATTAATTGCAATTAATCACTGTTAAACAGTAGAATACCAGTTGAAATTTAATAAATATTTTTGGATGTTTTCTACATTTTCAAATATGTCTGTTTCAGTTACAACACAGAATACAAAGTATACAGTGCTCACTTTAAATTTTTTATTACAAATGTTTGCACTATAAAAATATTTCTTTTGGCTTTTTATAGTGTAAATATTTGTAATAAATATAAAGTGAGCACTGTACACTTTCTATTCTGTGTTGTAAATAAAATCAATATGTTGGAAAATGTAGACAACATCCAAAAATATTTAAATAAATGGTATTCTATTGTTTAACAGCATGATTAATAGCTATTAATTTTTTAATCGCTTGACAACCCTATTGTTTTCATTTGCTCTGAGGCTGTTGGGCTGCTAGAAACAATGACCGCATGGTACTAAGCAGCCACCAGTTTGTTAAATACAAATTTATGTAGATTTTTTTTTCTACTGCTAGTGTCAAATGTATTTAATTATTACCTATTTAGGAATCTATCTTTCTTTTCTTTAAAGGCTATTGAACACCCAGTTCGTACCAATCAGATTCCTCGTCAGATTCCTGAACAATCATTCTACACAAAACCATTACCTGGCATTGTCATGGGAGGGATTCTGCCCTTTGGGTGCATCTTCATACAACTCTTCTTCATTCTAAATAGTATTTGGTAAGTTAACTTATTTGAACTCCCACAACATATAAGCTGTAATTTTTCTCTTTGAACCTTTTCTTCTCTAGAGAGCTTGACCCTGCCCGTAGTGTTTTCTAAAGTATTGATCATTTCACAAGAAATGAAAATGTTCGTCATTTAATATTCTGCTACTCAGAAAGCACTCCATGCTTTTATTTTTGCCCATGTGTGTAGAGAAATAACTCATTCTTACCAGCATGCAGCTGACCTGCACTAAGTTTTATGCACTACACCTTTGACTTCATAAAAATGCCTCTGAAACTGACATTATGGTAGATATTTGAAAGAAGTGAACAGTATATTACATTGGATTTATTAATTTAGCCTTTATAGAACAGTATTCTTGCTTCAGGAAAACAGATTTTTTCCTTTTCCCAAATCTTCATATAGGCATTAGGAAGTAATTCCTTTAACCATTCAAAATAACCCACTAAATACTCGTCCAGCATCAGTGAATTCAGATGTGTACTCTGAGTATGCTAACAAATTACTCTACTATGAAAAATCTGCCATCCTTCTGGCACAATCTAGTTATCCAATCTCTCTAAGCTGTTTCTAAAGTATTGACACTTTTTTACCACTCTGCCACTTTCTGATTGAAATGTTGAGTAAAATCCTCGCTCTACTGAAGTCAGAGGGAGCTTTGCCATTCAGTGGACTTCAGTGGAGCTAGGATTTCGCTGGTGATGTGTTCGGTCGTCCTAAACCTCCAAATCTGAGAGAAATTTTAGGTTTTGAGCTTCTTTGCTTGCCATTTTAGAGTAGAGCTGCTGAATCATGCATTCCTGTTTGAAAAGCAAAGGACGAGTTAACTTCCATTTGTGTCTGCACCAATAACACTCTACCCTTGTGAGAAGGAGAAAATGTTGTTTAAGCTTCAGACTATACTAAAAATGAACATCTTGTGCTAGTGCTGCTTTTTCATATTGAGAGATTTATTTTGGAGGAAAGTGGCATTTTATCTTATTTTAATCCTCTGGTTTGATTGTAGGTCCCATCAGATGTATTATATGTTTGGCTTCCTATTTCTTGTGTTCATTATTTTGGTCATTACATGTTCTGAGGCCACTATACTGCTTTGCTATTTCCATCTGTGTGCGGAGGTAAGAAATATTCTTCAGTATTCACACTTTATACAATATCCAGGACATTTTCACAAAATCCAACTTCTATATCTGGAAATATTATCATTCCAGAATTTATCCAGAACTACTAGGATAACTAAGATCTTATTAAGACCAACTTTAAAATGTCATTGCTCCTTTCTGATAAGGGTTCTCATTACAAATATTATTTTGAATGCGTTTGTACCCAAATTCAGTACCAGTAAGATATAGCTCATCTTCATTTATCCATCTCACTATTTTCAGTAGAAGTCAGTTGATTAGACAGACGCTTTTGCTTTGTCAAAAGTATTTTCTTTTTGATGCATGTGCTTCACCTACACAAGTTCATATTTGCATGTACCCTTAAAAATGTGGCTCTTGTTACTTGGGCTTGTAGATTTTTGCCTTTGTGGTGTAGATCTTTGACTTTCTGATTCATGGTATGAACTGTGATTAAGTGATCCAAAGTAATAAAATTTTATCTTTAGCTGTTTAATGTTAAATACCCAATAGGAAAAGTTCACTTGTAATTTTGCATCTAGTAATTAGCCAAGTTCAGGTTTCAGGAAATATTACTTAAGTTTTTCTTTTCTTCTAGGATTATCACTGGCAGTGGCGTTCATTCCTTACCAGTGGTTTTACTGCAGTTTATTTTCTGATATATGCAATACACTATTTCTTTTCTAAACTGCAAATCACAGGAACAGCAAGCACCATTTTGTACTTCGGTTACACCATGATAATGGTTTTGATCTTCTTTCTTTTCACGGGTAAGTGTATTGAATCGTTGGTTCTTGATATTGCTAGCTCTAATTTTAGTTGCATCTGCAGTGGAACGCTAAAAAGATCATAAATAGAAATATCTGAATCTTTCTGTGAAACCATAACTGAACGTTAAATCCTTGATTTCAGGTCAGCTATTATGCTAATGTATTTTGCTATAAACTCTGTGTTGGAAATCTTAGCCTCTGACTTCAAAGGATTAAAATAGTATCTGAAGACTCATAGGTTAGTTGTACCTAGTACGATACACTAACAAATTATTTGTATTTACCTAATATTGCTATTGGTAACTCCTGCTGTTGAAACTAGGCTGCATTTAAGCACGTGCCTGAAATTGTCTTCCAAACATTTAAGGTTAGCTATAGTTGTGCAAATTGTTTAATGTGATATTACATCCCACTCACAGAATGATACATACATATTTAACAGAGTTTAAACTGAAGGACATAAGCTGGAAGCTATGAAAGGGTCCATGATCACATGAGTTCTAAAACATGCTTTTATGCAGAGGATAATTGAGACATGGAACTACCAAACGTAGTCAAAAATTGTGAGTGTAGGCTTAAATTGCAGCAAGGGTGGTTTAGGTTGGACATTAGGAGAAACTTCCTAACTGTCAGGTTAGTTAAGCACTGGAATAAATTGTCTACGGATGTTGTGGAATCTCTGTCATTGGAGATTTTTAAGAACGGGTGAGGCAAACACCTGTCAGAGATGATCTAGATAATACTTAGTCCTGCCTTGAGTGCAGGGGAGTGGACTAGAAGACCTCTTGAGGTCCCTTCCAGTCCTATGATTCTATGATATAAGCATATTTTAAAATGTTAAACGGAGGGGGTGCATTGCAAGGTATAAATGTTATATGGGTGGTCAGGTGGTCCTAGATTGAGCTGCAGAGCAGAATTTTAATCCAGAAATATTACTGGACTACAGGTGATGATGGTATGTTCTAGAAATAAAGATGGTACTATGGTGTAGTGGGTTTTGGTTTTTGAAGTGTGATGTTCTTGCAAAATTTGAAGCTTAAAGTATTGAATATCCTGCAGATAGTTCTGTTGCCCGAGTGTTACCTTGTTTCTTGGAGATGTGGGCTTTTCAGAGCAGTGTTGTGATGAAGTCATATTAATAACTCCCTTGTAAGACTACTTCCATTATAAGCTTTACAAAATTGACCTTTTTACCTATTAGGCTTCAGTAAGAACTGAAAACAAGGGTTTAGGTGTCTTTTACAAAGATGGAGTTTAATCTTTGTGTTAACTTCCATGAGGTCTGGTGCTCATTTACATACACCGATGGGAGAAGCTCTTCCATTGTTGTAGGTAAAAAGAAAAGGAGTACTTGTGGCACCTTAGAGACTAACCAATTTATTTGAGCATAAGCTTTCATGAGCTACAGCTCACTTCATCGGATGCATACTGTGGAAAATACAGAAGATGTTTTTATACACACTAACCATGAAAAAATGGGTGTTTATCACTACAAAAGGTTTTCTCTCCCCCCCCACCTTACTCTCCTGCTGGTAATAGCTTATCTAAAGTGATCACTCTCCTTACAATGTGTATGATAATCAAGGTGGGCCATTTCTAGCACAAACCCAGGGTTTAACAAGAACGTCTGAGGGACAGTGGGGGGGGGGGGGAATAAACATGGGGAAATAGGTTATTTTTTATAATGACTCAAACATTCCCGGTCTCTATTCAAGCCTAAGTTAATTGTATCCAATTTGCAAATTAATTCCAATTCAACAGTCTCTCGTTGGAGTCTGTTTTTGAAGTTTTTTTGTTGAAGGATAGTCACTTTGAGATCAGAAATCGAGTGACGGGAGAGATTGAAGTGTTCTCCGACTGGTTTTTGAATGTTATAATTCTTGACATCTGATTTGTATCCATTGATTCTTTTACGTAGAGACTGTCCAGTTTGCCCAATGTACATGGCAAAGGGGCATTGCTGGCACATGATGGCATATATCACATTGGTGGATGTGCAGGTGAACGAGGCTTTGATAGTGTGGCTGATGTTATTAGGCCCTGTGATGGTATCCCCTGAATAGATATGTGGGCACAGTTGGCAACGGGCTTTGTTGCAAGGATAGGTTCCTGGGTTAGTGGTTCTGTTGTGTGGTGTGTGGTTGCTGGTGAGTATTCGCTTCAGGTTGGGGGGCTGTCTGTAGGCAAGGACTGGCGTGTCTCCCAAGATTTGTGAGAGTGTTGGGTCATCCTTCAGGATAGATTGTACATCCTCGATAATGCGTTGGAGGGGTTTTAGTTGGGGGCTGAAGGTGACAGCTAGTGGTGTTCTGTTGTTTTCTTTGTTGGGCCTGTCCTGTAGTAGGTGACTTCTGGGAACTCTTCTGGCTCTATCAGTCCATTTCTTCACTTCTGCAGGTGGGTATTGTAGTTGTAAGAATGCTTGATAGAGATCTTGTAGGTGTTTGTCTCTGTCTGAGGGGTTTGATTATCATACACATTGTAAGGAGAATGATCACTTTAGATAAGCTATTACCAGCAGGAGAGTAGGATGGGGGGAGAGAAAACCTTTTGTAGTGATAAACACCCATTTTTTCATGGTCTGTGTGTATAAAAACATCTTCTGTATTTTCCAGAGTATGCATCCGATGAAGTGAGCTGTAGCTCACGAAAGCTTATGCTCAAATAAATTGGTTAGTCTCTAAGGTGCCACAAGTACTCCTTTTCTTTTTGCAAATACAGACTAACACGGCTGTTACTCTGAAATTGTTGTAGGTAGTGTCTTCACGAAGTGGTACAGCAGTGTAAGTGTAGACGTACCCTAAAAAAGGTTTGAAATGTGGAGGGCTTTCCAAGCTTATAAGCACCAGAAGTTGTGCTGGAGGGAGAGGCTTAATACTTCCCTGTGGCTTGTGATATGGATCTGCTTTTGGCGGATACAAGTTTACAGGCCCAAGGGCTTCAGAGAAATTAAACTCCCCGCCATCAAAATTTTTAACTAAAGTTGTGAGCAAAGTCATTTCAGCTGTATTTGACTTAAATGAGCATGGCTGGTGGGGGGAAATCTTTTTTGCATTTTAAAAAGAAAACTAGGGAAAACAAGAACCTAAGTTTCAGAATATTGTCCTTTTAAAATCGTAACAATATTAGTTACAAAAAAAAATTAAAAACCTTCATCTATTAACTGCACATTTTCTGCATTTGTAACCTGCTATTCCCTGCCACCTGGAAGTTAAATACCTTCACCTAATCAATATGTATTTCTGTAAATCACAATTTACTACTTCAGTATTCATATTCTATATACTAATAGGTTAATCACTCCCAACATACAAGCTAGAAGTTCTGCTCTCCTTTATTCTGCCATCCTGCTTCTAGACCATGCATGAGGGGTAGAGACAGTCAGCATCTCAGACTGAGATAGAGAACTCTAAGCTTGGTTATATTAGAAAAATTGCATTGCTCTAACTAGATGTAATTACATTGATTTAAACTCCTAATATAGATGCATTTACACCTGCTTAAGCCTTCCTTAGATACACTGATTTTTAAATTAACTCTTTTTTTAGTTCAAACCAGACCTCTGTCTGTCTTAATGATATTGTAATGGCCAGAAACTAAAGGATATGAGCTTCTCTGATGGTCTAGAGAAGTCTTTTAACCAGTCCATTCTAGTCATGCTGTTTATAGACCCCAGAATACGGCATACAGTCAGGTAGGGACTTTACTTCAGCTCTCTTCTCCATGGAGGGAAGAGGATTTAGTGTAGTAGGCCCAGCATAACAGCCTCTTTGCACCTCAGGCAACATGCATCTGCCGGATTCCACTTGCCCTCCTTCCCTCAGGTCAGTTAACATGTCATAAAATGTAATCTGAGGGCATTAAAATATATCCAGTGCATCTCCTGTTCCCTTGCCCACTCAGCCTGGGTCATGAATGTTGCACCAGCAGCTGACTATCAGCAATCGGCTGTGCAGTGTCTGATGACAATTATGGGCTCAGGACAGAAGATACAAGTATCTTACCCTTTATCTGCCATGACACTGTCGCCACTAGCCCTTCGTACCTGATACTGGGCTCAAGGGTATGTGAGTTATATTAGACAACTAAAATATACTTCTGAAGTTCATGTGCTTAGTTTTATGTGGTACTTGGTCAGTGTCTCTAACTTGAAGTTCAGTGAGGATACAGGCAGAGTTAAAATTGGTATTGAAACTTTAACTGAACATTTCCTGTTTATAGTGTTCAGATTTTCTGAAACTATATAATCCTTGAATGTTGTAAAAGGACATCAAACAACTCAACCATATTTCTAAATTCACTCTTGGTCTCAGAATAACATCCATACTATAACAGATTTCAGTTTGCTGTTTCTTCCAATAATTAGACGCACTTTAAAGTCTATGGAGTTACTGAAATATTTTAGGGATAAGTGTTTATATAAAGAGGGCGAGTTAAGGGATATGTTCCTCTCAGAACTCTTAAATGAAACAGCTATTTACCAAAATCTGCTCCTAAAGGCAAGTAGCTTCCTGTGCCAAGATGATATAGAAGCTAAAAAGAAAAAATTGTAATTGTTGTATCAAAACTGTTCTGCTACTGCTTACTCATCCGTTAAAAATTGTCACTATCAGGAAGGGTTTTGACGGTGCCCTGCTGCTATGTCAGTGTAACACATGCTTCAGGCACTTGCTTCCATGCTGCATTCCAGGTCACTGATCAAACTCAGTAGGCAGGATACTGGGAGCCACATGACAAATCTTTGTGATTCACAGCTGGGCCCACAACTACGTATCATAGTAAATGAGTCAGTTAAACATCACTAGTTTAGCAAGCGTGAAAAAAATTACCATGATATCATTCATGATTCTTCACAGGATTTTACAGCATATGAGTTATTTGCTGAATTTCGATAATGTTCCTTATCAAAACATGTTGTCTTAAATAATTAGTTATTGGCCCTTACACAAGTTAAAGCTACAATAATACTAGGTATAGTAAGGCAAAATCAGCTATCTGCATGGCTTTTGTGCTGGCCTAATTTTTCTGGGAAACAAAGGTTCTCATAACAGATGCTATGAAAGCCATCTATATGAACCATTTTTCTGATTTTTAGCTGTAGTTTGAAGGAATAATGTTAACGTGGTCAGTGTAGCTTCATCAGCATAGCTTTTGTGCCCATCAGTATATTTTTGGTATATCTCTCACACCTCACCAGAAAAGGATGGACAGAACTATTCTCAATGTCAAATGAAAGAGCTGTCTCCAAGAAATCAAGGAAGCAATCTTTGTCTTTAAACTTCAGTTCAATTGTGTCTTGATAATTAAACCTCTTTGACTGTATGATTAAACTATCTTTAAAAATATATATTTGTTAAAGCATGTGGCATGAAAATATTTCTACCATCGCAACTTTGGCAAAGACTGAAATTATATAAACTTGTAACTTGCTTAAACAGGACTATACCTGTGACTTTTGGGTGCCTTTTTAGTCTTCAGTGTCTCTGAACATTTTTAACATTATAACCTTAACAGAACAGCAGTTAAACTTAAATTCTGAACTACAGTGTTGAAAAATCCAAGCCACGTTTTTGAATTACAGATGTTAAACAATGAGCTATGAAATCCTTAAGTGCACTCAGGAAGTAGGTGTCAATTAAGAGTTTTGTAAATAATCCTTATTTATATTAGATCAGTAGTGTAAAAATCCACCCTGCTTGATGTTCGTGTCCTGTATAGCATACTTAAATTCTGCAGAATCTAAGCTGCCTCTTCAAGTGGAGTGCCCAGAGGGATACTACTTCAGGCACACATGCACCCTGTGTCTTGACTGGAGATTTTTGGTAGCAGTACCCGTTCGGACGGTGCATTTTTCCTACGCTTCCTCATGCCCCCTACAGAGGTGCTATAGGGCTCTTTCGGTGAACCACCCTCAATTCCTTTTCAACAGCCTTCAGCCAGACAAGGAATTTCATGTGTGCCTGTTTTCTCTTTAGAGTTAAAATAGTATATAGGGTTAGTTCTTTTGTACTTTATAGTTGTTGGAATGGAACAGTTCCTGTTTTCTCCCCCCTTCCCCACCCCCCCCACCCGCATATTTAGGGGTCTAAATTTGTTTATTGGATCTGGGATGCCAGGCTCCCTGGGTGTTAAAAGGTGTCTCCAATGTCAAGAAGCAATTCCCATCAGCAATGGGCATTCTTCACAGATATGTTGCTTGGGAGACTCACATATTCCCAACAAGTGCAAGATTTGCACTTCGTTTAAGGGAAGATCCCCTAAAAACAGAGGAATTAAGTATGCACTATTGATGACGGAGGAAGCCTTGTGACCAGCTTTGGGTCTGGGTACAGAGAACCCCCTGTCCAAGTGACCCTCTTCTTCTGTTAATGCCCCTTCTACAATGAGATCAGTCACAGAGAGCTTCCAAGGTGAAAGCAGTGTCAAGATCCCCAATGCTCTCCATGCGTGAAGTACCTATAACGCTGCCAGTGGTACTTAGAGCTTCCCACTCAAAGATGGAGGGGGATAAGAGGACCAGAGCAGAGTTCCTCAAAGAAGATTCAGTACAGGAGACCTCAGGCCCGAAGAGGACTGCTATTGAGTCTCCGAATACTTTGGGTATCATGAAACAATCTAAGACTTCATCTGAGTCCCATATCTTGGTGGTAAAGGTAACGAAGACCACTACTGCCACCATCAAAGGAGCGGCCTCATTGGAGTTTGTGGTACCCTTGGTACTGGCACCACTGCCTCAGACAGCAGCATCAGGAGCAACCTTGAGGCCCATGCCAAGTTTTGTTGTGCTCCCAGTACTGCAGGAGGTTCAGAATCTTAAAGACCTCATGATACTGAAGGAGCCTCCTTGCAACCTCCGGACACCTCTCCATACCAAGATCTGCTGGATCACTGACTACTCATGTTGTAGTGAGATCTACCACTTCTTCAGCTCTTACCATTCAGGAAGATGGATTGTCATCTGTACAATACCTAAAGGAGCATTTGGACTCAGAGCTTTCAGTTCAAGGCTCTCCAGTTTACTCCAAGGAGACATGCATTTCCTCTGCAAATGCAAGAAAGGCAAGATTACAAGACCTCTGCCTCTTAAAAATTGGGATGACCAACAATTGCTACCTCTCTCCCAATGCTTATGGTCCTCTTCCTTTGCCTTATTGTGATCCATGGGCAGTGTATTGCCAGCTGTTTTGAGGGTACCCAGTGGAATTTCATAAAGAACATAAGACCTTGTTCCCTGGTACCATCCATTCCTCCTCTCCGCTCTGAATTGGCAGCGGCAAGGAGGAGGCAGTAATGCCGCCGCCACCACCATTGTTAGCTGATGACTTTTGGCAGTTCCAGGACCTGATGAGGCAAGTCGCGGACACACTTCAAATTCCTCTGGAAGAAGTCCAGGATTCCTATCACAAATCCCTTGACGTATTCATAGAATCATAGGACTGGAAGGGATCTTGAGAGGTCTTCTAGTCTAGTCCTCTGCACTCAAGGCCAGACTAAATATTATCTAGATCATCCCTGACAGGTATTTGTCTAATCTGTTCTTTATATTGCATACCTCCATTTCAGCATGGGTGGTATTGCTGATTAAAGATGCTCTTCTTGAGGTAGCTAAGACCAGCTGGCAAACTCCAACAGCAATCCGTACATGCAAGCATGCCGATTAAAAAAACAAAACAACAAAAAACCCTACGTTCTGGCCAGGGATTCGAAAACTTTGTTTTCACATCCGGCACTAAATTCTCTGGTTGTGGACACAGTTAATGAAAGGGGGAGCGAGCATATTAAGAAAGCTACCCCACATAATAAGGACCAGAAGTGTCTGGGATCTTTTCAGTCATAAAAACTAGTCTTCATGGATATTACATTTCAGGATAGCTAATCACCTAGTGCTGGTATCAAAATAGGACTACCTGAACTATGAGAACTTTAATGCTTTTATTGACCCTTTATCCCAGAAATATCAGTTTAGTGCCATAATAAAGGAGGGTCAGCTCTTGAAGAAGACTTATTTGCAGGCTTCACGTAATGTCGCCAATGTTGCAATAAAAGAGAAGTTAGCAAGTCTTGGTCAGTGCAAAGATTCTGTCCTGCTCAATTTTCCACCTTCTATAGGCCATCTGAACTACTGGCTAATAAGTCAAATTTTTTTAAAAAGAAACCAATGACTACCTCAGCTGCGTCATCCCAGCCATCAACATCTTCCAAATGCCAGTTCAAGTCATGTCCTTGGAGCACCCATAGGGGGACACATCTTGAAGAACCACAGTTACTGTACAGGGTGAGTAACCTTTTTTTTTTTTAGTGGTTTGGTCGAGAGTCTAAACCACCTGATAGTCAGGGTTTCTCAGTTGCACTATACTACCCCTCTTCCTCAATTTGTACACCGCCTCTCTCTATCCCAATAGGCATGGGAGGCTATAACATTGGACAAATGGTATTGGAGGCCATTACTTCTGGTTATGTGATACAGTTTACCTCTCTCCTGCCCACCCCGCCCCTTCCTTGTCCCACTTCAGGGAGCACCATCGTGATCAATTCCTGAGACAAGAGATCACATCACTCTTAAGTCTAGGTGCATTGAACTAGTTTCACTTCAACACAGAGGAAAAGTGTTTTATTCATGGTATCTTCTGATACCCAAGGAAATGGGAGTAGGAGGCCAATTCTAGATCTCTGACAGCTGAACAGCGCGTCAGATATCTGAAATTCCAGGTGGCATTCCTAGCAGGTGTAATTTCCCTCCCTGGAGTCCAAGGACTGGTTTGCAATTCTTGACCTCAAAGGTGCTGCTTCCATGTAGCAATTCATCGCGCTCTCAAAAAGATTTTTTTCACATTTGATCACAATCAAGACCAGTATTGGGTTCTACCTTTTGGCCTTTCTTCCACCCCAAGGGTTTACTCAAAAATCATAGCAGTTGTAACTGCCCACCTCTGTCATCTAGAAATAAATCTTTCCGTATTTCAGTGACTGACTCCTCAAGGATCAGTCTTATTGGGAGGTGCTGTCAGCAGTTCAGACAACTTATTCCATAGTTTAGTCCTACAAATAAATATCAAGAAATTGGCTTTGACCCCTACACAGTGAATAATTTTTATAGGAGTTTTTTCTGGATGCAATGACTGGCAGGGCTTATCTCCCTCCTGTCAGGTTCCTCGCTCTAAAGAACCTTATCCAGAGAATGCACCTCAGTCCTCAAATTCCAGCAAGGATGTATCTGCAGCTTCTGGGACATAGGGTAGCTTGTGTTTTTTGTAACAGAAAATGTCAAGTTACATATTTGATATCAACAATTTACATACCCAACACAGTCTGAATAAGCGGGTGTCCGTATCCAGCCGGGTCTGACAGTCACTCACATGGTAGAAGGTTTTGAAGGAATCCCATTCATTAAGAATCCTCCTAAGATCATAACATTGAATGCTTCCCTCTTGAGATGGGGAGCACAACTAGGTCCTCATGCAGCCCAGTGCAAATGGGAATACTTGCATATCATTCTGCTGGAGTTAAAAGTTACCAGAAATGCTTGTCTCCACATTCTTCCCCTAATCAAAAACAAGTCGATCAAGATCATGATAGACAACATACCTTGTATATATTATATCAGTGGTCAGGGAGGAGCCCATTCCCCCTCACTCTGCATCAGTGATAGAGCTCTGGAATTAGTGCATCGGTCATTTTGGCTTCTTACCTCCTGGGTGTAAAACACCATGGCAGACATTTTTCGCTAAATTACAAATGGGAGTTGGACTCTTGAACCCACGCAAAAAATTTTTTGCTTGGGGATTTTCTGAGGTCTGTCCTTTCACCACTGCAACCAGGAAGATGTGCACAAAATCTTCGTCCAGAGGAGGACTCGATCCCCAATCTCTAGGAGATGCCTTTTTCATTACGTGGACAAAGGGTCTTTTTATGTATATCCACCAACTCCATTGCTTTCAAAGGTTTTAAACAATATCAAGCAAGACCAAGCCAGGGTCATTTTGACTGCACCAACTTGGCCAAGACAAGTTTGGTTTCCTTACATCATCAGACTCACCTCTCTCCCTCTGTCGCAGCTCCCAGTCAGTTTTCAACTGTTGTCTCAGAATGTGGATTGAACACTTCACCCCAATCTGAATGTTCTGCAACTCCAATCATGGCTCCTCAGTGGTTCTTGGGACTAGAAGCATCCTGTTCATTTGGGAGTAAAACATGTGGTGTTAAATAGCAGGAATTTACAAGACACACCGTCAGAAAGGGAAAAGACTTCATCTTTGATGTAATCACCATAATCTTTCACCTGTCCAGTTATCTCTTTCCATAACCTTGGATTACCTGTTGGAATTGAAAACATCCAGTCTCTCTCTGAGTTCCATCAAGTTTCATTCAGTGTCAATAACAGCTTTCTACTTGCCAGTACACAGTTTCTCCATTTTCGCACATCTGAGCATGATGAGTTTCCTGAATGGTCTTACGAAACTTCTTCTGCAATTTAGAGCTCCTATTCCACTTAGGGTCTCAACCTTATTTTTAACAGTCTCCTGAGAAAGCCTTTTGAGCCACTAGCTGTGTGTTGTCTGTTACATTTTTCTATGAAGATGGTCTTCTTGGTGGCTTTCACTTCTGCACAAAGGGTTGGGGAGATTGGGGCTCTGATGGCATGCTCTGTATTTACTGTGTGCTCCACGGAGAATGTATCATTATAATCCTATCCAAAAATTTTACCTAAAGTTTCTTCTGAGTTTCATGTTAACCAGACTATTTACCTTCCAGTTTTCTTTTCTTAGCTGCATCAGTCTACAGAAGAAGAGACCTTCCATAAACTAAATGTTAAGAGGGCATTGGCCTTTTACTTGGACAGAGCCAGAGCATTCATGAAGTCCTCTAGACTTTGTCCCTATTTTGGATAGGTCTAGGGCAGGAGTGGGCAAACTTTTTGGCCTAAGGGCCACATCTTGGAATAGAAGTTGTATGGTGGGCTATGAATACTCTCAAAAATGGGGTTGGGAGGGGGTGAGGGCTCTGGTTGGGGGTGTGGGATCCAGGGTAGGGCCAGAAATGAGGAGTTCAGGGTGCAGGAGGGGGCTCCGTGCTGAGGTGGGATGCAGGGCAGGAGGCTGGTGATGAGGAGCTTGGGATGTAGGAGGGTGCTCCGGGCTGGGACTGAGGGGTTTGGAGAGTGAGCAGGGCTGGGGCAGGGGGTTGGAGTGCAGGCTCTGGCTGGGGTTGTGGGCTCTGGGGCTGGGGATGAGGAGTTTGGAGTGTAGGAGGGTGCTCCGGGCTGGGACCAAGGGGTTTGGAGGGCGGGAGGGGGATCAGAGCTGTGGCAGGGGGTTGAGGCATGGGGGGTGAGGGCTCCGGCTGGGGGTGCGGGCTGGGGATGAGCGGTTTGGGGTGCAGGAGGGTGCTCTGGCCTGGGATCAAAGGGTTTGGAGGGCGGGGGGGGGGGGATCAGGGCTGGGGCAGAGGGTTGGGGCGTGAGGAGAGGCTCAGGGGTGCAGGCTCTGGGTGGCACTTACCTTAAGGGGCTCCCAGAAGCAGCAGTATGTCCCTTCTCCAGCTCCTACAGAGGCGTGACCAGGCAGTTCTGTGCGCTGTCCGGTCCGCAGGCACTGCCCCTGCAGCTCCCATTGGCCGCAGTTCCCAGGAGAATGGGGGCGATGCTTGGGGCAGGGGCAGCATGCAGAGCAGAGCCCCCTAGCTGTCCCTATGTGTAGGAGCCGGAGGGGGGCCATGCCGCTGCTTCCAGGAGCCACGTGGAGCAGCCCCCGACCTTGCTCCCCGGCTGGAGTGGGACAAGCCCCAGACCCTGCTCCCCAGCGGGAGCTCGAGGGCTGGATTAAAACAAGCTGGCAGGCCGGATTCGGCCTACGGGCCATAGTTTGCCCACCCCAGTCTAGGGGATCATGAAAAGACACTCTCTCTATCGATCTGTGTATATATTACCTGTTACGGTTTGGCTTATGCTCAGCCTCCCATGTGAGTGACTGCACATTCTATCTACTAGATCAGTCTACATCTGTAGCCCTACTCAGGGATGTTCCAGTTGCTGAGATCTGCAAAGCTGCAATGTGGATTTCAGTGCATACTTTCTCCAGGCATTGATTATGCTTTGGTTCACTCTGCTAGATTGGAGGCTGCAAGAAGGCAATACCATTCTCTCTTCAGTGCTGGACTCTGTTCCGAACCTCCCACCTCCTTAAGGGGATCACTGTTGGGGAGTCACCTGAAGTGGAGCACTCACAGGGACGCTAATCAGAGAAGGAGAGGTTACTCTGTTACCCACACAATTTAGGGTTCTCTCACACACCCCTTTGGGTACTCAGGAAATAAGGGAAGCAACTCTATCCTTCCGTGGGCCAACACCCATTCCCAGTGAACTCAGGGCTGTAAAGGTCTGTAGGGCCTTTTACCAGTGAAAGAGCCTTACACAGTAATATCCTTAACCTCTATTAACAGTTACCAAAACAGAATACGCATGCTAAGCATACAATGCTCACCACTCCCAGTAAGGCAGATGAACTTTTCTTGATGGCTGGTCAAGATTAGGTCATTCGGAGCTCCAGCTTCTGCACGGTATTATCAGCAGGGTGTTGAGGTCTGGCAGCTCTGATCCTGGGCTGTGTCCTGGTGTTAGGGTCCAAAGAACTTCCCTTTGAACCCCAGTTCATATAGTTAAAATTTGGGTCCTGCTTAGTTTTGCCTAACTAATCATTTTAAACTAAAGTGCTACAATACTGTTTTTCACCAATCCTAGCCGATTTTACAAAACTATAATCAGGCCCCACCACCTTCATTGATTTAAACTTTGAAAAATTAAATATGCAACAGACAAACAATAAAGAATCAGACAGAGACCATACAGATAGAGAAGTAGGGACCATAAAGGCAAAACAATATAGATTTCACAATCACAACTGTTAAGTGGTTTCTTGCGAGACAGAATATTAGCAAAGTTTTCTTTAAACATATTAGGATCTATTGCTTTATCTGGTGATGGTAGATTCTGTTAGAACAGGCTCGCCTTCTTAACAGCCTGATAGGACATTGCTTTGGTGCAATAGATGGAATGTGAGGATGTGACTCTGCAACTTAGTACATGGCTGCTGTTTCTCACTCTGGCTGCTGCTTTTACTGCAGAAAGAGGCCTCAGACCTTACAACTCACCTTGTGTAGTAACAAGTTCTTTGAGATGTGTCCCTCTGTAGGTGCTCTGCTACCTGCCCTCCTTCCCCTCTGCTTAGGAGTTTCCTACTATGGTAGGGAAGAAACTGAGGCCGATTCGCCCAGGCAGCCCTATGAAGCCTGAGTGTGGGGCACAAGGATGTGTGGGCTGAACGACCAATGCTACCAAAAATCGGTGATCAAAGGCTTGGGTGCATGTGCACCTGAAGTGGAGCACCCATAGGGGGACACCTCTCAAACTCCAGTTATTGCACAAAGTGAATAACCTCTCCTTTCATTTAAAAAAAAATCTTTCTACCGCTTGCTTGCCGAATTTGGAAAGGGTTTTTAATGTGTATGTAAATCAGTGCAGTACTATCTTCCTAAGTTTGCCCACAGTAATTGAGGTGTCAACTGAACAGTGTAATGACACTATTAATGTCATACATAGCTGATCACTTGAGCGGATGCAGTTGGGAAAGGTGTGGTTGTGAACCTGATAGGGAAATGCTTAAAGGAGGGAAATGAAAGACTTGGGGTGGAGATGGCAGGGGGAGAGAAAAGAGAAACAAAGAACAGAAATAGCTCTGGTCTTAAAGGTGAGTGATTTCTTCCACTGAGTGATGCTGAATGTAATGAAGCATTAATAAATAAAAATTTGATTAAAGTTCAGTTACTATATAAATACCATATTCTATCTTTATGTAAACTTTCCATTGACACTGGTAGGTGATCAGCTGTGGAGGGTAATATGTCGTCCTAAACTTATATCCTGGTGTACAGAAAAATGTAATTTGGTCCTACACACAGAGAGAGTTTCTAATTTCTGTGTTAGACCCTATACTAGTTGTGCTAATGTGTAACTCTTTGTTTTGAAAGAAGAATTCTGTCTACGTGTACATTTCCATATTTGTGAATCTTTTTGAAAAAAAATTTTTTTTTTTATAGGGACAATTGGATTCTTTGCATGCTTTTGGTTTGTGACCAAAATTTACAGCGTGGTGAAAGTTGACTGACTAAAGAAAACCCAGTGTGTGAAACTTGGCACAGAAGAGATTTAATCTTCATTAACATAATTTAAAGACCTGTTCTTGGTGGTGAACTTGAGCTTTATCAGAAGTAATGACATCTTGTTCCTTGGGAATGATACTGAATATACACCCTCCTCAAAACACTTTTTGTATTGTGATTTAACAATCTGTTTTCATTCAGATCTTCTTAATGAAGACCAGAGTTAAATATTGTAAGCATTTGTAAATATAACTATACTGAAATAGAAACATTAAATTCTAATGGCAGAATAGAAGTGGCTGTAATACACAATTTGATACTGCTGAATAAAGTACAATTGTAAATAGGATTTTCTAGGCTTGGTAGGAGGGATGAATTATTTTTCTTTTGAAGGAAATGAGAACTTTTTATCATGCTAACTTTAAAGGATGTCTCCAAGGTGGGTTGCTGTTTTGGATGTGGTTTTTATTTCGTACTAGTGATATGTCCATAAATATTCCAATTTCTGTGACTTCATTGGTTTCAGTGTTGTTGGCCTTTTAAACTATGTGCCTCTGAGTCTTTGAATTTATAAATTCATAATCTTGTTGTAAAAATGTCTTCAGTGGGTCATTACATATTAGACGTTTATGAAGTTATGTAAATACAAATATATTGACAAGGGCGGTTTTAAAATTATGTGGAGTCTTTTATTGCGTTTTACTGTATTTGGTTAATGTATATTGACACTCCTTTTGATCTGGGAAAAAATCAGTTATTTGTCCTAAATGACTAATGCTTAAAATGTGATAGTGGTGCATGAGAATGAAATTAGACATTACACGTATGCACTACAGGATTAATCCAGCCCTTAACCAAGCTACTTTTTCTGAGACTAAATCATATGTGGAGAAGATCTTAATATATGTGCAGCATTCACTGCTGATCTTTTTTTAACTGATCTTAATGATGCATATTCCATAAAGCAACTGTGGCTAGATCTATTTAAGCAAAAAAAAAAAACCACTGTTTTTGCCTCATGTTCAGAGAAACTATCAGTTCCAGGTGACTAACTGACTAGAATTAATTATTCCACAGTACCTGTGAACAAAATTGAAATGTTACCTTGTTCAATAATTTAGATTCATAACTGTTCATCTGTCAACAAGGGCAGCATGTTTCCCACAGTCTGATAAAATTTTATTAAACTGCATGTACTAGTTGTCAGTCATAAATTAAATTTCTTTTGTCTGATTTTTCTAATGGTATGCTTTTCTAAAAGACCTTAATCTAATGATGCTCGAATACTGAATCAATAAAAATATTGTTGGTTAAGGTAACTTGTCATTATTAAGATCTCCAAGCTATGTAAAGTACTTACTTACATCTCCATGCATCTGAAGAAGTGAGGTTTTTACCCACAAAAGCTTATGCTCAAATAAATCTGTTAGTTTTTAAGGTGCCACCAGATTCCTTGTTACTTAAGATAAAGCACTTTTCCAAGTTTTTTGTTCAAAAACAGAAAAACACAAGTTTGGGTAACTTTTGTATTCTTGGTTTATCTGGTTAGAGCTTAATTCTGAACTCTTAACTATTCAGACCCCCCAAAATCTTCATTTATGAAACTGGATATATTTGCAAAGTGACAAGTGTGCATACCTATCACATCTACAAAACTCAGACATTTTGATTCAGTGAAATTGGACTCTGCCCACAACAATAATCAGTATTTACTTAAAAGTATAAATACTTGGCTTGTCACAACATAATCCTAACTCTGATCCCTGGATTGTTTATGTATTTTGTTACTTTGATTTAGGTATATTTTAAATGGATAATTTAAAAGTATTAATGGAAAGATTTTTTTCTAAAATATTTAAAAGTAGAGCCCATCAGAAATTTGCCAGTGAAACCAGTTTTCCATCAAAAATGCCAGTTCATCAAAAGTAGTATGCTTCTGTGGAACCCAGGTCACTTTCACCATGCTATGTGCACCATACAGGGGCAAATCTGTCAAATCATGTCAATTTCAGTCTGGACTAATTTACACTACGGTGCTACATCAGCGCAGCTGCACCGATGCAGCTATGCTGCTGTAGTGTGTCTGCTGAAGACACGCTATGCCTGTGGCAGAGCATCTCCCACCAACATAGTGCAATGCAGACACCATTTTAAGTTGATGTGACTTATGTCACTTGGGGGATGGCTTTTTCACACTCCTGTTGACTTAAGTGGTAGTGTAGATGAGCCCTGAGTAGCTGCAGGGGATCCTACAGAGCATACCTTACTTTGGAAACAACGCCATGTTTGGTTGTTTTTTAAAATGAAAATCTCATGGAATTTTGAGTTCAGGGGAAATATCAGAAAAATTGTTTGGTCTGAATTAAAACAAACTGAAATGTTAAAATTTGCTGCAAAATGCAAACTCCCAAGTTTTGATCAGTACTACTTATGATTGGTTTTTCTTGAGAATTTCAGTTTAATGGAAGTGTGATGTTACAGTGAAGTAATCTTGACAGTATGTATGCAGACACTGTATTTGCGGCTGATCACTATAATTTTTTTCAGAATAGTATAGTTTCCAAATAACAACCTCTTAAACCTTTTACTACTCCTGCTCTTAAAAGTCCATTGTATGACCTAATGCCTCTGTGTGTTTGATGCTACAATCAATGCCTTACAATGTGCAATATGTGTTTTAAAGTGGAGACTGCCTGTAAAATCAGTTTCAGACTTTGAAAACTTGATTTCAGTGGACTAATAAGTCCCTCCCAAAAAAAGTTAAATGCATCACAAGTTTCAAAAAAAGCCATTTTAGAGCTGTATAACCTCAAGACTTAACTTATTCCAAAGTTCAAAACAAATTCTACATCTCAATGTGATTAAGTCTAAATAACTGAAAGCCGACGCTATGTTTTGGAGTTACAGGGCATCAAAATCGCTCTACTCTAGTGAATATACCATGTCTCCCTAATAACATACTTGGAAGAACTGGGACTAGAACCCTTGTCCACTGCTCCAAAATATTTGGTTCTGCATGTGAGACAACGGGAGATTAGTTCACGGTTATGGAAGTGTCTCTGTTGGGGTAGCTGATCACAGGTTAGAAAAAACAGTGTGCTCATACACCTGTACCTACTGAAGTAAACAGCAAAAAAAACCTTACTCTTTATGCCACTTGGAGTAGCATTCGTGCCGTAACTGCCATTGAAATTAGGGGGAACAGTATGTGGTCCTCACTTATCTACAACAACAAAAATTCAAATTTGCTTAATGTCAGGCTGTTTTGAAATGTAGCCAATGCATGGGTTCCCGGGCAACTTAACTGAATGGAAAGGTTGAAGGAGTAGGAACAAGCTAGTGAGCTATCACAAAACAAAGCAATGTTGGACAAAACTCAGTTTCAAATCTTTGTCAAATTGTAGTGAGGTGGGCACAAACTGATTCTGTGAAGCTTGAAGGAAATACAAAATTCTCCTTTGAACTCTGAAAGCAATCTTCAAGCCAAACCCATTTTTCAAGCCGGTATAGGGATGGTTAAAATAGAGTTCCATAATGGAAACTTGTTCTGCTCTGAATTAGAGAGAGGCTACTTCTACATCGAGGTAGTTTCTCTGTACAGTTTTCAGGTGTATGTTTTGCTTGGTATTTTGATTCTATATGTCCAGCTACATATAAGCAGCCACAGGTATCTTAATCTGCAACCCACTATCTCCCACAGTTCTGAACATCTGGGCTGCTTTCCTTTCTGTGCAGCTTTACAGAGAGAGATCAGTTGTTTGGATCTGCGTGTTCTGGCCACCCCCACTCTGCTCCTACTTATCTCCAGATTCCCAGCCTGCATGACAGCAAACAGTGGTGGGATCCACAGAAAGAGTCCTTACCCTGCCATGTGAACTGTTTCAGCCCAGCTTTTGGGCAGGTATGAGCAGACCTCTCCCTCTCCAATGTTTCTCCTCCCTTGGTCAGTTAACCCCTCAGGTGTATAACCCTCCCTCTGACTCCACTTCAGCATCTCCCTGTGGGCCCCTCTGTTCCTTGCAGACATAGAGCAGCCAAGAAGGCACAGGGTTAAATCCTCCCTATGTGGAAGGCAGCCTCCTAGGCTTTCCAGAGGGTGAGTTGTGCCCAGCCTGCACCCACCTTCCTTACCTGATTCTGGTATGGTACGGTAGCTGTGAGAGAGACAGGCAGCTGGGGTCCCCACCCCACCAAAGCAGCTGTCACTCCAACGGGGGGGAAATGGGTTAGGAACCCCAGTACTCTACTCGTTTCTGCCCTTTCCACTACTGAGGTATGTGGACCAGAAAATAAGATGAGACCAGGCAACAGTAATTCTTATAATTCCTCAGTGGCCAAGGAGACCTTGGATCTCTGACCTGTTGGAGCAGAAACTGGAATTCCCCGCTCCAGCTTCCATGGCGACTGGACATCCTCTCACAAGGTCCTCTTCTTAATCCAGCTGCAAAATGGCTTCAACTAACGTGTATTATTCATTCACACTATACCCTTTGGATGCTTGCAGAAAAGGGTGTAAAAGAGGTATTGCTACACAGATACCTCTCCCCTGGTAAATCTCACTTAAACACTACCCTTCCCTACAATCCATCTCCCATTTCCTTTCTTTTCTTTCAACATTCTGCTGTCTTCCTTATACCATACCCTGTGTGACTGTCTATTCCCTGCTTGTCGTCTGCTTACCACCACCTCCGGAATTCATTGTCACCATCATCACCTCACTTGGTCTCTTATACAAGGCTTTTATGGGGAGTTCGCAAGAAACGTTTCCTGTGGACAGATTGTTCTACAGTTGTCCACTATAGGCTTCCTTTCATTTTTATCAGAAGCACTGGGAACTAACCCCTGTTGCAGAGAGAATGTGGTAGTCTCAAATCATGTGGAAGTCAGACATGCCACAAAATACTGGAATACTATAAATTAAACTTGTAGGGTTGAATTTCAGTTCATCCTTCCAGCCCTACGGTATTCCAGCACTTGTTAAAAATGCGCAGCTTAGATTCTGTCTTATCCTTAACCAAGTGCTCTAGCATCACCTGTGGGCAAAAGCGCTTACAAGTTAGTATAAACCATCGGAGCAGAGTTAACTGTTTCCTAACTTACCAGAACTTTCTGTTAATGTAGATTTTTACCTTCAACATATTTCCTTTATACGCTGAATTACTACTTACTATAGACACTACATTTTTGAAAATATTTTTAACCAAAAATCTCTAACTACCAAAGCTAGCAACAACTAATTTGTAACATCATGGCTGAACTATCACTTATGCTGGGTCTGGGGATACAGCTACACAAGAGCCCGTTTGTATGAAATATAACTTTCACTCTTACGGTGTAGCTTTAGTACAGATTAAGTGTTCTGCTAACCTGGTCTACGTGCCCATTGTCCATGTTTTCAGTTCACAAATAAAAGGGTGGGTTCAGAAGTGGACCTGCACGGAGTTCTGAAGTGTTTGCAGCCCTGGCTGGGTGACTGGCTGAATGCAGCACATTCACTGCTGCCGGGCTTCTGGCTCTTAGAAGTGTCAAGGCCTCACTCTGTAATAGAAAATCAGTTACCTGAGATTTACTACAAGTTTGCTGCTTTTTTTTTTTTTTTTTTTTTTAACCTCAATAAAGAAGGGCCCATAAGTTTACTCTGAATTTTCTACTTGCAGGGTATTTTTAGGCAGTCCTGTTATCTTTTTCATTATTAAATTAATTGAAATATTACTTGTGATGCTTTTCTATTTTTATTTCTCTCTGCAGTCTGTCCTATCATATTTATTGTGATTTGTCAAAAACCACCTGTTTAAATTCTGGGCACTTATAGTGTCTATAAGAATATGTAAGTCACCATAAATGTGATTGTCAGGGTGGAGTGAGGAAGTGACCTTCGTGAGCTCCCACTTTCCCCTTCCTTAATTACCAGTGTGTGTGTTTGTGTTTGCTTCTTGACTGAAGTATGTAGTGCAGTCTGTTTGTATGGGGGACCATGTGCTGAGCCTAACAGTCTGCTCCGCAAGACTGAGAGCGTCTTAATGAGGCTTTGATCCCTAAGCCCTTTAGCACCCTTAACCACGGGGTGGGGCTACTAAGGGAGAACAGGGGTTTAAAAATGTTATATGGGGATTTCAGAAGTTTAAAGTATCATGAAAAGTATGATACAGTGGTGGGTATGCCACAGTTACTCCTCTAAGGCTTCTTCAAATGTCTCTTTCATTTATCCTTATGTTACATCAAAGCAAGTATTTTACAGAGTGTAATGATTTGAAGCTAGCAGTGGCTGTACTCAAAATGCTAGCAGCGTAGGACTAAATTAAAAGGGTTTAAAAATGAAGAAAAGTTAAAAACTAAGTTTTACAAGCTTTTAGTTTAGGATTAAGTAAAAACAGGAGTATTTCTTGAAAGTCCATCTTAGAAAGCTGTGTGGGGATAAGTACTAGTCAAAGTTCACAAGCTTTATTCCAAAATTTTCGTTCAAGTTTCAGAGACCTGATTGAGTCTTCGAATACAACATCCTTCAGAGCTTAACTTCAAGACTTTCAACTATCTTTCCACAATCCCTACAGACCTACAACTTAAGTTTAAAAATATTAATGCTTCCATTTTGAAAACCACTATCTGGCAGCTGAGTTTGCTGTAGAAGTGGTCATAATTTGCAGGCAGAACAAACATTTCAGAATGTAACTCATCTCTGTATTTGGAGTATTGCTTCACAGACACATGGTGTCACAACTTCTACAAGTTGTGCCCATCTGCATCATGATTTCATAAGCTTCTTTAACAGGGCCTCCAGGATGGCAGGGAAGGGGCAGTTTGCCCCGGGTCCCCCATTTGCGAGGGCGCCTTAAATTGAGTGGCATTGTGACCTGGAATGCAGGGTTGCAGCATTACTCAGGTTTGGCCTGGCCATCCCTGCATCTTAGTGGGAGGGGCAGCTGGGCTAAATTTGAGTGAGTGGTGGTGTGACCTGGCATGTGGGGTGATAATGCCTGGCGCACTCACGAGACAGGAGTCACTGCTGCGGGGGTTAATGCGGGTGGGCTGTCTTTCCAACCCCTCTCCCCCTTCTCAGCCTCCCCTCAGTAGTAATATTTTTTGAAAGGGTAGAGACCTCAGTTTCCCATTTTGTGTCGGGCCCTCAAAAGCATCTGTGCAGCCCTGTTCTTTAGAAATCACATCATCAGATGCACAGGCGTTAAAAAGATGTGGGAAGTAGATCTTCAAACTTGCATACGTCAGGGCCTAATGAGATGAGGTATCGTCCAACAGGAGAGAAATTTCTAATATTTTAGCTTTCACAGACTTAATTTTATTTACTTTACATAGAACTATCTAGACCGCAGTTAGCCTTTCCAGTATAAAAGTATGTCATGTGTGTAATGGGAAAGTGAACCAGGGTGGACAATGGTTTTCAACAGTAAGTGCGCATGGAACGGGAGTTGAAAACAGCTTAAGTGTTAGTGTAAGACCGAATACAACTGATTTCAATGTCATTTATAGCATGGCTGAACTTTGGTTCTGACAAGTTCCTTCTTGAAAAAAATGACTTGATTATATCAAATCTCTATCAAGCATTCTAAAATGTTATTGCAAATGACTGTGTTCTCTTCACACTAGCACTTAAACTGTTTTTATTAATGGTTGAGCAAGAGTTCAATTTCCAGATAGAGACAGGGCTTTAGAAACAATTATCGGTGGCAGACTTGTAAACAAAACCAAGTGACACATCTATACCTTTTATATGAATGCCGTTCCCTGCCCCCCACCCTCTTCCATCTCATAAACAGCTTCTGGCTGCAGATTTGGTCCTTCATAGAAGAGATTTTGAAGATCCCAGCTGACATGTACAGCAGCCTGGTAATCCTCTAATCGTCTGTTCTCTGAACTAGTCTGGAGATGTCACTGAAAAGGCTTGTTGACAACCTTCTGTCTATAGCATTAAAGATAATTCTGGCAAAACTGTGACTATCTTAGTCAGCTGGACTTTAACACATGGCTGACATGTTGTGGTGACAAATTCAAAAAGACCGTTGACAGAAAAAAAATTGCATGGAAAAATACTTCTGTTTTCCAGTTCGCTCTGGGTTAAATTGACTAAATCAGGTTACTGAATAAAACTTTGTAACCTCTTTTTAATCTATTTCCAATTTTTTTTGTGTTTTTTAAAACAATGTCTTATTGTAAAGAGTTATATACACACAATTGTACTTTCCATACCGATTGCTATGCTCTATGCTATTTTCGTATATGTGTTGAAATATTATTTCTTGTATAAGTGTATATTCATAAATACTGTAAGAAATAATACAGATTTAATCAGTTTAACTTTTCGCAGACACAGTTATAGGCTTTGATTTGACAGGAAACAAAATGGAAATGCAATGATCAAATACATTAGTAAGTGTCTTATAAGTTGTTATATCAGTTTCAAGCAGTCCTTGCTAGAATAGTTAAAATGTTTTTTGTATTGTAAAATGAATACTAAGCCCAACTACACTGTTTTGTTACATATGGAACATAATCTGATCCTGAAGAGCTGCTTAATCCACTATTTTAATAATAGTAGATTAAGAGATCTATACTCCACAGTGACACAATATATTGAGTTAAAGATCTGCAGAGGAACATTTATATGATCCATTGTAATAGCAAAAGGAAACATAATGTTGCAGTGTCAACAGTCTGAAGATTGCCTGCACTGTTTCAATGCATGCGACAATGAATCAAACCTTAATGAGCACCCTTAAATTTAAAAGCATTGTAAAATTTACTGAAAGAGAGGTATCTGGAATAAAAGGGGAGGGTACATAAATACAAATTAACATTTCAACAAAATGTAATGTTAAAGACCTAGAATGAATTATGTTTAAAGGTGTTAAAATAATGTTTGTGACACAAGCTAAAAAAGCCAAAGTATTCCAAATTAAGACCCCCTCACCCAAAATGGTATTTGCAGTTTTGCAAGCTAACATTATTATAAAAAGACCCTCAGACTTCAGAACATGGGAGTCTCAAGCTTTTTCCCTGCAACTCCCTCTCCCCCCAACCAACCCTCTCTTGTCCTCCTCAACTACTAAGCACCCACGTTTTTTATCTTGTGGCCCCAATTCTCACTATCACAGTTGCCACAAGTACTCCAAATAGTTTAAAAAGTAATCAGTATGGATTGTATAAATCAAGATGGATTGCTTCAAGGAGGTTTTAATCTGTTTAGAAGAAAATAAATTTTAAAAAATCAGCGGAATACAGGATGACTTCACTGACACAGAAAATTCTAAACCAAACCAAGAAACATCAATTTCTCTGACTGCCATAAAGCAGATCTCTGCTCTTCTTGGCTGGTGAGAGACCAACCAGACCCACCACTAACAATCAATCAACATTTCTTTTATGTGAACCTGCCAGTGTCAGGTCCTGAAAATAGCTAGCCAACCCTGAAAACAATTCTTGATGCAGGAAATCTCTACAACTACTGCCCAGTCCCAAACCCTCTCTCATTAGGTAGATGACTTAGAAAGTAGTGACAAAGGATCTAAAGCAACAAATAACATATTCTGACATATTGTGTCATTTGTTATTAGGATTTAAACTGGATCATGGTACAGGGACATCCAGAGTAGCATTAATGGACAACTTCCTCATGAAGAAAAGGAGTACTCGTGGCACCTTAGAGACTAACCAATTTATTTGAGCATGAGCTTTCGTGAGCTACAGCTCACTTCATCGGATGTAGCTCACGAAAGCTCATGCTCAAATAAATTGGTTAGTCTCTAAGGTGCCACAAGTACTCCTTTTCTTTTTGCGAATACAGACTAACACGGCTGTTACTCTGAAACTTCCTCATGGAAACAGGTAATGTTCAAATCTCAGTGATCATAACAGGACTGACTGCAGCTTTCAACATAAATGAAATTCCTGGGGTCAGAAGAAAAGTACTGTCATATATTACAAATTGGCTAAGAGACAATTGTATTCCTATTTTTATTTAATTTCTTTAAATGTATGTGAAAGTACAAAAGGGAGCCATCCCAGGTTCTAGGTGCCCCTGCTATAAATAATAAAAACAAAGTATTAAATTAAATGGGGAACAGAACACAAATTCCCATTCCCACATTTATAGCCCCATTAAAACCAATCCAACCATGCAGATAGATGCACCTTACAGCATTCCATGAAGGTAAGCAAAACAGGGCTATTTTGGGCCCATGGGAGATGGGTGTGTGGGGGGAGTTTGTTCCTGAATTGACAAGCCCTTATCGAGAATGAATACTCCACTGCCAGCCCCCTTTCCCTTAAATCAAAGGGATCCAGGTCAAGCACATCCACTGATTACAACTACAGCAGAATGGCACGAGTAGGAAACTCACTCAAATAGGTTCTGAGCCATTTAGCATTTAAACTAAAACCTTAAATTCAGTCTGGAAACTGATAGGCAGCCAGTACAAATCATGGAGCAGACCTGTGACCTTCTGCCACTGAGCATTGCTTGATAGGCAAAGAAGTAGACCTGAATGATAAATTTTCAACATGGCAAAAGGTTAACACTGGGGTGTCCCAGGGACCTGTATTAGGGAATGTGCTATTTATTACATTCATCTGTGATATGTGAAAGGGTTGGACAAGGACAGTTCAAAATTGCAGGTGACATAATATTATTTAGAATAATCAAGATCAGAGCTAAATGAGGTGGATGGACACCACAATTCATTTTATTTGTTTTCTTTAAACGTTTAATATATGATGGGTGTCTACTCAGTGCCCTGGGTGCCTACCCTATACATTACAAACCACAACATAAACATAAATGAAGGGCTGCCCAAATATATAGATAGCCACATTAGCACCCTCCTCAACAGCCTTAAAGCAAAGGAAAAGATGGGTTTTGTAGCATGCCTGGATTTTGTAGCTGTATCCCCACACTTGTGCTGGGTGTGGGGATACAGCTACACAAGAACAAAAATATCTTTAATTTGATATTTAATTTAATTTAATAATTTAATATCCGGTGTCAAGTGGAGTGCCCCAGGGGTCGGTTCTGGGGCCGATTTTGTTCAATATCTTCATAAATGATCTGGAGGATGGTGTGGATTGCACTCTCAGCAAATTTGCGGATGATACTAAACTGGGAGGAGTGGTTGATACGCTGGAGGGCAGGGATAGGATACAGAGGGACCTAGACAAATTGGAGGATTGGGCCAAAAGAAATCTGATGAGGTTCAATAAGGATAAATGCAGGGTCCTGCACTTAGGACGGAAGAACCCAATGCACAGCTACAGACTAGGGACCGAATTGCTAGGCAGCAGTTCTGCGGAAAAGGACCTACGGGTGACAGTGGACGAGAAGCTGGATATGAGTCAGCAGTGTACCCTCGTTGCCAAGAAGGCCAATGACATTTTGAGATGTATAAGTAGGGCATAGCGAGCAGATTGAGGGACGTGATCGTTCCCCTCTATTCAACATTGGTGAGGCCTCATCTGGAGTACTGTGTCCAGTTTTGGGCCCCACACTACAAGAAGGATGTGGATAAATTGGAGAGAGTCCAGCGGAGGGCAACAAAAATGATTAGGGGTCTGGAACACATGACTTATGAGGAGAGGCTGAGGGAACTGGGATTGTTTAGTCTGCAGAAGAGAAGAATGAGAGGGGATTTGATAGCTGCTTTCAACTACCTGAGAGGTGGTTCCAGAGAGGATGGTTCTAGACTATTCTCAGTGGTAGAAGAGGACAGGACAAGGAGTAATGGTCTCAAGTTGCAGTGGGGGAGGTTTAGGTTGGATATTAGGAAAAACTTTTTCACTCGGAGGGTGGTGAAACACTGGAATGCGTTACCTAGGGAGGTGGTAGAATCTCCTTCCTTAGAAGTTTTTAAGGTCAGGCTTGACAAAGCCCTGGCTGGGATGATTTAATTGGGGATTGGTCCTGCTTTGAGCAGGGGGTTGGACTAGATGACCTCCTGAGGTCCCTTCCAACCCTGATACTCTATGATTCTATGATTCTATCTGGGCGCTGACAGACTAAGGTGGGGGAGTGCATTCCAAAATCAACCCCTGAAGAACAGTTTACACTACTCATCTGTATTGCTGGGTGTTAAATGAAGAGTTCGCACTCATGAAAAAGATCTGTGCCTCACAGTGTAAAATTCAATGAAAACATCTGCACAGTGTACAGTAGAAGTCCAAAAGCAAACAAAATGTGAGTATGTATAAAGAATGAGGTAGAAAATAATACAGAAAATATTAGGATGCCACTATCTAAATCAGAGGTATACTCTCGTCTGGAATACTGTAGTCAATTCTGGTCATCAGACCTCAAAACAATATAACAGAAGTAGAAGTGGCCCAGGGATGGCTGATAAAAATAATTAGAGGCATGGTAACATTTCTGTATGCGGAGAAATCAAAAAGATTGAGATTATTTAGTTTAGAGAGGAGGTGAATAAAAGGAAACATGATATAAAATAATGAATAGTCTATAAAAAGATAAGTTTACCCCATTTATCCCTTCTCATAACACAAAAACCAGTTTAATAAAAAAACCGTTTCAATTATATTGAAAGGCAACATTTAAAATTCATAAAAGGAAATATTTTTATACAACATAAAATTAACCTGTGGGACACATGGCCATTGGACATTACTGAAGCCAAGAACTTATTAGGATATTTTTAAAAAAGGATTATTCATGTAAGGGTGGGATTTTCAAAAGTGCCCTGAAGTCAATTCACTGAAGTCAATTGGAGCAGTTAGGCCAATGCTAAGCACTTTTGAAAACCTCACCTTTATATAGATAATGAAAACACCCACAATTACATCATTATAACTATAACGAGGGAATAGAAATCGTCCAGATCCAGGACATAAGCCTGACTTGTAGCTGTTTGCTACAGGGTTTCTTGCACCTTCCTCTGAACCAGCTGGTGTTATTAGGGTCCTACATTATTTTATTCAATGTTTTATGTGTAAAATGTGTACTGTATAACCTGTCATTGTAAAAAGGGACACTGTTTAGGTGAAAAGAGCATTGTCATAGGCAAGTGTGGTGAAGTTGTAAATGCATCCCCCTGCTCCCCTCTTATTCCATTATTTCTTACGGGGAAAAAATTCCCCAGGATATGTTGTTTTGGTATCCATTGCCCTTTTCAAGAACGCAACCCCAGTGTATACAGGGGAACCCCTGTAAGAGGTAACAGAATTATTATTTGTCTTACAATAGTAATGAGAGACCACTCAAGCAAACTCAGAGTGACACTGTGCTAAGCCCTGTACAAACACATGGTAATAGATAGTACTTGCCCTAAAGAACCTACAATCTAAATAGACAAGACAGGCAAAGAAAGCATGATTATTCTCTCTTTACAGGTAGGCAACTCTAGCTAGAAGGAGCAGAAGAAACCAAAGCCCCAGGAACTGCTGTACGAGAGTGAGGGGGCAAAATGGGGGCCAGTCAGAGCCATCTTTTCACTCAACTCCCCCTGGAGTAGGGAGACCATTTGTCCAGCTTGGAACAGGATAGAGCTCTTTTGCAGTGGTTTGGCCCCCGTCTGGTACAAGGAGAAGTGAGAAAAATTGTTCTCCTTAACCTCTGAGATTAGGACAAGAAGAAATGGGTTTAAATTGCAGCAAGGGCAGTTAAGGTTGAACATTAGGAGAAACTTCCTAACTGTCAGGTTAGTTAAGCACTGAAATAAATTGCCTAGGGAGGTTGTGGAATCTCCATCATGGGAGATTTTTAAGAGAAGGTTAGAAAAACTCCTGTCAGGGATGGTCTAGATGATAATTAGTCCTGTCTTGAGTGCAGGGGACTGGACTAGATGACCTCTCAAGGTCTCTTCCGGTCCTACAGTTCTACGATTCTTTGTCTGTAGTTCATGATTCTCCGCCACACAAGTACTTATACTGCTGCCCAGGCAGAGTGGAGAGCCGCAGTTGCTGGCCAGTTGCCCAGCTCCGAAGGCAGTGCCATATCAGCAGCAGTGCAGAAATAAGGTTGGGGTGGTAATTTGAAATATGATATTTGTCAATATCACTTTTCACAGCAGACTTAGCACCCCATTGCTACCTTTACTTCTGCACTGTTGCTGTCTCCCTGATGCTGCCTCCAGGTGAGGGCTTGAGGTGGGGGCGGGGGAGAGGATGGCCCAGCTCAGGCTGCCTCCTGGTGAGAGACTGAGATGCAGGGAGGGAAGGAGAACCCAAGCCTGGACAGTGGGGTTGGACTGCCAGCCCCTGGTGGCAGGGCTCCGGGGTGTGCGCGGCCCTTCTGCATGAGCCCAGCTGCCCGGGACTGACAACTGGAGCTCTTTAAAAAAAAAAAATGCACACAGCTCACACCTCCCTTGACACATTCCCACTCCTCCCCTGGGAGGCCCGCCCCGCTGGTTTAGATCAGTTGTCTGGAGAGAAGAGTAAGTTGTGCGTATTCTAGGGAGTGGGGGAGAGAGTGCCTCACTGCCTGTTCCTTCTTCTTCTACCATCATTTAGTTTTTATTAGAAGTTCCCAGCAGTGTTATGAAGTCACATTTGTCTAAAACTGCAGGGATATTCCAGTCCAGTAAGATGGTGGTAGAGGGGGCTCCTTTCCCTACAAGTGGAGAAGGATGCATTCTGCTATTGCAGGCACCAAGTTGCAGGGGCTTGAGGCTCAGGGAGATGGCAGTAGTGGTAAGAGAGGGTTCCTTGTTTTATAAAATGACTGATAATATGCATCCTTCAGAAGGCTTCATTTTAATTTTCCTCCTGTTTTCTACAAGCAACCTAACTTAAGCTGATCATGCTGTATTCCTTTGCAGTTAATACTCTGCTCACTCATGGGGCTCTGGCTTGGGGCAGAGGATGGGAGGAAAAGATCATTACAATAAAAGACATGTATTGTTAGCAGCCAGAATCTGTAAAAAAAGAATAAGAATGCAGCTTAATTTTCATAATCATTGCTGACCTAGAACTGAAAAGTATGGGAAAATATTAGCATTTGTAAACTGAGCAAATCATGTAAGTCAGTCAATGAACTTGAAATCTTCCATGTGAAGAGGTCATTCTTAAAAGGGCCCAATCCTGCAAGGTGCTGAGCACCCTCAACCCCCACTGAAGTCAATGGGAGTTGAATGTGCTCAGAAGTTCATGGAAACACTCTGCCCCTTACAGGATCAGGCCCAAAGTTACATTTTCACCAGAGGAAACTTTAATGCCATTGGCCATCAAAAGTGATTTCCCATCTCAGGGAGACACACAAATATTTCCAGGATTGATGTAGACAGATATCTATTTCCCAATTTCACACAATAAACCAAGGACAGCATCCACTTGTATCCAGAAAATCAAAATCAAAATCATCATTCTTTGACTGCTAAGAAATCAAAGTAAATGAACATCAAGAGGTCACCGATATGAAGTAGCCTGAAGTCATCCTAAGGCAGCAAGAGGTCATTTCTTTTTATATTCAAAGCATGGATTCCTATAAAAAACAATTTACTTTTACCTCCAATGGTCATTAACAGTTCTGTATTATCTCAATAGTTTTCGG
The DNA here is from genome assembly GCF_965152235.1 of Eretmochelys imbricata. Classification (NCBI taxonomy): domain Eukaryota; kingdom Metazoa; phylum Chordata; order Testudines; family Cheloniidae; genus Eretmochelys; species Eretmochelys imbricata. Next base: position 101,088,704 of record NC_135572.1, read on the forward strand.
TCAGTCCCCATAACCCTTCTTTACAGTTGTACAAATACCTTATTCCTAGTGATATAGCATTAATATAATGTTATGAGACCTGAGAAGTGCAAAACTGCTCTCTATCCCTTATTTTGCATTATTGCTCGCACTGTTTCAGCTGAACCAGTGTTATCAACATTAGGAGCTCAGGTCTACATTAGTGACGTTTGCCAGTAATGGCGGTTAAGGGAATGATTTTGTTCATGACATTGCTATACTGGCAAGGGAGTGGAATCCCCGTCATTGGCGGGTTTTAAGAACAGGTTGATCAAACACCTGTTAGGGATGGACTACATATACTTGGACCTGCCCCAGCAAGGTGGGCTCGACTAAATGGCCTCTCAAGATCCCTTCCAGTCCTGTATTTCTATGGCCACGTCTACACTACCCACCTGATCCGCAGGTAGTGATCGATCTATCGGGGATCACTTTATCGTGACTAGTGTAGACGCAATAAATTGATCCCCGATCTCTCTGCTGTCGACTCTGGAACTCCACCAGGGCGAGAGGCAGAAGCGGAGCCAACGGGGGAGTGGCAGCCGTCGATCCCGCGCCACGAGGATGCGAAGTAAGTGATTCTAAGTCAATCTAAGATACGTCAACCTCAGCTACGCTATTCTCATAGCTGAAGTTGCGTATCTTAGCTCGATCCCCCCCACCAGTGTAGACCAGGCCTATGACTCTAAGCCCTAGCCTGGATGCAGCTAAACTGGCATAAATCTGCCAGTATAGCTTATTTTACTCAGGAACAGGTATAAGCTATCCTGGCAAAAACATTTTTGCCTGTGTAAACTGCGCCTATACTAGTGGAGTTTGCCAGTATAACTAGTAAACCTTTTCTGGTGTAAACTAGGTTTGCCTGCAGACACCTTTTTCATCACCATTATGATTAGCTGTACTGCAGTAGAACCTACAGGCTCCAGCTGAGATCAGGGGAGAAGTTAGGCCCAGCTCAGACCCAAGCCCAGCCGACCCAACCAAGTCATTTTCTGACCCGACCAAACCCTTCCCCTTGAACCTGAGTCAGTGCCCCTGCTGCCTCCTGCCCATTGTGTCAGTACAGTGGTGGATTCATGACCTGCTCGTGCTGTCTGCCATCCCCTGCTGCACTGTATATGAGCTGCAGAGTGAAGGGCACTGCAACTTCTCAGCACATTCACTCTGCAGCACACACAGAGCAATGAGCTGGTGGCAGCTGGGATGAGTGGGTCACACAGCCGCCACTGTGCTGACCCCATAAGCAGGAAAGCCGAGCTGAAAGGGGCCAATTGCTTTCCCATGCAACCTGGACCTGACACTTGTAGTCAGGTCCTATCGGGTTTGGGTTGGGTTGCAGGGCTCTAGATCATGGCCCCTTTATTCTAGCCTCTGTACATACATTTAAGGGCAGATTTTTTCACCCTTATTCATGCCCTCCTCCACAAATGGCCCCAAGAAGACTGCTTGTGGAGCCATGTGCTACTAAATGTTAGTAACAGAATCTGGCCCACAGTTAAAAGAATCCCTGCCCCAAAGAACTTCCGATTTAAATAGTCAAGACAAGCCAAAGATGGGGAGAAAGGACATAGTATTATCCCCATTTTGCAGTTGGGAAACTGAGGCTTGGTCTACACTAGAGTTAGGTCGACATAAGGCAGCTTACGTCGACCTAATTATGTCAGTGTACACACTACAGCCTTGCTCCCGCCAATGTAAGTGCCCTACTACATCGACATAATAAATCCACCTCCAGAGAGGCATAGGGCTTATGTTGGTGTAGTTAAGGCAACAGTGTCCGGGTAGACTGTGTACACTGCATTACTTACATGAGCTGTTGGCTGTCATTCTTTTCTATTTCAGGACTCTATGCATGGAGCCATGAACTTGACAAGAGAGCTGTCCCCAGGGCAGGTGGGGGACTCCAGTTAGAGCCTAGTTGACCCTGGGTTCCCTGCTCCAGCTGGGCTGGGCCCAACCCGTTCCGAGCCTGGCTGCTCCCTGGCTTCCAGCCCAGCTGCTGCCTGGAAGTCCAAGTCTGACCCAGAATGGGGCTTCCTTGGCTCCCTGCTGACAACAGGGCTGCTGCCTGGAGGCTCCCCGTGTGGAGTCCTGGTGCTGCACAGATGCTCCTTGCCACCAGGAGCCCTGCTGCACCCCAGGCTCTTGGTTCCATGCCTGGAGTTTGGGTGGCTGAGGGGAGCTGAGAGCCTTGGGGCAGCCAACAGGCTCCCAGTGGGGATCCCAGGCCACAGCCTGGCTGGGAGTAGGGAGCTGGGCAGGCACATCCCGGTTCAGAGCTGGGAGTGAGTTCAGCGACTGCACTGAGGTTCCCAGGAGCTGCCCGGACCATGGACGCAGACCTTGCAGCTGGGAGCAGAGAGCTGGGGGAGGTCAGCCGAGGTCCCAGTAGTGGGGAGCCAAGAGCTGGGGAGCAGTCAGGCTCTGGGCAGGCTCTCAGCTCCCCGCACTGCCCCTCTAAGTCGGCGGAAGCATTCCTCGTGAGGACATGCACCCTCGACAGAAAGAGAGTAGCGTGGACATGAATCACTGCAGTAATTAGTGTGGTGTTGTAAGTCGACCTGAGTTGGAAAGATTAAGTGACCTCCCCATGTCATCCAGCCCCAGGTCTGATTCACACGCTGCAGAAAACCAGTAGCCAACTACAATAGGGCTCCTAATAGTGGTTTAGACAAAGCCTTTGTTTCTCCGCTAATTACATGTTGTCACTGCAGGCCTGTCTGCAGCAGGAAGCAGCGCTGCTTTGAGGGGGGTATTGTTGAAGCAGCACAAGTCCTGGGAGGGTATAGCTGTACCCACCACCATGCTTGCTATTGCCATGAAGGCTGGGAATAAGCCGTGGCTCATAAGGGCATGTCACCCCCTGGAGCTGTGTCCACACGATGAGGCGGGGTCAGGGGACCCACTGGGAGTGGCTCAAACACCTCTACAAGCTCCAGATGAGGGGCCAAGCCAGTGACACGGTACCAAGGTGTGAGTGGACCAGGCCTAGCAGCACCTGCTTTGTGGCCGCAACCTCAAGGGCACCAAGGGACCCACCATCAGCCCCACAGCGCTGCCCCTTCCCGCTGCGTGTTTCCCCACAAACTGAAATTGTGGGGCGGCTAGAAAACGACTAACTTAACAACACTAGTAACTAGTTGACACTGGGGGGACGGGGGAGTTCGGGGGATGGGGGGTAGGGAAATCCCGAGGGGCCTAGGAGACCACGGCCAGGGGGCCCGGTTCAGGCTTGGGGCTCGCTGCCCCGCTCCTCAGGGGAGGCGGCTGCGGCAGGAGGGAGAGCCATGGCGCTTCCGGCAGGCGACGGTGGGGGGAGGGGGGGCAGCAGGGAGCGGAGCAGGCCCGGCCCGCCGGCCGCGCAGAGCACAGCGGGACCCGAGGCGCGCCCCTGGGCCGGCCAGGGGCAAGGAGCCCTGGGGGGCGGGGCGGCGCGGGGCCCGGCCGGGGGGATTTGTCGCGTTCGCGGCCCAGGATCCTGTGTCCCAACCCAGAAAGGCAAAGAGCCCCCAGAAGACCCTCGGGCCCACGTGTCGGGCAGAAGCGGGACCCACGTGACGACACCGCCCCCTCCTACGAGCCAATCAGCGCGCGCGGGCGTTTGCGCTGTTTCGTTCGGAGCTCTACTTTTGGGCCAATCGGCGGCGGGGGCGGGGTTAAGACGACGATGGCGGCAGCGGCAGGGGCGCTGCGGCTCTTGCTGGCTGGGCAGGGTCTGAGGAGGCGGAGACTGTGAGTGACGCTACTGAGCCGTGGGGGAGGGGGCGCTGCGCTCACCCCACCGCCCCCACAAGCCCCGCCCCGCGAGAGCGAGACCCCGGGGCGCGGGCGCCGCCGTGCTGCGCTCACAACCCCCCACCCGCCCCTCCCCAACGGCTCCGGAGTGACAGAGCCACACAGGCTCCGCAGCGCCCGTGATCGGCTCCCCTAGGGCCCCCGCCCCTCCCCTCCCCTCTAGTGCCTCCGCCTAGCCCCGGCCCCCTACAGCCCCCCACTCACCCCTAGTGCCTCTGCCTAGCCTCCCCCCCAAACCCCCCCCCCTCACCCCTAGTGCCTCCGCCTAGCCCCGGCCCCCTACAGCCCCCCCTCACCCCTAGTGCCTCTGCCTAGCCCCGGCCCCCTACAGCCCCCCACTCACCCCTAGTGCCTCTGCCTAGCCCCGGCCCCCTACAGCCCCCCACTCACCCCTAGTGCCTCTGCCTAGCCCCGGCCCCCTACAGCCCCCCACTCACCCCTAGTGCCTCTGCCTAGCCCCGGCCCCCTACAGCCCCCCACTCACCCCTAGTGCCTCTGCCTAGCCCCGGCCCCCTACAGCCCCCCACTCACCCCTAGTGCCTCTGCCTAGCCCCGGCCCCCTACAGCCCCCCACTCACCCTTAATGCCTCTGCTTAGCCCCGGCCCCCTACAGCCCCCCACTCACCCTTAATGCCTCTGCTTAGCCCCGGCCCCCTACAGCCCCTCCACTCACCCTTAATGCCTCTGCTTAGCCCCGGCCCCCTACAGCCCCTCCACTCACCCCTAGTGCCTCTGCTTAGCCCCGGCCCCCTACAGCCCCCCCACTCACCCCTAGTGCCTCCGCCTAGCCCCCCCCCTCCACTCACCCCTAGTGCCTCTGCTTAGCCCCGGCCCCCTACAGCCCCTCCACTCACCCCTAGTGCCTCTGCTTAGCCCCGGCCCCCTACAGCCCCTCCACTCACCCCTAGTGCCTCTGCTTAGCCCCGGCCCCCTACAGCCCCTCCACTCACCCTTAATGCCTCTGCTTAGCCCCGGCCCCCTACAGCCCCTCCACTCACCCCTAGTGCCTCTGCTTAGCCCCGGCCCCCTACAGCCCCCCCACTCACCCCTAGTGCCTCCGCCTAGCCCCCCCCCCTCCACTCACCCCTAGTGCCTCTGCTTAGCCCCGGCCCCCTACAGCCCCTCCACTCACCCCTAGTGCCTCTGCTTAGCCCCGGCCCCCTACAGCCCCTCCACTCACCCCTAGTGCCTCTGCTTAGCCCCGGCCCCCTACAGCCCCTCCACTCACCCCTAGTGCCTCTGCTTAGCCCCGGCCCCCTACAGCCCCTCCACTCACCCCTAGTGCCTCTGCTTAGCCCCGGCCCCCTACAGCCCCTCCACTCACCCCTAGTGCCTCTGCTTAGCCCTGGCCCCCTACAGCCCCCCCACTCACCCCTAGTGCCTCCGCCTAGCCTTGGCCCCCTACAGCCCCTCCACTCACCCCTAGTGCCTCCGCCTAGCCCCCCCCCCCACTCACCCCTAGTGCCTCTGCCTAGTCCCGGCCCCCTACAGCCCCTCCACTCACCCCTAGTGCCTCCGCCTAGCCCTGGCCCCCCACAGCCCCCCACTCACCCTTAATGCCTCCGCCTAGCCCCCCCCACAGCCCCCCACTCACCCTTAATGCCTCCGCCTAGCCCCCCCCACAGCCCCCCACTCACCCTTAATGCCTCCGCCTAGCCCCCCCCACAGCCCCCCACTCACCCTTAATGCCTCCGCCTAGCCCCCCCCACAGCCCCCCACTCACCCTTAGTGCCTCCGCCTAGCCTCCCCCACTCTCACCCCTAGTGCCTCCGCCTAGCCCCGGCCCCCTACAGCCCCTCCACTCACCCCTAGTGCCTCCGCCTAGCCCCCCCCCCCACAGCCCCCCACTCACCCCTAGTGCCTCCGCCTAGCCCTGGCCCCCTACAGCCCCCACTCATCCCTAGTGCCTCCGCCTAGCCCTGGCCCCCTACAGCCCCCCACTCACCCTTAATGCCTCCGCCTAGCCCCCCTACAGCCCCCCACTGACCCCGAGTGCCTCTGCATAGCCCCATCCCCAGAGCCCCCTGCCCCCAACCTCTCCTTCCCCCACACTCACCCCTAGTGCCCCACATAGCTCCGCCCACTTTGCCCCCACCCAGCCCCGCACTCACGTCCAAAGCCCCCTCTGCCTCCACACAGACCCCCTGACTACCCTCACAGCCCCCACTGCGTCCCAACCCTCCACACAGCCCTCCAGAGCCCCCTGACCACCTTTGCCTACATACAGCCCCCACTCACTCCCTAAGGCCCCCAGTTCCCGCTCCCTGACTGACCTGACCCCTCCTGCTGCAGGAACACATGTGAGGACTCTCCTTTCCGTCATTCAGAGCTGCCCTCTCATTCAGGTGACAGTCAGTGACGCCCCCACCTTCAAATTTAGTGTCCTTCCAGGTTCACTTGCAATAGCCCCCACACAGCTACCTTCTGGCTGCAGCACCTCTGAGGGCGAGGAGCGTGGCTGCTCTGATGTGCTGTGACTGAGATTTGTCAGTTGGTCTGTTTGCAACTTGTAAGTTTGAAAATCCCAGCAGCAAAACTGGTCTATGCAACTAAAAAGAAAACATGTTTACTAGCTAACCAGGTTTATTTCTCAGTAAGCTGATGGTTGTCACTGAGGCAATCGCTCCGGGCCCTGCGCTTTGCGCGGCCCCATGCTTCAGGGGGACGTGGGGTCCAGGGCAGCCTGAAAGGTTAGTGGGGGGCCTGGTGTCAGCAGCAGCAAGCGACCTGGCCCCAGCCCGCCCCACTGGCTCTCAGCGTCGCTCAGGGGAGGAGGTGGAAGCCAGAAAGGGGCAGGGGCTTGGGGAAAGAGGATGAATGGGGGCGGATCGGGGGTGGGCTGAAGCTGGGTCACTTGCTCCTGCCGGCGCCAGGCCCCCCACTAACCTCCCAGGCTGCCCTGGACTATAAGATGGACTGGGGTAACTGCCCCCACACTTTGGGGGTCCCACGCTTCAGGGGGATGCAGGGTCCAGAACAGCCTGTGGGTTTAGTGGGGGGCATGGTGCCATCAGCAGCGAGTGACCCATCCCCATCCTGCCCCTGCTCCCATTCCACTCCTTCCCCCAAGCCCCCACCCTGCCTCTTTCTCGCTTCTGCCCCCTCCCCTGAGTGATGCCGGGAGCCAGTGGGGTGGGCTGGGGCTGGGTTGTTTGCTGCTGCCAGTGCCAGGCCCCCTGCTTATCCCCTAGGCCGCCCTGGACCCTGCATCCCCCTGAAGTGTGGGGCCCACCCAAAGCGCAGTAAGGCCAAATATTAGTGGAGCCAGGCCCACATTCCTAAATATTAGTGGGGCGCGGGCACCATGGGCCCATATAAGTCGCTGCCTATGCCGAGTGGTGGGATTGGATTGTGGGGTGGGATGGCAAGTAGTAGCTTCAGAACTTTAGAACTCACCTCCTGCCCCGAAGTGCAATGACACGAAAATGAGAGCTGCTGTAATGGTGGAAAAGTGTGTGGCAATCACTTTGTGAAGCCTGGCAATTCCAGACTGCTACTGGTCAGTCACAAATCAGTTTGGAGTTGGAAAGTCCACTTTGGGGTTGCGGTGATGTAAGTGTGTAAGGCCATTAATTTCTTCCTGCTATGAAGGACTGTGACTCAGTCTCTGAGCAATTTGCAGGTAATAATAGATGTCTTCGCGACAATGGGATTCCCTAACTGCAGTGGGATGATAGATGGCACGCGTATCCCAATTTTGGCCCCAATCTTGCAACGGAGTACATCAACAGATAGGGCTACTTCTCTATGGTATTGCAGGCACTGGTGGATCACTGGGGTCGTTTCACTGACATCAGTGCAGGATGGCCAGGGAAGGTGCATGATGCAGGCATCTTCAGGAACACGGTCCTGTATAGAAAGCTGCATACAGGAATTTTCTTTCCAGATCAGAAGGGCATAGGCACTGACTCTTAGAGTGCTTTGGGGCTGGAGCAGCCACAGGAAAAAAATAGTGGATGCTGAGCACCCATCAGCAGCCCCACCAATCAGCTCCTCCCCTCCCCCCACAGCGCTTCCCATCCACTAGCAAGCCCCGTCGATCAGCTCCTCCCTCTCCTTCCCAGCGCCTCCTGCCTGCCATGATCAGCTGTTCAGCAGTGAACAGGAGGTGCTGAGGGAGAGGGGAGGGGGTGTAACAAGGCAGGAAGAGGTCAGGGGGGTGGAGCTTGGGGGAAGGGGTGGAGTGGCGGCTGGGCCTGGGACGGAGCGGGGGTCGAGCACCGCCCAGGAACTCACAAAGTCAGTGCCTGTGCAAAAGGGGATGTGGAAATACACATAGTGTTCCTGGGAGACTCAGCCTACCCCTTACAACTGTGACTCATGAAGCCATACAGTAGAAATCTTGTGAGCAGCAAGGAGCGCTTCAGCACTGTAGAATGACTGTAGAATGTGTGTTTGGTAAAGGTTTGCTGGTGCTGCCTTTTTGGTAGGTTAGACCTCACTGAGGAAAATATTCTCATCACAGTCACCGACTTTGTGAGTTCCTGAAGCTGCTCAATCCCCATCCCAGGCCCTGCCCACACTCCACCCCTTCCTCCAAGCACCACCCCTGCCCTGCTCCCACCCGGCTTCTTCCCATTTTGTTCTGCCCCCTCCCCTGAGCACGCCCCGCTCCTCCTTCCCCCACCAGTGTCTCCTGTATGCTGCTGAACAGCTGATCATGGCGGACAGGAGGTGCTGGGAGGGTGGGGGAGGAGCTGATTGGTGGGGCCAGCCAGTGAGTGGGTGGCGCTGCTCCAACCATGGAGCACCCACAGAGTCAGTGCCTATGATTCTCATGGTCACAGCAGCCTGCTGTGCTCTGCATAACATTTGTGAAGCCAAGGTGGAAAACTTTCCCTGGGGTGGAGCATTGAGGTGGATTGCCTGGTGGCTGATTTTGATCAGCTAGACATCCCATCCCTTTGCCTGTGTACCCGGTAGCTGCTGAACTGCGCTTAGAGAACAGGGGGATCCTCTCTTCTGTTGCTGCTGGCTCAGGAATGAGTCCTGCAATGTGTTCAGGCTCCTGCATGCTCTGATTAAAGAGACAGCACTCCCCAACATGCACTCAGTCGCAAACCAAAATCTGAAATGGCATCCCTGGTGAGCCAGGAGTGCCCAGAGGGCTGGGGGATGGCTATGGGCTCTGGCAAGATGCAGCTCCCATGTGACAGCACAGAGCCCACCTTGAGCTGCAGGCCAAGTGCCAGGCACAACAAGCTGCAGCAGCACAGAAGTAAGTAAGTAACATCCAAAAATATTTAAATTCTGTTATTGTTTAATGGTGTGATTAAAACGGCAATTCATCGTGATTCTTTTTTTAATCTCATTTGACAGCCCTATATATCAGTATTAAACCCATTACAATTTTAGTTTTTATTTGTAGAACCCTAAATTACTTTACAACTCTACTGCCTTTATGTAACCACAATTTGAATATGTAACTAAAAATGTGTAATGTGGAATGCATTAATGAAACAATTTTTAAAATAGATAATGCCTTAAACTGGGACTAACGAGTTTTTCCCAGGGTCATAAAAACCTTTATAAATACCATGCTATCCGTCCTAAATCACTACCAATCTGCAATGGATCAAAGAGGGGACCTAGAAGTGAAAGGTCCTGTATCCCATCCCCTGGGCCATCCAGTCCCAGGGTTTTGGGACCAGGCTGAAAACAGACCTTTAATTTATGCCTTGCCTTTATGGAGCAGGGCTGAACAGATTAATCAGATATTTGAATGGATTTGAGGGATGGTTAGCCTTCTCAAAAGCCTTCTAAATGAGCTGTAGACATATTTTCTCAAACACCTAACAGAAAAGGCCCTCACATAGTAGGATAGTTAATTTTAATATTTTTTACAGACCTTGCTTTAGCAAACCTTGGAACAGCACTTATGGAAGGCAAGCAGAGTTTTAGCACCAGAGTGGGATAGGTAGTCAAGGGTCAATTGACTTTAATAATTAAAATTAAAAATACTTGCAGTTCTGTCTGAGAGCATAATGCAGTAAATATTTTAAAGTTTATTAATGAAAGAGTGTGCAATACAAAAGTAATTGAAACCTAGAAGGTTATATGAATGCACAACAGGGACTCTGGTGCTATTATGGTAACTACAAGAGCAAAACTAGAGTGGTTTGTGCTGCACAAGAGAGAAATGCTATGAACTGACACAGCCAAAATTAATCCCTTGTAGTTTAAGTAGCATTGTCCTAAAGAAAACCCAGGAGGACGCTTTCTATACTGATCCAGTAACCGTGACTTTTTCAACTTCTACTCCCTGTTTCAGAGAGGGCAATAAAACACTTTTAGTGTGCAGAACTGTAAATGCCAAGATTTCGAACAGCCAAACATGAAGGGTTTGAGTATTTATACTGTACAATGAAGGGGTCAAAAGTCCACTTGGAGGCTGTAAGTTTATAAGCATGAACCAATTGATGAAAGAAGTCTATAATATTTGTAGGCCAATAGCAATACTACCATGGGCAGGCCAGGAGTTGCTCTTGCCTTTATCAGCCTCTTCCTACCCCTGCATCTGGGCAATGAGGCTCCCTCACTTGACTCCCTCAGCCAGGAGACCAGTGACCAGACTTATTCAGTCCCTAAACCAGCACTAAAGTTTTGTTTAAGCTAGCAGCAGTAATGCTAATAAATAACATACAAGTCCCTGAAAGGGACACAACAGCAGCTCTGGGAGTTTCTTATTTACTCCATCACTACTTTCCTGTCTCTGTTTACACTAGGGCTTTAACTTAATGTTCTTTTGGAAAGGAATCCTCCTTCCTATCTATATTGTGCCCTGTACTTTTTTCATTCTTGCCTCAGCTGATTACTGGGTGCTTCCTTTCAGCAAGGTGCATATAAATGGTCAGTCTCTCCTAGCCAGCAGTGACTCCCTCCAGCATCCTCTCTCTAGAGCTGCCTGTTTCTAGGGCAAAGACTATTCACTGCTAGATGAACTGCATGGCATAGCAACTGCTGGGAATGGCAGAAAAATTGAATTGAGCCTTGCATGGAGAGGGCTTAATCCAAGGGGAGTCAAGAGCTAGAAGGAAAGACCCTTTTAGTGGGGCTAGAGGTGAAGAGGTCTTCTAAGCCATTGTTGCTGAGATGAGCATAGGTAGAGTTAATGGACCTGATTCAGCTTGCTAGATGCCCCTCCTATTGCTGAGATGAAAGGGTGGTTTTGCTAAACTTGAGAGACAAATGTTGAGCCCAGACTGCTCCCCAAGATCTGATTCAGTACAGTTGACTGATGTGGAGGAGCAAAAAGTCCTTGCTGTGCAATAAGTTAGCCAAATGGGAGTGAGAAGAGAAAACAGAGGGACAACTTAAAAAGTGTACAGTCCATGCATGTGTTCACTGAATTTAATTCCATGTTTCCTGGTCTTTGTTTAATGGGAGTCTGTGTAGTTGTGGAAATAATGATAGCAGGTGCTTTATGGGCTTTCTGCATAATGGCTGTCTAGAATTTTTTCAGGAAGTGGCAGGGTAAGGCTAGGTGCTCCTGGTGATGAATAAGGGGTAAATGCTGAACTGGATGGTCGGGTTAGCAGGTTATAGAGAGTAATTTCTTCTACAGACACGGGTTCTTCTGATCTGGTGGCATTCTTTTCAGCTGTCACAGAAACTGTTCTTTGTGTTACTGTGACATCATTGCATCACTAAGAATCTGCTTTTTAGAGATGCCATCAGAATACTAAGGAATGAGGGTATCTTTATGTACATAGGAGGAGACCCTGTGTTCAGACCTGCAAAACTATTTTTACCTGTTTTCTCTTGTTCATAATGTTTCAAAGCTTTCATCTTTTGGACTGGAATTTTCTATAATTGGTATCTTCCCAAAGATGATTTTTTTTTTTGAAAGTTTGAACAAAATCCTTCTAAATATTTTTTCGAATTTGGCTAAGGTAAACTATGTACTATTCGTGTTTTTAAAAACTTTAACACCACCTTTTTAGGCAGGGTTATAGTGAAAACAGCTGGCGTTTGAAGCTTGGCATGGACGTAGTCCTTGTTGAGGGCTAGTGCATTTGCTTGGTTTGAAGAAAAAATTTAGTTTAACCCTTTGAAATTGTGTACTAAGCACATCCCACAGGAAATCTCCTTTACCCTCTATATTGCACCTTTAAACATAGATGAACTGCATTTGACTGCTCAGCTGTTTGAGAGCCCATTAACTTTAAGGATGTGTGTAAGTGTTTTCAGGATTATGGCGTAAACCTGTTTTATATCAAGTGCACAGAGTCAGATCAGTTTCTCTATCAATAAAATGCGTGTAACAGCATATGAAGTGTTGTGAGGCTTAATAAGTGTTTAAAAGTGGCATAGGAGTGTAAGCTATTACTTTTGTTAATAATTCCGTTTCAGACCAAGTATACTTGGTCTAATACTTTTACACTTGGGATAAGACTAATTTATAGCATTGAGGGTTTACTCGTTTTTTAGCTCCTACTTATGCTCAAATAAGTTGGTTAGTCTCTAAGGTGCCACAAGTACTCCTTTTCCTTTTCTTTTTGCGAATACAGACTAACACGGCTGTTACTCTGAAACCTGTTCTGTATCTCAGTGGTTCTCAACCTTTCCAGATTACTGTACCCTTTTTAGGAGTCTGATTTGTCCTGTGTGCCCCAAGTTTCACCTCAGGTAAAAACTACTTGCTTACAACATCAGACATAAAAATACAAGTGTCACAGCACACTATTACTGAAAATTGCTTACTTCCTCATTTTGTCTGTATGAAATTTTAGTTTGTACTGACTTTGCTAGTGCATTTTATATAGCCTGTTGAAAAAGTAGTAAAATATCTAGATCAGTTGATGTACCCCCTAGAAGACCTCTTCATACCCCCAGGGGTATGCATGCTCCTGGTTGAGAGCCACTGCTCTATCTCCACGGCAGGAAAGTGCTGCATCTTTACTGTTTGTCAAGAAATGCAGGTTTGTGGCTACTTGGAAACTATTTCCCCATGTTTATTTCCACTCCCCACTGTTCCTCAGACGTTCTTGTCAACTGCTGGAAATGGCCCACCTTGCTTATCACTACAAAAGGTTCCCCCCCCCCCCCCCGCTGATAATAGCTCACTACAAAAGAAAAGGAGTACTTGTGGCACCTTAGAGACTAACCAATTTATTTGAGCATGAGCTTTCGTGAGCTACAGCTCACTTCATCAGATGCATACCGTGGAAACTGCAGCAGACTTTATATATACACAGAGAATATGAAACAATACCTCCTCCCACCCCACTGTCCTGCTGGTAATAGCTTATCTAAAGTAATCATCAGGTTAGGCCATTTCCAGCACAAATCCAGGTTTTCTCACCCTCCACCCCCCCACACAAATTCACTCTCCTGCTGGTGATAGCCCATCCAAAGTGACAACTCTTTATACAATGTGCATGATAATGAAGTTAGGCCATTTCCTGCACAAATCCAGGTTCTCTCACTCCCTCACCCCCCTCCAAAAACCCACCCCCATACACACACAGACTCACTCTCCTGCTGGTAATAGCTCATCAGCGAATACAGACTAACACGGCTGTTACTCTGAGCAGGAGAGTGAATTTGTGTGGGGGGGTGGAGGGTGAGAAAACCTGGATTTGTGCTGGAAATGGCCTAACCTGATGATTACTTTAGATAAGCTATTACCAGCAGGACAGTGGGGTGGGAGGAGGTATTGTTTCATATTCTCTGTGTATATATAAAGTCTGCTGCAGTTTCCACGGTATGCATCTGATGAAGTGAGCTGTAGCTCACGAAAGCTCATGCTCAAATAAATTGGTTAGTCTCTAAGGTGCCACAAGTACTCCTTTTCTTTTTGCGAATACAGACTAACACGGCTGTTACTCTGAAACCTGTCACTACAAAAGGTTTTCTTCCTCCCCCCCCCCCCCATTGCTGGTAATAATCACCTTAAGTGATCACTCTCGTTAACAGTGTGTATAGTAACACCCATTGTTTCATGTTCTCTATGTATATAAATCTCCCCACTGTATATTCCAGGGAATGCATCCAATGAAGTGAGCTGTAGCTCACGAAAGCTTATGCTCAAGTAAATTTGTTAGTCTCTAAGGTGCCACAAGTCCTCCTTTTCTTTTTGCGAATACAGACTAACACGGCTGCTACTCTGAAACCTTGGAAAGCTAGTATCAATGTTGTTTTTCTTAGACTGGACACTGGAGGGTGCTAACGCAATGGGAGCCGAAATTATCCTAGGAAATTAAAAGGTTCTCCCTGTATAGTTTGGTACTTTGTTGCAACATTTATGTGAGCATGTATAGAGTAATTCCTCACTGGCAGCAAATTTTGTTGATACGTATTGTTTTTACAATCTTAACTGAAAGCATCAGTGAAGTGTTAAGAGTATCTGTGCAGATGAGGTATCCCTTTCCTAACCCTTTAGTGAAAATAACTAGTTCTGGGTTTTTCAGATTTTTAAAATGTTCTGTTCAGGATTCGGGGTTGAATTGTGTTTGCAAGTGTGATTTTCTAATGGCAAAAACATTTTAAACTGGCAAAACAGAGAATATTCACTTTTACCATGTTATTTTGATCCATTTAAATTAATTTTATCACAAACTGGAGATGGTAAAAGCCACATAATGGTTCATTTTGGGGAAAATATTTTTAAACAGCTGTAAATACCGGTAATGGTCCTGAGCCTTTTACTGTATTTTTATGCTTGGATCTTTGTGCCTCTGTGGAGCCAACTGAAGTCAAGACACAAAGGGCCTGCCCAGTTGGATCCAGTCGCAGGACCGGCGCAAGTATTAATAATGAAGATGGACAGAATTATGGTAACCATATTTCCCTATGCTGAATATGGGACACCTGGTAAAATTACTTGTATTCAAGCAAATTCAATGTCAATCACTCAGAACTATACAGTACAAATATTCAAATTAACATCAAGTTGACTGAGCCCCTGTTAAAAAGAAATGTTGCATAGTTGGATTCTTTTTATTTACCTTTTTATCTTTAAGGCTTTATGGTGCACATGGGGAGAGGTGCACACGCACGCACACTCCCATACACCCCTCTCACATGGCAGGGGGGTGCGGTGCGGGCGGTGACCAACTGACCCTCCCGTCCCTGCCCGGCGCTCTCCGCCCTCCATGCCTGGCTGGGCCCCCAGGATGATCCCGCCTCTTCTGGTACCTGGCATCATGTCTTCCCCAGGCAACACGTGGGGGGACATGCAGGGTCACATGCCATCTCTCCCCAGATTTCTGCCAGGGTTCACACCAGAATGTGGCCAGCAGCAGCCCTTTAGCACTGTGTGGGAGGGAAGGGATGGGAGCTGCTTCCAGCTGCAGGGGAAAGGGTGGGGGGGAAGGGATGACTTGGCCTTTGTCTTTGCAGAGCTCATCTCTTCCTCTCACCCGCCCCCC
This sequence comes from Eretmochelys imbricata, assembly GCF_965152235.1. NCBI lineage: Eukaryota > Metazoa > Chordata > Testudines > Cheloniidae > Eretmochelys > Eretmochelys imbricata. The sequence goes on from NC_135572.1 coordinate 101,103,889, forward strand.
CACCGCTCCCCGTCGCAGGAAGCAGATTGTCCCTTCCTGCCTGCACAGCGTTGAAAGGCAGCTGACATCTCCAAGCCACCGGCATAATCCAGCTGCCTCCTGTTCCCCAGCTACAGCATGGGCAGGAAGGAGTTAAGCCCTAAAAATGCATTGTGCACCAGGGCCCAGGGAACCTGACTGCAGAGGCTTCAGCGAACCTGGCCAGAGAGGTGGCTCAGCAGGGGAGCGTGCCTAGGGGATAGAGCAGCCCCATGCTCCCTGGCGGTAGGACCCACGGAGGGAGGGGCAGGTGAAGAAGGTGCTAAGCTTCTCCCTGGGAGGCTGCTGTGGAGTCTGCAGGTTTGGGGCAGGAACAGGCTGGAAATTGCTTCCCCCCCCCGCCCCCGGCCACTCCAGAGGTTAGCTGAGGGTGGAGAGGCTTCCCCATGCCTGTGCAGGGTGTGGGCACATGCAGGTCTTGGCTCCTCCTGGCCAGCATCCCAGGCCGGAGGGTCTTGGGTTTTCCTGAGGCGCTGGCCCAGCCACAGGTGGGGAGATGGGGAGGAAGGAAGGAGCCTGCCAGCTAGGCTCCAATGAGGGACTGGTTCTCCCCACAGCGCTGGGAGTGAGATGCATCCTGCCAGGGAGAAGGGAGTATGGAGGAGCAGTGGGGCTGGGTGGTGGAGGGGTAAAGAAGGGAGAGGACAGCAAGAGGGGGAGCATGTAAAGGGCAGATGAGTGGGCAGCAGAGGTGACACATAACCAGCTGCCGCCTGCCCATACTCACCAGCTACTGCAGCTCACAGTGTGCAGCCAGCGCTGGTGTAGCGGCACAAACTGCTCCATGGCAGAATTTCAGGATAGCAAAGGATAGCAAATTGTATTGGGTAAGCAAAGAAGGACATCCTTACATGGTGGTAACTGCTACTGGTGGGAAAATGCTGGTTGCAGTTTGTGCCACTTCACCGGCCGGAAACAGGACAGAGGGCAGGACCTCCGAGAGCTAGCACACAGCGGGGGCCGGCCCCCGTGCTACAGCTTTCCCCTACCACCAGCCTTGCACACCCACCCCCATTGTTGGCCAGTGGACTCCCCGCACCCCCCACTCACCACTAGTGGGCAGGTGGCTGGTGAGCAGGGATCTGGCAGCAGCAGGACCTGCCAGTACTGATTGGGGGCGGGAGGAACAGAAAATATGGGACACTTTGCCTGTTAAGAAAAAGTCGGGACACCTGCTGGAGGGCTTAAATATGGGGCTGTCCCTTTAAAAATGGAACATCTGGTTACCCTACCCAGAATGTGTCTAGATTAAGTAGAATTTTGTACAAATGCATTTTCCCTAACCAATTGTTCCCAACCTCTTTTTTTCTTTTCTCGGGGTGTGTGGGTGTAGTTATGGGGTTGGCATAAGAACATAAAAACAGCCATACTGAGTCAGACCAATGGTCCATCTAGCCCGGTATCCTGTCTTCTGACAGTGGCCAACACCAGGTGCTTCACAGGGAATGAACAGAACAGGTAATCGTCAAGTGATCCATTCCCTGTCACCCATTCCCAGCTTCTGGCAACTGGGTAACTACTTCTCCCCTTCCCAAACATGTCTTCCTGCTGTGTCCTGCATTGTGATGCCAAACAGTTTTTCAGTTCAGTTTGTGTAGTTTGTGCCCTCTTTTATCCTGAGAGACTTTGCACTATTACGTGCAACCCTGTTAAACTCAAATATTATAGTACCTTAGAGACTAACCAATTTATTTGAGCATGAGCTTTCGTGAGCTACAGCTCACTTCATCAGATGCAGCTCACGAAAGCTCATGCTCAAATAAATTGGTTAGTCTCTAAGGTGCCACAAGTACTCCTTTTCTTTTTGCAAATACAGACTAACACGGCTTTTACTCTGAAACCTGTCAAATATTATAATTGCCTATTGTATGGTGGATGAATGGGCCCTATAGCAAATATACAGGATCATATTGAGTTTGATCCTACAGGTTGCTGAGTGTCTTATGCAAGTACAAAGTACCCTCTATTCTAGTGACTTCAGTGGAGAAGGAGGGCCCTAAATTCTTCACAGGAAGTGCTAAGCACTACAGCTTCTGGGATTGAGCCTCAAGCCTGTGTTCTTTGCACTGGTTGTTTGTAAAGTGGTGAACTGATTTTAAGTCCACTCTGTAGGTTCTTAAATCCCTTAATGGGAAGCACTGGGCAATATTTAGAAGTTCCCTGTAAGCTGCATCCTGGCAGGCAAATGTGCCCTGACATTTGCAACTTTTTAGGAGTTCCACTTTTGATCAGAGGGTAATTGAGTTTCAGTGTCTGCTCCTCAGCTTATCCCTCCCTACTTGTAAGTAAAACATATGAACACTTTCTTTTTTCTGAGGTGTTTTTAGTTTTAACCTCCCTCGGTCCCTGTGCAGGACACCTCTCACTCACCCCTTTCTGAATTAAGCCACCTTGGTTGGCATGTTAAAATGTTTTATTTAGCATTCTTGTGTTTGTTTGAACAGGACCCCAAGCATCTCGGTGGGATGGCAGCAATTTCTAAATATTATTAGAGAAAAGAATACTCTTCCCTCTTCTACCTCACATGGATGTGAAGCCTAAGAAGTTTGCAGAATGTCCACACACAAATAGCGGTGGAAATTGACTTGCTATTATTGACCCCAATATGTGCTAAACTTGAACTGAAGTCCCCTGTTAATTTTCCCCTCTTTTCCTTAAACACTGCTGTATTATCTCACAGTTCTCCTGTAACCCCTTTCGCCTCTGACTGTAGCTAACATAAGTTTGAATTACCTGTTATCATGGGATAGACAAGACTCTAGTGATCTCTGTCTTCCCTTGTTTGTCCCTACAGGACTGGATCAATGTACTACCATGGACTGAGTAGCTGAACTTCCTTGCCTTTATTCTATTATTTTAATTAAACACGGTTAGCATCAGGAGCTCTGCAGTGATGAAAGGGAAATGATGAAACTTTGAAGAATTTGGGATATAGAGTTGATCTCTAAATTTTAATGTACTCTTTGCATTAAAGTAGTTAATAGCTACATTTTATATTGAGCTTTCAGGTGACCTAATTTCCCTTAGTACTGTACATTTAGCTTTACACATCTGCACCTAATTTGTAAAAAGGACTTAATGAGAAACTTCAAACAGTTTAAATGTCAATTACAAAGAAAGCGAGGTTTTAAAGTTCCAGTAATCTGTCCATATTGGTCATCGAAACATGATCCCAGGTGGATGTAATTCAAGACAGACGGCATTCCAGAGGCACAATTACAAAGAGCTTATATATTTTCAACACTAACAAGCTGTCATGCTATGTTGTAGCTACACTTGCAGTACTGTATGACTACAATTACTGTTTTATCTGGTGTGGACTTGATATTAAGAGTTTTAATTCACCACTCCTTAAACCAGCGGTGTCCAATAGAAATTTGATGCTAGCCACACTGCTAGCTACACTTGTGGTTTTGAATTTTTCTTATTAGCCACATTATAAAAAAGCCACATGCATTAGCCACAATTCAATAGCCTATTAGCCACATGTAGCTAGTGGCGAACATATTGGACACCACTGCCTTAAACCGTCAGTGGGTGTTTTAAGGTGCACGGGGCAGGGAGGAGAAGAATATTTTGTAGGATTAATTTAGATTGATTGGTCCTGTTGTTATCCTAAAAGCTGTTATGCACAAAAAAGGGAAGAAAAATGGAGCATGTATTGGAAATTTTGTTTTATAAACTAGCTCATCACAGAATTATTTTTATTTCCTTTTATTTCCAAATTATTGTATTTGTATTGATTCCTAGGAAATAGCTATGAAGAATTGCTAAAAGTCCACAACATTCAAGATGTTTTCAGATTACTTTTCTAACTGAGAACCTATGAAATAAAGCTCCATTTATTTGGAAAAATAAAGCTAAAGGGATTGATTATTATCACTTGCACTGGTAAATCAGAAGTAACTCCTACTGAGGTAAATCTGGAGTCACATGCCCAATGTGTAAAGTTAGTTTTGAATTATATGTAAGGTTGAGGTTGGACCCAAGTTTTAGGGCAGAGCTAATCATACTGAACAGAAAATAAATGAAGGATTTATTTTTGATTGAAATCATTAGCTGTGTGCTATATTCTTAGACATTTAAAAGTTATAAAATTAAATATATTTAGCAGTTTAGACAAATTAATTTTGTGGCCCTTAGTACTGTCCAATAAAACATGACTGCCTATATAATTTTCATTTGCATTGTTTTTTGTTTTTGTTAGCATTGAAACAAGGAAACAAAAGTGTTTAAACCGCTAATTAGAATTTTATTTATATATGACAGGTTTCAGAGTAACAGCCGTGTTAGTCTGTATTCGCAAAAAGAAAAGGAGTACTTGTGGCACCTTAGAGACTAACCAATTTATTTGAGCATAAGCTTTCGTGAGCTACAGCTCACTTCAGCTCACGAAAGCTTATGCTCAAATAAATTGGTTAGTCTCTAAGGTGCCACAAGTACTCCTTTTTTTTTTTTAATTTATATATGATTCTCTTTAAGGTTTTATAGAGTATTAGTGGTCAAAATTTAAGATGTCTTCCTGCATTCAGACTTTTTTTTTTGTTACATTAAACATACAAACACACATACAGCAGAACCTGTGAAGGGGCATGTGTATTGAAGAACACACATTTTATTCTAATTCAGCTACCTCTCAAGTAAGAATGTAGAGGAATGGAGAAGGGCTAAGATGCTTGTTGCTTGAAATGTCTGATTTAAGTGGTGAGCTTTTTGCCCATTACTTTTTAAAAAAATCAAAGTATGTTGTAAAATGTTCTCAAAACATCTTAATCTGTTTTCCTGCTTGGAAAAATGCAAGTGCTCTGTTGACGCACAAAGCCCTCCAAGAAACAAGTTGGCCTTCAGAGCCATACTTGAAATAAAACACCAATTTTACTAGTTTTCCCATTTTATGTAGTGGCATTTGAATGGCCTCTAGTAATTGGTTTGTTTTTTTTTTTAGCAAAAAACCAAAGCTCATTTGCACTATATTTGGCATGTCATGAATCATTAAATCTTTATATAAATTCAGAAGTAATTTGTAGCATACAAAATCCTCTGATATATATTTCTCCCTCATCTGGGCTGCTGGGTTGTGATCAGTTTTCAAAGCATAGCATGTCAGTTCCAATAGACTGTGAACAAATACTTGTTAGTTCAGAAATTGTGTATAATTCTGTGGGTGTAGAAAAATTCTTTTCTTATTGTGGACATTGTTCAATATAGAGGAATTCTCCCTCTGACCCACTCCCAGTCTTTGTATGGGTAACATACTGTGGTCAGGTTTCAGAGTAGCAGCCATGTTAGTCTGTATTCGCAAAAAGAAAAGGAGTACTTGTGGCACCTTGGAGATTAACCAATTTATTTGAGCATAAGCTTTCGTGAACTACAGCTCACTTCATCGGATGCATTCAGTGGAAAATACAGTGAGGAGATTTATATACACACAGAACATGAAAAAATGGGTGTTATACACACTGTAGCTCATGAAAGCTTATGCTCAAATAAATTGGTTAGTCTCTAAGGTGCCACAAGTACTCCTTTTCTTTATACTGTGGTCATATGTTTGAATCAAGCTTCACTTTAAGACTTAAACTAGTCATTAAAGACTGAGTGGGAAAGTTCCTTGCACCTGGGAAATTAGGAGAGCAGAAGCAAGAGACATGTCCGCATCCTTTCCCTGGTGGTTCTTCACCTGTGAATTTGAACTGTGGTGGTAATAAAAGTTTTCTGGACCTCATTTTATGTGAGACCATTAAGCAACATGAGAATTTGAGACTAGCTACCCTTCATATTTCAGGACACTGAAAGGTGCCATTTATAAGTTGAAAGTGCCTGCAGGAAGGCAAAACAGGCTTGTAAACTTAAACTCTAGACTCCAGACGGTAACAGGTTTGTAGTGTGGGCTACATACTTAGATTATCAAAATTGCAAATGTGCTTTATGGTGGTTTTTTTTTTAAATTGAAAAACATCTGCCTATAAAAAGCTATATCCACTTTTTATACTTCTCACTGGTGGTGTTGCTATCTCTTATGTCATAGAAAACACATGATTGTGAATGGCCCTGCTACAAACCCTAAATTGCTGTTACAGCACCAGCTGCCAGAGCTTAAGGCCTGTTATCATTCTCATTATAACCTACTATTTTGCTGAGCTACTAATTTAGCTATTCAGATTTGTTTCTGAAAGATGGGGAGGAAGTTGATCTGTTTAGGAATATTTTGCAATCTTGAAGCTGCTTATATGGAGGTGGCCTTTTTGTATATTTATATAAAAATATATTTATATTAAATATTTCAAACTTTTTTATTGTTTGAAAATTAACAGTGTATGTATAACATTTTCAATGATTTAAGTATGATTTCTGTATTAGTATTGACAATGGTCTGCAGTAGAGCAACATACTACGAAGTTAAATGTCTATCCATGCAATAGACTCTAATGATTCTAAAGTAGTGAGCACAGTCTACTGAATAAAGAATATTCTGAGTTTTTGTAAGTGAATTTAGAGACCATGAAAGATGCTAGAATGGCAGCCAAGGGAAACTGAAGTTCACTATTTGTTTACAGAACAGGTATAGCTTTCCCCACCGAGCTCAACCATTATACTTCAACCCAGACCTTGTGGGTGCTATCACCTCTAGAATATGATGGAAACTTGTTCTTGCCCTGTGCTAAGCCCCTCTCTGGGACTGTCAGTTTTGATGGTGATTTTTGTGATTTGATCCACTGAGCTCAAAATTTCAAAATGCCTAAAATTAGGCACTTGAATCTATATTTATTCACTTAAATAAGTGGGACATTTTTCAAAAGTGATGGGAACTCAGAGTTCCCATTAGTTGTAATTGACTACTCTCAGCTTCCATTGACTGGATTGAGATTACTCATGGGAGTAAAGTTACTCAAATGCATGTTTATAGGCTCAGACCCGAAATTTCATGGACAACAGGAGGCCTGCACAGGAGTAACTGGGAGTAGAATTTGGCATTTATAATCTTTATTCTATTTTCTAAGTGCAAGGGGTTAATTAAATACTTAGATGAGTCTGCCTGATTTAAAATAAGGGTGATTATGAATACTTTTGTCAGCAGTTACTGATGGGGGTATTTCTAAAATAATATAATTCAATGTGTAAACCAGTGTCTAAGGATATAATTCTTCTAGAGGGTCTCAATATTAAAAACAATAATGATTCAGAAATTATTTTCTCACTTGGCTCTGTCTTCCTGGAATTTTTCTGTTGTTACATAGGTTGATCCACTTGGTCCCCAATCCTGCATTGAGCTGGATGTTTGCAGAGCTGATTGCAGGATTCAGACCTTGATATCTACTTTTAAAAGTCAGTTGTGCGACTGTTTATGTTAGAGCCAGCTGCTTTGATGCTGTAGATACGTTGCTAGTTGACAAGATTGAAATTATTTTTCTTTATGGTCAGACTGTGTTACCCTTACTCATATTGGGTAGTACCTTACTCTTTACAAGTTGACTCATTGACTTATGTGGACTACTCAGTGTTTCATATTAATATCACAATCTGCCTCTCAGTGTGTTGGCTTTTCAGTATTTTGTAGCGACATGTATATGGTAGCTGTCTTGCAGAGACATACAAAAATAAACTATATTTCCCTTGTAAAATAAGTACAATTTCTAGATGGCATTTAATAAATAATTTAAAATTTCTTTACTTTTGTCTTTTTTAACTTTAAACCTAAAATCCGTAATGATATTTCATCGTAGTCTCTTTGTGTTAATTTATCTAGCCTTTAAATACAAACTTATGTGTTTAGGATTTGTGCATTAAATATGGGGTGGTGGGTTGTTTTTTTTTGTTAAATCTGCAACTTATTACTCAAAGCATTTAAAATTGTTGGGTCAGTGCAAAATATTGACTTCAGCATATTGAAAGCATAAAAACTCTTTTTTGTTGGTAACTACTCTTTGGAGAAGTTGATAGATGTGAAAAACATTTAGCAGTGTTTTTTTTCCCCTTCCCATGAAACTAAGCTACTGAGGAAATCTTCCTACTGCTGTATGCTGCAATATGTCAGAAACACCGTTACGTTATAGATGCATCATCATCTAAAAGGAAAAATTGAGTGTGGGTTTGAAGTCGACAAGTGATGAAAGTAGCCCTGAGGTTGTCAATTAGAAAGCCAAGGCCTGGAACTGATAAGTTAATGGGCATTCCCCCTCCCCACCTCTGTTCCACCTCCTCCGCACCCCCCCCTCCTTTTTTTTTTTTCCAAGTCTGCAAGATCTTTATGCTCAGGATATAAAAAAAGTCATGTTGGTCTATGTCCCAAAAATATATCCTCCTAATAGTATTCACTTAAATACCTGTTGCCTTTGTTTGGCTTATTACAAGTTTCTTCATATAAGTAGATGAGCAGTGAGAAATGGAAACATGGCAAATAGAAAATTATCCCTCTCTCTAGTTGTGTTCTATGCTGATTTTTTTTTTTCTTTTTAACATTAACAGACCACTCCAGGGACCATGTAATAATGTTCAACAGTGTTGCAGGATTTGTTTTCTAGCATGTATTTGCTTGCAGGTTTTAAGATGTGGAATTTAATTTTTGAGTCTGAAAATTATGTCTTCCTCTGGAAAGGTGAAATGGCAGCATATTGTTTTCTTCTTGAAGTGGCTATTAGTTCTCCAAACATGTTTTTTAGTATTAAAAAAGTTTAAATTAGTTGATTTTATCAGTTTATGCAGATTTTAATGTTTTTAGGTTAAGGAAGAGAACAAGAATAAACAAATGAAATCAGTTTTAAAGTGCTAACAGATGCAGACTGCAGCTGAGACTTGCACTCTTCTGTGAAGAAGAACTTTTAGTCCATTTTTATTTTTTTAAATTAACATTTGTGTAACTTTTTAGCATTTGTAAAAGGTTTCATATTGACAGCCCCAAAGTCTGGAGTCCTCTATCCATAGCACAGCTACCACAAGGGCAGTATCAATACAGATTTTCCACATAACCCTGCCTCACACCAGAACAGAGAGAGTAATTCTAAGCGTGAGAAGGTAGTTCAGTCTCCATACATGTTCAGTCCTTGATCTCCTCTATTTAGACTACCAACAGCTATGATATTTCTTAGTGATCGCTGCACACCTGTTGAAGGGCAATGATTTGCAGTCACTACTCACCTGTGGCCATCAAGTGCAATGGCGAGTTCTTTTTAAGAACTGATGGCATGATATGACCTCCAGGTCTGAATTTGGGCTGGTGACATGGAGCTATAATCAATAGCTTGAGCTGCTGCCTTTCCTCTCCTCTTCCACCCCTGATTTTTAAGAAAAATAAAATACAGCTTAATTGAAATAATTCACACCAAAAATTGAGCTGAAAGATATGTTACTGTGTAATGGATTTCACTTAGAACTATTCACCTGATAGATTTATTAATTTTCCCTGACATGGTGAGCAGTAGCTCTTGTCCAATATTTTCTCAGAAGTTTAGACAGGTTGGAGACTTAAACCTTAAATAATCTTCTGTTCTTCCCACACCCTATTTTAACTTGTTTCCTGAAATGGTAGTGTCTTATAGTTTTATCCATAATAATGAAAATACACCATTGATGGAATAGTGTATCCTGTTGCACAACATGGCTGAAATGCTGACCTGTTATAAGGAAAATGATGTCAAGGAGGTGTAATGATGATGCTCTTGGGCTAGTCTGTAATTCTTTTTCTACTCTCATTTCACCTCTTCCAAAATAGCCTAATCCCTGTATGTTCTTTGGAGTGGAACCTTTACCTCAATTGAAATCTTACATTTATGGGAAGAAGAAACTCTCCTTTCTGTGCATCCCTACTACTACTACTGACAGTCTGTGAATCCACTGAATTTATTTCCTGAATGTCTTTGTGTAAAGCCAACAGACCCTGGTAGTCGGCGGGTGGGATTGAATTTGGGACCTCTGGAGCGTAGTGTATGAGTTTCTACTGCATGAGTTTAAAAAGCCACGTGCTTCTGAGCTAAGGCTGTAGAGCAGACTCATTAATCTCTAAGTGGTCTTGGTGCCACTAAAGGGGACAGAGCACCACACCCAGGAGGTGTGTGGGTTACACTTGCACAAGTGTATCATGTCAAATCAACAAAGTACATATTTCAGGAAAATGGTTATATCTTTCCAAACTTCTTTATTTCTTTTTTACATACTTTTTACATCTGTACATGTACCAGTCTAGCAGCACTGTTGAGCATTATGCCAGATGGATGCAGTTTAGCTAAACCACTTTAGTGTTTACAGTCACTTTCACTGTAAAAGGTAGACTTATGCAAGAAATCCCCAAACTGTTTGTCAGTTTGAGCAGCAGCATGTTGCTGTCTTCTCTTGTCTTTGTTAAACAACTTTTCTTCACTGTTAGTAATCTTGCTTGTGTCAGCATAAAGTCTGTAGCTCTGTCCCAGCCAGAGAGTGGTTTATGGAACTGATACTTTTGGCAATTTTTAAGTACACCTCCCTCCCTCCTCCTTGTGAAAGGAGCCTTGCCATTTTTGCCATTTTTGCCATCTATTCACCCAGTGTATGGTGGTTCAGGAGAAGTGATCTGTACCACTTATTTTGCACCACACAAAATTGCACTTAGTCTCCTATGCTTTGGTCATCTATGTCCAAGAACTGATCTGGGGAGACTGCCAAATGAAGGTGGTATGGAGCCCCACAGAGAGATCAATGACATTTTTCCGCCTTCCCACAATTCCACTCACTTTGTAGTACAAGACTTCTGAATTGAGGGAAGCTTCTCACCTCCCAACAAGGCTAAGTCTAAAGCAGGTTCTTCTTATAAAGTCTGCCACACATGTAAATCTAGTCAGCACTTGTATCTTTCCCACTCTAAACAAATAACAGCAAGAGGTCAATCTATATTTAAATTAAATGTTTTTTCTCCCTACTATCTGCCTTGCCTCTCATGGCTAAGATAACAGTGACAGCCCCTCTGTCTTTTCTAGAAGTTGTCATGAGCATCCTCTAGCTCGGATCTTTAATATTTAAAAAAACTGAACTAAGAGAAAACAAGCAATAGAAAACTATAAACGAGTATAGGTTATTCTCTAAAAGATTGTGAGTTCTCATAATTGTGTGGCTCTTCAGATGAGGAGTCTGAAAATAAGGGGAGCAGCTTGTTCAGCTTTGATGACTTGGAATATTTTAGTTCTAAAAGATTCATATGCAATAGAAATCAAGAAAATAAAAGAAAAATCTCTGACCTGTTTCAAAGACTCACTGAAAGTGAAGTGTGGCAAAGAGGTCTAGGTATTCCCAGGTCTTGAGTCCTTAAAAGAAATACAGTAGTGGACTTAGGCTTTACACCGATAAGAAAGGTCTGTTAAATTAATTATACAGGACTCACTAAAGTCAACACAGTCCCTAAAACACATTATCTCAGCCTTAACTAAAGGACTGTCATCCTGCTGGAAAAAGCAGCTGTGCTTTTCCTACAGGAAAAAAACAACTTGAATGTGTCAGGAAAAGGAAGCATTCCTTGGGACAGCCATAGTCTATTTGTCAATCTCCGTGGCTGTCCTATTCAGGCAAAGCATCTACTAGTATTAAAAAAAATGGTAAGTTCAGAGAATTGAAACAATAAAGACATTTAGCATTAGCAGTAACATCCTGTAATTACATATATGTGTACATACATGTGTTACTGAATGATAGTGTTGAATTAAATGCTATATAAAATAAAATTCTGTATTCTTCCCAGCTGTGTTCTAACAGTTGGAGTTTAGATGCAAATACAATTTCCGTGAGACGTGATCTAGTCACCTCTCAGTTGAATTGTACTCTTCAGAGAAACCCTAAAAAAGGAATAAAAGAAGCAATTGACTTAACCAAACTATAGCTGCTCTTAGACAAAACAGAGACAATTTCAAACCAAATTTAGATTATTCTGGAAATCTAACAATCCTTTGGGTGGTCCCTTTTGATACTCTAGGCCTCAAAGCTATTTTGAGGGGTTGCTTCTTAGAGGACCACCTGAATGCGCCCGCTTCCTGACTCTCCCATTCTAAACAAATAACAAGGAAGGTCTACAGGTGGGAAGGGGAGATTAGTAAGTATGCTCATATCAAGAGCTGATAAAGGAAGCAGTAAAAAATGTTATGAAGATTCTTTGCCAGTTGTCTTGAATTTTTCAAAATTTAATCAAAAAAGTTCAAAAACATAGCAGTGGGGAAAAATCTGAAATAAAAAACCTGACAAAAAGTCTATCCAGAATCAAAATTCGCAAATTTTTTTGCATCTCTATTCACACTAATATGCACATTGCAAGACCAGGTCACTAGGAAAATAAAATAAAATCTTATCATGGGCCAATCCACAGTCAAGGAGCTTATGTCTCTGACAAGCGACAATAAGGCTTCCATGGGTGAAAAACATACGTATCTCAGTCACATGTGTGCAGTGCAAACTTGACAAAAGGGTCCACAGATTCAGCCAAGAATCCTGGAACCAAGCCAATGAGAAATCAGATTCTCTCTCCTGTCCATAAATATTCAGCATATGGGACAGCACACAGTAAATTTAGTTTTCTCTTCCAACAGATAAGAAATTCCAGAAAAGTTGCTCCAAGTACTGAGAACGTAAGGTATAGAGGATGCACTCCCCTATCATCTCACTACTGAGAAGTCGACTTCCATGATTGGCTGATAATGCCAGCCTCCATCACTCACTTGTTAAATTTTCAGATGCTTTCGTGCTTTCTCCCATGCTGCCCCTCGTGCTTTCTCCCATGCTGCCCCTCATGCTTTGCAGGAACTTCTTGTAAACGTCATCAAAACTAAAACATTATTCTCTTTCAAATCACCCCTTAAAACTCTCTTTGCCATCATGCCTACAAAAAACTTGGCAACAGTTAGTCTACTGATGTGCTGAGGCCACTACTTATCATGCTGAGCAGTACTGTCGCATTGTTTCTTTGTACTCCCCTGTCTGTATCTATCTGTTGTCTCTTGTCTTATACTTTGATCATAATGTTTTTGTAATCTTTTTGTTCTGTGTTTGTACAGCACCTTGAACAACCTAAGGACCCTAGACATTGCAGTAATATTACTAATATATAATTTTCAGAGACATGCATTGGGGCATGGGAATATGCCTCCTTCGCTCCCTCATCAAGGCCCTGATTAGTGCCCATTGACATCAGTGGGAATCTTACCATTGACTTCAATGGGTTTTGTATAAGTTCCTTAGCCAAGATAGCCTGAGTGTTGAGCAAGACCAAGGCAAATTAATTCTCTCCATATTACACCAGCCATGCAGATGATACTTCATTTAATTGAACCCTCATCCACAGAGCCAGTTATCTCGTCATAGAAGGCAATTAGATTAGTCAGGCATGACTTGCCCTTGGTGAATCCATGCTGACTGTTCCTGATCACTTTCCTCTCCTCTAAGGGTATGTCTACACTATGAAATTAGGTCAGTATAATAGAAGTCGATTTTTAGAAATTGATTTTATACAGTCGATTGCCTATGTCCACACTGAGCTCATAAAGTCGGCGGAGTGCGTCCTCACTACCGTGGCTAGCATCGACTTACGGAGTGGTGCACTGTGGGTAGCTATCCCACAGTTCCTGCAGTCTCCGCCGCCCATTGGAATCCTGGGTTAAGCTTCCAATGCTTGATGGGGCAAAAACATTGTCGCGGGTGGTTTTGGGAACATGTCGTCAGTCACCCCTCCCTCCATGAAAGCAACGTCAGACAATCGTTTCGTGCCTTTTTTCTGTGCGGACGCCATACTGCTTTCAGCAGACGGTGCAGTAGGACTGCTAACTGTCGTCATCCACCGCTTCCGCTGCAACTTTGCTGCGATTGTCTCAGTAGCGAATTTCTCCATGTTGTCTGTCATGGGCTCCCGGGTACATGTGTTCTTCCTCGGGAAATGTGTGCGGTGCTAACTGTCATCATCCACCACTTCCACTACAACTCTGCTCTCATGAATCCACCTCGCAGGTCCTCTCATTGTTCTCTATAAATATCTATTCTCGTGGCACCCATTGTCAGCCACTGCTTCCGCTGCAACTCTGCTCTCCTGCAGACGCCATACCATGGCAAGCATGGAGCCTGCTCAGATCACTGCGGCAGTTATGAGCATTGTAAACACCTCGCGCATTATCCTTCAGTATGTGCAGAACCAGAACCTGCAAAAGCAGGCGAGGAGGCGACGGCAGCATGGTGACCAGAGTGATGAGGACATAGACACAGACTTCTCTCAAAGTACGGGCCCCAGCAATTTGGATATCCTGGTGGCAATGGGGCAGACTCATGCTGTGGAACGCCAATTCTGGGCCCAGGAAACAAGCACAGACTGGTGGCATTGCACACTGTTGCAGGTCTGGGATGATTCCCAGTGGCTGCAAAACTTTTGCATGCATAAGGCTACTTTCCTGGAACTCTGTGAGTTGCTTTTCCCTGCCTTGAAGCATAGGAATACCAAGATGAGAACTGCCCTGACAGTTGAGAAGCAAGTGGTGATAGCCCTGTGGAAGCTTGCAACGCCAGACACCTATCGGTCAGTCGGGAATCAATTTGGAGTGGGCAGATCTACTGTGGGGGCTGCTGCGATCCAAGTAGCCAATGCAATCACTGAGCTGCTGCTGTCAAGGGTAGTGACTCTGGGAAATGTGCAGGTCATAATGGATGGCTTTGCTGCAATGGGATTCCCTAACTGTGGAATCCCATTGCAGCAAATGAAACGCATATCCCTATCTTGGGACCAGACCACCTTGGCAGCCAGTACGTAAACCACAAGGGGTACTTTTCAATGGTGCTGCAAGCACTGGTGGATCACAAGGGATGTTTCACCTACATCAACGTGGGATGGCCAGGAAAGGTACATGACGCTCGCCTCTTCAGGAGCTCTGGTCTGTTTGAACAGCTGCAGGAAGGAACTTACTTCCCAGACCAGAAAATAACTGTTGGGGATGTTGAAATGCCTATAGTTATCCTTGGGGACCCAGCCTACTCCTTAATGCCATGGCTCATGAAGCCATACACAGACACCCTGGACATTAGTAAGGAGCAGTTCAACTATAGGCTCAGCAAGTGCAGAATGGTGGTAGAATGTTCATTTGGACGTTTAACAGCGTGCTGGCGCAGTTTACTGACTCAGTTAGACCTCAGCGAAACCAGTATTCCCATTGTTATTGCTGCTTGCTGTGTGCTCCACAATATCTGTGAGAGTAAGGGGGAGATGTTTATGGTGGGGTGGGAGGTTGAAGCCAATCTCCTGGCCACTGATTACGCGCAGCCAGACACCAGAGTGATTAGAAGAGCACAGCAGGGCCTGCTGCGCATCAGAGAAGCTTTGAAAACCAGTTTCATGACTGGCCAGGCTACGGTGTGACAGTTCTGTTTGTTTCTCCTTGATGAAAACCCGCCCCCTTGGTTCACTCTACTTCCCTGTAAGCAATGTTCCCTCTAATTTTTAAGAGGCCGTGTGTGCAAAAAATTTCTTCTGTGCTGCTTCCGAAGCGCAAAAAAAAAAAAAAAGCTGCCACCGAGGCCAAAGTGTGCACGGTGTTTTGCTGTGTGCGTGAGGTTTAAGATCTGTGTGCGTGTGCACAGCTTAGAGGGAACAGTGCCTGTAAGCCAACCACCCTCCCCCCTTTGATCACCGCTTGCAGGGGCAATAAAGTCATTGTTGTTTCAAAATTATGCATTCTTTATTAATTCATCATACAAATAGGGGGATAACTACCAAGGTAGCCCGGGAGGGGTGGGGGAGCAGGGAAGCACCGGATCGGGTGGTGGATGAGGGGAGGAGGGAGGGACAAAGCCACACTGCACTTCAAAACTTATTGAATGCCAGCCTTCTGTTGCTTGGGCAGTCCTCTAGGGTGGAGTGGTTGAGTGCCCAGAGCCCCCCGCCCCACATTCTTGGGCATCAGGGTGAGGGGGCTATGGAATTTTGGGAGGAGCATGGGCAGCGGTCTGTGCTCCTGCTGCCTTTCCTGCGGCTCCACCAGCCGCCAGAGCATATCAGTTTGATCCCCCAGTAGCCTCAGCATTGCATCCTGCCTCCTCTCATCACGCTGCCGCCACCTCTCCTCTTGCTCCCGCAACCTCTCATCTTGCTCGTCCCTCCTGTCCTCATGTTCATTTTGTGCTTTCCTGGACTCTGCCATTGTTTACCTCCACGCATTCTGCTGAGCTCTTTCAGTGCAGGAGGACTGCATGAGCTCAGAGAACATTTCATCGTGAGTGCGGTGTTTTGTTTTTGTTTTTTGTTTTTCTTTTTGCCTTTTAACTGCGCTAGCCTCTGGGACAGATGATAAGGGGAGCATTGAAACATTTGCAGCTGCAGGAGGGGAAAAAAGGGAGAGTAGTATTTAAAGAGACACGAGAACAATGGGTAGATTCTTTCACGGTGAACCAAGCTGTTAACATTACATAGCACGTGCTTTTGGTACAAGGTTGCATTTTGCCTCTTATATTGAGGGCCTGCCAGTTTGGTGTGAGAGATCACACACACACAGGGCCGGGCAACAGAATTCGGCTTGCAGGCAGCCATGGTAAGCCACAGTCTTTCGGCTTCTTCAACCTTCATAACATGTGGGAATGGTTTCAAACAGCAGCACCCTTCTTTCCCATACCAAGCACCCATTGGGTTGGCCATTTAAAAAGAGAGGCTGCAGTTTTCGGTTTAACGTGGAGCACAAACCCAACTAACCCTCCCCCGCCCCCAATTCTCTGGGATGATCGCTTCACACCTCCTCCCACTGTGTGACTATTATCAGGGAGGATCCCTGTCAGCCAAATGCAAACAGCTCAGTGTGAACGCCCCGTCCCCAACCACGTGGCTAAAAGCGGGGATGATTTCTTTTCAGCCACAGATAAACAGCCCAGCAGGAACGTCCACCTCTGAGTGTCCCCTTAATAATGTCCCTGGAGGATTTCCGCTCCATCCCCAGACACTTTAACAGACTTTTCCAGTAGCTGTACTGGCCACAAATGCATCCCAAGTCTTCAGGGCAAATGAATAATTAAACACGTTTGCTTTTAAATCATGTATTATATTTACAAAGGTACACTCACCAGAGGTGCCTTCTCCAGCTTCATGGCCCGGGAGCCTGCCTTGGGAGGGTATTGGCTCCAGGGTGATAAACAGTTCCTGGCGGTCGAGGAGAACAGTTTCTCCACTTGCCTGTTGTGAGCTATCCTCCACCTCCTCCTCCTCATCTTCCTCATTCCCAAAAACCTCATCCCTGTTGTGTGAGACCACCCTTGCAGGTGTCCACGGACAGGGGTGGGTTAGTGGTCAGGGCACCCCCTAGAACTGCATGCAGCTCATCATAGAAGCGGCATTTCTGGGGCTCTGACCCGGAGCAGCCATTTGCCTCTTTGGTTTTTTGGTAGGCTTGCCTGAGCTCCTTAATTTTCACGCGGCACTGCTGCAGGTCCCTGTTATAGCCTCTGTCCATCATGCCCTTGGAGATTTTTTCAAATATTTTGGCATTTCGTCTTTTGGAACAGAGTTCTGATAGCATGGATTCGTCTCCCCATACAGTGATCAGATCCAGTACCTCTCGTTCGGTCCATGCTGGAGCTCTTTTGCAATTCTGGGACTGCATGGTCAACTCTGCTGATGAGCTCGCCATGTTGGCCAAACAGAAAATGAAATTCAAAAGTTCCCGTTGCTTTTCCTCTGTACCTGGCTAGTGCATCTGAGTTGAAAATGCTGTCCAGAGCGGTCACAACGGAGCACTCTGGGATAGCTCCCAGAGGCCAATACCGTCGAATTACGTCCACACTACCCCAAATTCGACCTGGCGATGTCGATTTCGGTGCTAATCCCCTCGTTGGGGAGGAATACAGAAATCGATTTTAAGAGCCTTTAAGTCGACAAAAATGGCTTTGTCGTGTGGATGGGTGCAGGGTTAAATCGATCTAACCCTGCTAATTTCGACCTAACTCATAGTGTAGACCAGGGCTAAATGCTTCAGAATTGATTCCTTGAGAACCAGCTTCATGATTTTTCCAGGGACTGAGGTGGCTTGTCATTCCCCAGATCTCCTCCTTCCCTTTTTTAAAGATGAGCACTACATTAGCCTTTTTTCAGTCTTCCGGGACCTCCCCCAATCGCCATGAGTTTTCAAAGATAATGGCCAATGGCTCTGCAATCACATCCGCCAACTCCCTGATGCAGCACATCCGACCCCATGGACTTGTGCTTGTCCAGCTTTTCTAAACAGTCCTGAACCACTTCTTTCTCCACAGAGGGCTGGTCACCTCCTCCCCATGCTGTGCTGCCCAGTGCAATGGTCTGGAAACTGACTTTGTTCATGAAGACAGAGGCAAAAAAGCATTGAGTACATTAGCTTTTTCCACATCCTCTGTCACTAGGTTGCCTACCTCATTCAGTAAGGGGCCCGCACTTTCCTTGACTTTCTTCCTGTTGCTAACATACCTGAAGAAACGCTTCTTGTTACTCTTGACATCTTTTGCTAGCTGCAACTCCAAGTGTGATTTGGCCTTCCTGATTTCACTGCTGCATGCCTGAGCAATATTTTTATACTCCTCCCTGGTCATTTGTCCAATCTTCCACTTCTTGTAAGCTTCTTTTTTGTGTTTAAGATCAGCAAGGATTTCACTGTTAAGCCAAACTGGTCGCCTGCCATATTTACTATTCTTTCTACACATCGGGATGGTTTGTTCCTGTAACCTCAATAAGGATTCTTTAGACTCTGGTTATGAGACTCTGGCTGCTGTTAATGTTATTATCCAATTACATAAATGCTTATTGAGACAGTAATCCCTACTATATAGAATTGACTACATAACTAGATATGTAGACTGTTTTTATAAGCATATGGAGTAATATATAGTGCATGCATATTAGTTATCACTTTGTAAAGTAAAATATTATGGCACATTCCTCCCCACCCCCATCACAGCCTGAGGATTCTTTCTTTCTCTGCTAAAATGCTGAGAATCTTGTATTTTTGGAGCCCCATGTCAATCACACTTTTTCCTGCTGTAGACTGAAGAGGACATCCTTCATAGGCCATCAATTCTGCTTCTTAATTGGCCGGAAGGTTAACTATTGAATGAGGCAAAGGGTGCATAATGAGTGGAAAAGCTAAAACAACCTTTCTTATATATAAAATGTAATTATAGGGGAAAATACCCCAACAAACAAACAAATTTGGAATTAACATAATTTGTTCTGTGCCACCCAGGCAGCCCCACGGCCTTTTTCTGTGTGTTCCTCCAATCTCCTTGCCTGTTATTTCCCTTGACTTGCAGCGGATCAGTTTACTTTTTACAGTTTACTCAGTTTACTTAAGCACTTCAGAGCAGTGCTTGTGTCTTACTTTTTAGGTAAAGTACAATGCACACCTATGATGGTATATACAAATATTAAATAATGACAACATAGTATGAACATTGTTGCATAAGGGTACCCTCAGGTTGTCTTTGTGCTCTGCATATTCAGTTAAATGTATTCATTTTTCCTAGTCTTACACAACTTCTACATTAAACACCGTATATGGCTGGAATCTGTGGTCTTTAGATGTATTAATTCTGTCCAGCCCTGCTGAAGTAGAAATCCAGACTGTCTTCCTCCTCCTCATGCGTGTATGCCTAATAAAATTAGCTTAGTTTATTTCCAGGATGACTGAGACCATTTTGTTCCCTGTGATGTGTCAAAGCTCTCAGGGTAAGAAACTTATTCTGAATAAACCACAAGAAGTACTTTAAAATAAAGATTTTTTTTTAAATTGAGCTAGTGCTTGTAAAAGGTGCCAGATTTTAATTACAGTTGGCATTTCTGAGCATACTGCTGGCAATGGTGAACATCTTGCTGAAAAAAGGCATACATTTTGACACTGGCAATATGGGAGTCCATTGTAAGAGACAGTAAACCTAGTTCCATTCTGCTTTAATAAACTAGCTAAAGGGTAGAACATGAATGGTTAATATTTAAGTAAAATGTTCAGTGTTAAATGTAAAGTTGTACTAATTTCAGATCAAATTGTATAGCGATTCAGATTGTTAGAGAGCAGCATATGTAATAGCTTCTATCAAACAGTCTTTAAATAAGCATGCTTAAAGTGGGAAAATAGGATGCTTCATTACAAGAAATGAGGTTGGCATCTACCAGGTTTTCCATTAAGTTCCAGGTCACAGACAAATAAAGAAAGTATGTTAGGAAAAAAACCCTTTTTAAAAATAATTAGGGAGATGTCTGTTTTGTTCACCAGATGGAAAATCAGTGGTTGTGGGTGGTCTGTGCTGGATGGGGCATCTCACAATTGGCAGAACTATGCATTTAACTTTTAAAGTCCTGGGACAAAATGTGAAAGTAATTGACTGTTCAAAATGCTCCCTCTCTGGATACATATCAGTCCTTTTAAAACCAAGATTGGTGAGTTTTTGTCATTTCTTACAAAAACGCTCAGGCTATTGAATCCAGGCCTATTTGTTATTTTTGGTAGCTATTTATTAGGGACGTTTTATTGTGATTATACATGCATGCTCGTGTACTTGAATGCACACAGTAGCCCTACCAAGAGCTTTAGAATTCTTCATCAACATGTTCTGCTCATGCTTTTCATAATACTGTCAATGTTTGCAGTGTCCAGGGCATTTTGTAAACTGTTGGTTAACATGCTTTTGTTTTCTGAGCTCATTTCTTTTTAAAATCCAAACCAAAAGATGTACCATATGCCAACACTCCACTGCTTCAGAAGACTAAATTGCCTCCCTTTATTTGGAAGCAATTTTTAAAAAAAATTTAAGAATAATCTCCAAATAATATACAAGAATATTAAGGAATAGGACACTTCTTGTTAAACCAGTTCACTTCTTTTTTAATTTAAAAACAAATTCAAACAAATACAGTATATGTAATATGAGGATGTAAATATATTTTAAGCCCTTTTCTTTGGCCATCTGTAACTTTGATAGCTGATCATGAACAAGACATCTCATCATCGCTACTTCCTAGCTACCACATTAATTTGAAAAAACAGATATAATTTCAACATTTGGAGTAAGCGTTAGAATCGCTTTTTGCTGATTTAGATCAAGAGTAACATAATTTATTATCTGAATCGTGTGAAGATTTTTTTGTGTTGAGATCACCACTTAACAAGTTTTAACACCATCCATTTGTGTGAGAACAAGCAACTGCTTTATTGGTTGGCTTACTTTATGGACAAGTTATTTGTAGTTATCTGTGTAATTGGATATAGAGGTGTGTGTGTGTGAGAAAACTGATCCTCTCATTACTTACAGTGAAAGGGAGGATAAATTCCTTTGCCTTGCACAAGTATTTATGAAAGTAAAGGGGACACTCCACTTGGTACACTCTATAGAATGTATATATAAAATGTATTTTACTATGCATGCAATGCTCTTTGTATTTTTCCCTGTAAATTATTAAGCTTGTTCACTTTTCTCAAAGCTGCCTCCTAGAAAACACACACAGCCTTATAACAGTAGCCTTGAGAACCATGAATTGCATGCACTGTAAAGCGGTGTTTTCATGGCAGGGATAACTGTGGTATGGATTAATGTTGCTACCAACCCAGAAGGAGAGAGAGTTGAATGTAGTTAAGGATACATACTTATTGCATTTATTCTTTTTACTCTAATACTTACTTATTGCATTTAGGGATAAACTTAATCTAGGTGTTTTAGGAGAATTACACTGAATCTTAGGGTTAATCTTAGTGTTTCTCCTGACTCCTTTGAGGGGGAGTTTTCAGAATGAGTAGTATATTAGTTTTTACTTTAATTTTTTCAAATTGTATTCCTTGATTCTAAAAAGATTGATTGTAAAACAATTTTAAAAAATGTAGTGTGCGTGAGGTACAAATCTCAAATGAGTTTAAGAAATCCAAACTGAAACACAAATTGGTTCTTCCTAGGCAGCAAACATGCTTGGCTGTTGATATGCTGTAATTTTCTGCTTTCCTTAGTAAAAACAGCAATTACTTATTTGTTCCATATTCCCCCCCACCCACCCCCAAAAGCACAGATGCTACTCAGTCTGTCCATTTTCTGGGCACTGCATTTTTTTAACATAATTTAACTCAAGTTTTCCACTTGCCTACTGTACTATTAATAGCATCTATTTTCAGGCTCATGCCAGTACTACTAGCACAAGACAATGGTGTGTTGGAACTAACCATGACTGTGAAAATATTGTTTATCACCCTCTACATTGTAGTGTACAAATGTTTGCTTCCAAGTGCAGTTTTGTGAAGAAGTGAGCTAATCTTAGAAATCAGTACAAGAATTGAAAAACCTACATGGTCACAGTAGTTAAGATAGTAACCTAGCTGAACTAACAGCTTGTTGTCTTTTCTTTAACATCATGTTTGTTGTAAACACTTTTTTGTAGACTCGTTGTGGTTTTTGTACATTTTATCTGTTAGTAAAATGTACATATTTCAAAGCAAAAATTTCAGGTGAAGTCCTGGTGCTATTAAAGCCAATGGCAAGCTCCCATTTTACCCTTTGTTTCAAAATCAGTTAAGGTTGTTAAGTGACAAAGATGTAGTTACCTATCGCATAATTTACAAAACTAAGTACATAAAACCAAATAAATAGTTCAGAACATCATAAATCGTTTGCCCACATAATAAACACATTATTTCATATCAAATACAAAGAAATGCATAGTTTATTACAACACAACCACCTTAACTCTCTGACCTATGGATTTTTTGTTTGCAATCTTGAATTCAGTATCTAAACATTTTCTTTTAAGGACTACTGTTAACTGAGAAGTATGTTCATTAATTGGCATTAGAATTTTTGTTAAGGTGCTTAATTGCCATTTTTAGTTTAATATTGTAGATGTAGTTTAATAGAAAAGTAAGAGGGCCTGTTAGGCAGGCAGAACTGCAGGGTCTCAATGTGTGGATGAGATGATGGTGTAGGGAGGAGGGGTTAGATTTATTAGAAACTGGGGAAACTTTTGGGAAAGGGGGAGCCTATACAGGAAGGATGGGCTCCACCTAAACCAAAATGGAACCAGATTGCTAGCACTTAAAATTAAAAAGGTCCTAGAGCAGTTTTTAAACTAAGGGCTGGGGGAAAGCCAACAGGTGTGGAGAAGCATGTGGTTCGGACAGAGGCATCCCTTAGGGACGATCTATTAATGGAGATTCTCTATGTCTGAGTAAAGAGGAAAGACTGGATGATGATAAAATATGTGTAGGATCTGATGAGAAACAGTCTAGTGAAAAAGAGTACCGTTCAATTACATCATGTAATGGCACACAGCTAAAAAGTGACAAGTTTTTAAAGTGCTTATATACCAATGCTAGAAATGTAAATAATAAGATGGGTGAACTAGAGTGCCTCATATTAAATGAGGATATTGATATAATAAGAATATAGCAGTAGGAATATATTACCGAGCACCTGACCAGGATGGTGATAGTGACTGAAATGCTCAGGGAGATCAGAGAGGCTATTAAAATTAAAAAGTCAATAATAATAATAGGGGATTTCAACTATCCCTATATTGGCTGGGTACATGTCACCTCAGGATGAGATGCAGAGATAAAGTTTCTTGACACCTTAAATGACTGCTTCGTGGAGCAGCTAGTCCTGGAACCCACAAGAGGAGAGACAATTCTTGATTTAAGTCCTAAGTGCAGCACAGGATCTGGTCCAAGAGGTGAATATAGCTGGACCACTTGGTAATAGTGACCATAATATAATTAAATTTAACATCTCTGTGGTGGAGAAAATACCACAGCAGCCCAGCACTATAGCATTTAATTTCAGAAAAGGACTACACAAAAATTAGGAAGTTAGTTAAACAGAAATTAAAAGGTACTGTGCCAAAAGTGAAATCCCTGCAAGCTGCATGGAAACTTTTTAAAGACACTGTAATAGAGGCTCAACTTAAATGTATACCCCAAATTAAAAAATACAGGAAGAGAACTAAAAAAGTGCCATTGTGGCTAAACAACAAAGTGAAAGAAGCAGTGAGAGGCAAAAAGACATCCTTTAAAAAGTGGAAGTTAAATCCTAGTGAGGAAAATAAAAAGGAGCATAAACTCTGGCAAATGAAGTGTAAAATATAATTAGGATGGACAAAAAAGAATTTGAAGAACAGTTAGCCAAAGACTGAAAAAGCAATAGCAAAAAAAATGTTAAGTAGATGAGAAGCACGAAGCCTGCTAAACAACCAGTGGGACCACTGGACGATTGAGATGGTAAAGGAGCACTCAAGGACAATAAGGCCATTGTGGAGAAACTAAATTAATTCTTTGCATCGGTCTCCACAGCCATAACTGCCGACTTCCCCTCTTTCACGTGGGTGTCCGACCCCTGCCCCAGGCCCCTCTCCCACTCCACCCCTTCCATGAGGCCCCGCCCCTTCCCTGCCTCAATTCTGCCCCCTCCCTGGCAATATTCCAATTCCTTCCCCAAATCCCCACCTCTTCCCTGACTCCTCCCCTGAGCACGCCACGTTCCCGCTCCTCCCCCACTTCCTGGAGTGTGCTAACGCTGCCAAACAGCTGTTTGGTGGCAGCCAGGCGGGAAATGTTGGGAGATAGGCGGAGGAGTAGGGACGCGGCACACTCCGGGGAGGGGGAGGAGGAGGTGGGGCGGGGCAGGTGGGAGGAGGGGAGCTTGGCTGCTGGTGGGTGCAGAGCATCCACTTATTTTTCCCCCTGGGTGCTCCAGCCCCAGAGTACCCACGGAGTTGGCACCTGTGTTCACAGCTGAGGATGTGAGGGAACTTCCTAAACCTGAGCCATTCTTTTTAGGTGACAAATCTGAGGAACTGTTGCAGATTGAGGTGTCATTAGAGGAGGTTTTGGAACAAATTGATAAACTAAACAGTAATAAGTCACCAGGACCAGATGGTATTCACCCAAGAGTTCTGAAGGAACTTAAATGTGAAATTGCAGAACTACTAACTGTAGTCTGTAACCTATCATTTATATTAGCTTCTGTACCAAATGACTGAAGGATAGCTAATATGATGCCAATTTTTAAAAGGGGCTCCAGAGGTGATCCTGTCAATTGCAGACACCGGTAAGCCTGACTTCAGTACCAGGCAAACTGGTTGAAACTATAGTAAAGAACAAAATTGTCAGATACATATATGAACATAATTTGTTGGGGAAGAGTCAACATGGTTTTTGTAAAGGGAAATAATGCCTCACCAATCTACTAGAATTCTTTGAGGGGGTCAACAAGCATGTGGACAAGAAAAATCCAGTGGATATAGTGTACTTAGATTTTCAGAAAGCCTTTGACAAGGTCCCTCACCAAAGGCTCTTAAGCATAGTAAGCTATTATAGGATAAGAGAGAAGGTCCTCTTATGGATCAGTAACTGGTTAAAAGGTAGGAAACAAAGGGTAGGAATAAATCATCAATTTTCAGAATGGAGAGTGATGAATAGTTGTGTCCCTGAGGGGTAAGTACTGGGACCAGTCCTATTCAACATATTCATAAATGATCTGGAGAAAAGGGCAAACAGTGAGGTGGCAACATTTGCAGATGATACAAAACTACTCATCGATTAGAAGTAATGGAGGAGGAGAAGGACCTTGGAATATTGGTTGACCACAGGATGACTCTGAGCCGCCAATGTGATATGGCCATGAAAAAAGCTAATGCAGTCTTGGGATGCATCAGGCGAGGTATTTCCAGTAGAGATAAGGAGGTGTTAGTACTGTTATACAAGGCACTGGTGAGACCTCACCTGGAATATTGTGTGCATTTCTGGTCTCCCATGTTTAAGAAGGATGAATTCAAACTGGAACAGGTACAGAGAAGGGCTACTAGGATGATCCGAGGAATGGAAAACCTGTTTTATGAAAGGAGACTCAAGGAGCTTGGCTTGTTTAGCCTAACCAAAAGAAGGTTGAGGGGAGATATGATTGCTCTCTAGAAATATATCATAAAATAAATACCGGAGAGGGAGAGGAATTATTTAAGCTCAGTACCAATGTGGACACAAGAACAAAAGGATATACACTGGCCATCGGGAAGTTTAGACTTGAAATTAGACAAAGGTTTCTAACCATCAAAGGACTGAAGTTCTGGAATAGTCTTCCAAGGGAAGCAGTGGGGGCAAAAGACCTATCTGGCTTCAAGATTAAACTTGGTAAATTTATGGAGGAGATGGTACAATGGCATAACATGATTTTGGCAATTAATTGATCTTTAATTATTAATGGTAAATAATCCCAATGGCCTGTGATGGGATGTTAGATGGGGTGGGATCTCAGTTACTGCAGAGAATTCTTTTCTGGGTATCTGGCTGGTGAATCTTGCCCACATGCTCAAGGTTCAGCTGATTGCCATATTTTGGCAATCAAAACAAAAGGAAGTATTTTTTCACACAACGCACAGTCAACCTGTGGAACTCCTTGCCAGACGATGTTGTGAAGGCCAAGATTATAACAGGGTTCAAAAAAGAACTAGATAAGTTCATGGAGCATAGGTCCATTAATGGCTATTAGCCAGGATGGGCAGAGAGGTGTCCCTAGTCTCTGTTTGCCAGAAGCTAGGAAGATCACTTGATGATTACCTGTTCTGTTCGTTCCCTCTGGGGCACCTGGCATTGGCCACTGTCAGAATACATGATTCTGGGCTAGATGGACTTTTGATCTGACCCAGTGTGGCCAGTCTCATGTTCTTATGTTGTTATATAACACTGATTTATGGTAAAATCATGAATATATGTGTGTGGACTTTCATTTGAGGTTTCCTTATGACCATCTAGTCTTAGTTAATAACTATCTACTTCCTTGCTCTGAAGTCAGTGGGATTTTTTTTTACTGAGCTAGGGCTACAAGATTGGTCCTTAAATTAGTACTGGAGATAACCTCTATGTAGAAAATTTTCAACACAAATCTTTCTGTGTAGACAGATTTACATGCAGAAACAGGTATTAAAATATAATCTTTATGCTTCTGCACAACTTAAAAACTCTTCAGGAGGGAGTATTTTTTTTTCTGCAAAGCTTGTAAATGCAAGCCAATAACTACGTTCAAGGATCTTACGTGTACCTCTGGCGAAACGAGCAGAATTTATAATTTCTCATATGCAATAGCTCTGGATTTTTCCATATTTTTCCTTTATCTTGGTGGAATGAGAAGATACATTTAAAATAAAAAAATCTTAGGTTATGAATGTAGATGTTCAAAAGCCAGGAAATGAAAAATGTCAAGTTCTCTAGTAACTTTAACTCAGCTATGTTCCACGGATGTTGTGTTGTGGTGTTTGGTTTTCAACAACTGTTTATTTAGGAAGTTTTAAGAAGTTTGGAAATTATTACTATGTACTTTTTATTTAGAGTATGTGGGTGCTGGAGTATTTCAAAGAAAAGTTTCAAGAATTTTTTAACATGCGTAAAACACTGTATTTTTCCCTAGCAGAAATTCAGTTTGAGGCAGACATCTGCCATGGGAAATTTCAATCCAAATGGTTAAAGTCTGGCAAAGATATAAGCAACTGTAAAAATGAAGTTTTTAATAATAGGCAGTGCTACCAGCCTTGTGTAAGTGTATGTGTCTATATATATATATATATATATATAGACAGTCTGATTATGTAGATTCCAAGGCCAGAAGGCACCATTATGCTCATCTAGTCTGATCTCCTATATAACACAGGCTATAGAACTTCTACAAAATAATTCCTAGAGCATATCTTTTAGAAAAACATGCAATCTCTATTCTCAAGGGAGAATCCACCATGACCCTTGGTAAGTAGTCCGAATGGTTAATTACCCTCACTGTTGTAAATTTACATCTTATTTCCAATCTGAATTTGTCTAGCTTCAACTTCCAGCCATTGGATCTAGTTACACCTTTCTCTACTAGACTGAAGAGCCCATTATCAACTCTTTGTTCCCCGCGTAGGTTCTTATAGACTGTAATCAATTCACCCATAACCTTCTCTTTGTTAATCTAAATAAACTCAAGGAGCTCATGCACTATATGATTTATGGATTTCCTTGTCCTCCATTCTCGTAGCTTTTCTCTGAGCCCTCTCCAATTTATCAATGTCCTTCATAAATTGTGGATACCAGAACTGACCACAGTATTCCAGCAGTGGTCACACCAATGCCAAATACAGACATAAAATAACCTCTCTACTTCTGAGTTTCCCCTTTCTGTGCATCCAAGGATCGCATTCGCTCTTTTGGATGTTGCACTGCGAGTTCATGTTCAGCTGATTATCCACCCTCACCTAAAAATCTTTTCCAGGGTCACCGCTTCCCAGGGTAGAGTCCACCATCCTGTAAGCATGCCCTTATGTTCTTTGTTCCTAGATGTATACATTTATATTTAGCTGTATTAAAATGCATATTGTTTGCACCTAGCTTACCAAGTGATACAGATTGCTCTGTATCAGTCATCTGTCATCTTTATTATTTACCACTCACCCAGTTTTTTTGGATCATCTGTAAATTTTGTCACTGATGATTTTATTTTTTCTTCCAGGTTATTGATAAAAAGGTTAAATAGCATAGGGCCAAGAATCAGTCCCTGCAGGATCCCTCTAGAAACACACCCATTCAATGATGATTCCTTGTTTACATTTTGAGACCTATCATTTTGCCAGCTTTTAATCCATTTAACATGTGACATGTTAACTTTATATCTTTCTTGTTTTTTTTAATTAAAATGTACCAAGTCAAATGCCTAACAGAAGTCTCACTGTATTGTGTCAACACTACCAACCAAACCGGTAACCTTATAAAAAAATTAATTATATTGACAGGATCTATTTTCCATAAAGCCATGTGGATTGGCATTAATTATATTACCCTCCTTTAATTCTTTATTAATTGAGTCCCATATCAGCCATTCCATTATCTTGCCTGGAAACTATGTCGGACTGACAGGCCTATAATTATCCAGATCATCCCATTTACCCTTTTTAAATACTGCAACAAACTTAGCTTTCTTCCAGTCTTCTAGAGCTGCCCCAGTGTTCCAAGACTTATTGAAAATTAACATTATGAGAGAAAGAGAATTAGCAGACTGATGTAACATTATTTGGAATGCTAATGGAAGATTGAAATTGGGTCAGACTTTCACAGGCTCCTTACAGAACAAATTTTAGAGGCTGTTGAGGAAAAAAAATTCTCATTAAATTTTGTCTAGAATGAGTATGTTAGCATACGACTCAGAAGCAGCCTGTAAGCTATACCAGCACTTCTCTTAACCATCATCTTTTTGCCCTCCTCTATTGGTGGCAGTGTAGTGGCACTAAAATTCACAAGTGTAGCTGCCTGTGACTGGTTTAACAACCCCAACTTAGATAGCTGCTTCCCCACCAACCTGTAAGGGACTGTATGTGGTCTGGCCTAGCAGTCACAGCTGGGCTGGAGTCTACACATCAGGGACAGTAATCAGTCAGCAGGTGTCAGAGGAATCGCTAGAGCTGAGCTCAATAAGAAAGAGTCAGGGTCAAAGTCAGGCTGGGGTTGAAGACTGGAGATCAGAGGTAGTACCAGGCTGGAATCAGGAGGCAAGAATCAGGGTTACAGTCCGGCTGGAGTCAGAGACAGGAGATCAGAGGGAGTACAAGTCTAGATACAGGAGACGAGTAAAGGAGTCAGGCAGGGATTGGAGGTTGGAGATCAGGAGATGAGGTGAGGTCTGGACTCACGCAGGGCTGGATTACCCAATAGGCAGACTAAGCACGTGCTTAGGGAACCAGCAAAGCAGGGGGCACCAAAAAAATGAGAGTTTTTTTTTGAAAAAATTTGATATTTCAAAAAAAGCATCGAAGTAGTCATCATGGGAAAAATCAGAACTTTGTTAGACTTCCTTACGCTCCACTACACTCTTCCCCTGTTTTTCTGTTGTCTTTTTATTACTTATCCTCACCTAAACCAGGGGGGCATCCTACTAGCGTAGATCGAAATAATGGGAGGAAATCAGATCCTGTCATGTATTGCAATAAATTTGTTTTATTGATATATTCTTCTGAGTTATACATACTTGATTAGTTTTTTTCTTTCTTTTATTTATATATATATATATAAAAAATAAAGTACGTTGTGTCATTTGTTTTTTTTTAAGTTCAGATAACTGAGATACGGGGCAGGATGAAATGTAACCAACTGAGTGGAGCACAGAAACGTAAACTGGTGGAAGAAAAGAAACAAAAAACTAGTGAAGTTTTCCAAAATCTTCCAAAGCTGACATAATTTTTCAAAGCGAATCCATCAGAAACAACATCTTCTCTCAGTAGCACAGACATCATTTCAAAACCTGTAGGTGTTTCAGAGACTGACTCTTCTTCTGTTGATGAAACAAACACCGTTCCACAACATGTGGATGTGTCAGAGACTGTAACTGATCATCCTGCTCCTGGTGGTAAAACAGACATTGTTCTAGAAGGTGTGGATGTGTCAGAGACTGAACCTGCTCATGCTGTAAATAATAGGAGAAAAGATCCTGGTATGTGGGTTGATTTCAGTACTGATGATGTAGCTTACTGGATAGATCGTGGACCAAATGACTGTCAACACCACACTGGGCCATTTGAGAAATCACGTTGGATTTTTACCAATTGCAAACAAACAAGATATTGTCCACAAAAAATATTTTTCGTCATGAAAGCGAACGGTGAGAAATACACTCAAGAATGGCTACTGTATTCACCATCAGCAGGGTCTGTGTACTGTTTTGTTTGAAAACTTTTTGCATATAAACCTTCAACATCCCAGTTTGCTGCAGATGGATTTAGTGACTGGCGGAATACTGTTTTAATTGAACAACAAGAAAATAGCACTACTCACAGAGACTCAATGTTGACATATTTAAATCAAAGACAGGGCTTTGGATTGACACAAAAATTGGAAGGACAAATTAGAGGGGAGTGTGAATACTGGCAACATGTCTTGCAGCATGTTATAACTGTTATTCAAACATTAGCTGAACATGGTCTGGTTTCCGGGGATCAAATGATACATTTGGATCATTGCAGAATGGAAATTTCTTGAGATTGTGGGAGCTTGTGGCTCAGTTTGACCCATTTTTAGCAGGCCATATCTCAAAATATGGGAGTGCTGGCAAAGGTAACCCATCATACTTATCCAAGACAATATGTGATGAACTCATTCGTCTAATGAGTGACAAAGTTCATTTCAGCTATTGTGGATGAAATAAGTACTGCTGGATACTTCAGTTTATCTGTTGACTCTACACCTGATCTTTCACATATTGATCAGTTGAGTATTGTACTAAGATATGTGTCTCCCACAGATGGAAAAAAAACAGTTGAACGATTTATAACATTCCTCAATTTGAAAAGCCACACTGGTGAAGAAATGGCAAATCAAGTACTGCATTATTTGTGCCAAGTTTGCAAAATAGATTTCTCAAAGTGCAGAGGTCAATCTTATGACAACGCTGCCAACATGTCAGGGTGTTATCAAGGAATGCAGAAGAAGCTTTTAGAACAGAACAAATATGCTATATTCATACCATGTGCTGCACACTCTCTCAGTCTTGCTGGCCGCAGTGCTGTTGATTGTTGTCCAGTGGCAGTAAGTTTTTTCTCAACAGTCCAGTTACTTTACGTTTTACTCTGCCTCAGCACACTGATGGGCAGTTCTTAAAACATATTTTGGCAATGATCCTGTGTTGAAATCTCTTTCTAATACTCTCTGGGAAGCATGCAGTGGCAACAAGTGCAATTCTGGAGACCTACTCAAAGATTGTGGATGCATTAGAATGTATAGCTGAAGACCAATCACAAAAGGGAGAAACTATACGAGAGGCAGAAAACATTGCAAACAAGATGCAAGAACTAGAGTTTGTATTCATGTTGACCATGTGGAATGAAATTTTACAACACTTTTATCACACAAGTCAAGCTCTCCAAGAAAAAGAATTGGATTTGAAAACATGTGCAGACCTCTGTCAATCATTAGCAGACCACTTACACGCTTTGAGGAATGATTTTGAAAGATTTGAAGACCTATCGAAAGATATCTTGCCTGATACTAACTACAAAGAAGCCCAGTCCCGCAAGCAACTCAGGAAGAAACAAGCAAATGATAGCAGTGCAACAGAAACAGCATTGAATCCTAGAGACAAATTTTGCGTATCTACTTACTACGCTATAATTGATACACTTGAAGCTCATATGAAGAAGAGAGGTGAAGTGTACAAAGAAGTATCACGTAGATTTTCTTATCTAAATGATATGGACTTATCTGACTAACTATTCCCCAGGTTCCCAAAAGCTAGTTGACTCATACCCTGTTGAGTTGAACATGAATCTCTTTGGAGAAGTACAGCAGTTCCGCTGTTATATGCGCTCAAAGTTTAATGAAACAGGAAAAATAAAATTCAGTCACATTGATCTTCATGACACAGTATTGAAAGACGGAATACAAAGTGTATTTCCAAATGTAGAGATCGCACTATGTATTTTCCAACATGGATGATTACTAACTGCTCCACAGAACACTCTTTTTCTCAGCTGAAAAGAATAAAAAACCCTCAGAGAACAACAATGTGTTAGGACAGACTTTGATTCACTTTCCCTATTGTGTATGGAAGCAGACATGCTTCATCGAGTCAGCTTCGATGAACTTATCCAGAATTTTGCAATCAGATTTTGCAATCAGAAAATCTAGAAAGAAGCTATTTTAATTTCAGCATACATGTAAGTTTTTGTGTCATTTCAAAAAAATAAAATTTTATTTTATGGTATAGTATTGTTTTTATTTTGAATTACATATGGGGGGACACCATAATCTTTTCAGTGCTTAGGGCCTCTAAAGGTCTTAATCCGGCCCTGGACTCACGGTAGACCCAAAGTCTCTGTCGTTGCCCAGACAACTTCCTGGGGCACCCTCCAAGGTAAAATAGGGTGGTTAGCCAAACAGAGGGCCGCAGGGTACTGTCACTGTGGCAGTCTTGGGCAGGCCTTCCTGTGGCGCCTATTCTCCACAATGCTTCCTTGCTGTGGCTCTGCATGGCCTTCTGGTGGCACTGTGGGAACATCAGCCATCCCAGGCTCTGCAGACAGGGATTCTAGTCCTTGCATCCTTCCATAGCCATCAGCAGAGGAGCAACTCCCAACTTGGAGTTGCCACTATGGGGGAATTGCAGGAGCTTTTGATACCAGAATCTGGGCTCTGGAGGAGCAGGTCTGAGGAGCTCTTGCTGATGCATCAGCTGGTTAGGAGTACCTGCTGCATGCCTGCAGCTGGGAGGAGTGGCAGTTGCCACAAAAGGGAAGCTCATATCAGCACAAATCAGTGGAAGACCCTAGACCACAGCAAGGGACTCTAGCAAACCCCAGTTATAGACCTAAGTGAAGGACTCCAGACTGCGATCTTAGCACACCCCAGTGCATTGGAAAAGTAAAACGGCAAAACTCCAAATTTCCAATAAGTTATTGGAGTGTCCTGGGGACAGATTTTTATTTCATAAAGTGGAGAAAGTAAACAAGGGGAAAGCCATTTTAGACTTGCTTCTGACCAAACAGGAGGGAATTGGTTGTGAATCTGAAGTTGGAAGGCAATTTTGGTGAACGTGATCAAGCAATGATAAGATTTCATGATGCTAAGGAAAAGAAGGAATGGGAGAAGCAGAATAATGACATGGTCTTCAAAAAAGCAGACTTTAACAGACTCCGAGAACTGGTAGGCAAGGTCCCCTGGGAAGAAAATCTAAGGGAAAATGAGTTCATTACAGCTGACAGTTTCTCAGGGACAATATTAAAGGTACAACTGCAAACTGTCCTGATATGAAGGAAATATAGGAAGAATAATGAGAGGCCAATGTGGCTCTAGTAGGAGCTCTTTAATTACCTGAAAATCAAAAAGGAATCCTATAAAAAGTGGAAATATGGAAGAATTGCTAAGGAGTTGTACAAAAGAATAGCCTAAGCATATAGGGACAAAATCAGAAAGGCTAAGGCACAAAATGAATTACACCTATCAAGAGACATAAAAGGCAATTGGAAGAGGTTCTATAGATCTATTACAAGCAAGAGAAAGACAAAGGAAAGTGTAGGACCTCTACTTAGTGGGCAAGGAGAAGTAATTATGGTCGACATCAAGAAGGCTGAGGTGGTTAATGCCTATTTTCTTCAGTTTTCACTAAAAAAGTGAATGGTGACCAGATACTTCATACATTTAATCTTAGTAACAAGGGGAAAGGAAAGGCGTGCAAGCTAAAATAGGGAAAGAACAGGCTAAAGAATATTTAGAT
Source organism: Eretmochelys imbricata (assembly GCF_965152235.1). Taxonomy (NCBI): domain Eukaryota; kingdom Metazoa; phylum Chordata; order Testudines; family Cheloniidae; genus Eretmochelys; species Eretmochelys imbricata. The sequence continues at coordinate 101,138,107 of NC_135572.1, forward strand.
AAGTTACGTGTATTCAAGATGGCATAGCCAGATGAAATTAATCCTAAAATATTTACAGACTGGAGAAGGCAAACATAGTAACTATTTTTTTAAAAGAAGTCTTTTACTTGTATCTGGGGTGTCTCAATGGGATCCCACACAGGATTCTGGAGAGTACAGGGGTCCTGCACTGCAGTCTAGAAGTATCACTTCAGGGCTTAGGGTCCTGCATGGAAAAAACAGAATCATAGACATGTAGGGCTGGAAGGGACATTGAGAGATCATGTCCAGCCTCTTGCGCTGAAGCAGAAACAAGTAAACTAGACTATCCCTGACAGGTATTTGTTTCCACCCTGTTTGTTTCCACCTCAGATGATGGGGATTCCACAACCTCCCTTGGAAACCTATTCCAGTGCTTCACTATTCTTGTAGTTAGAAAGTTTTTCCTAATGTCTAACCTCAATCTCCCTTGCTGCAAATTAAGGCCATTACTCCTTGGCCTTCCTTCAGTGGACATAGAGAGCAATTGATCACAGTTCTTTTTATATCAGCCCTTAACATATTTGAAGACTGTTATTGGGTCCCCACTCTGTCTTCTTTTCTCAAGACTAAACATGCCCAGTTTTTTTAACCTTATCTCTTGAGTCATGTTTTCTAAACCTTTTATAATTTTTGTTGCTCTCCTCTGGACTCTCCAGTTTGTCCACATCTTTCTTAAAGTGTAGTGTCCAGAACTGGACACAGTACTCTGGCTGAAGCCTCATTGGTGCTAAGCAGAGCAGGACAGTTACCTCCTATATCTTACAAATGACACGTCCGTTAATACAACCCAGAATATTAGCCTTTTTCTCAACTGCATCACATAGTAGAGTCATATTCCATTTTTGATCCACTATAACCTCCAAATCCTTTTCAGCACTACTACTACTACCTAGCCAATTATTCACCATTTTGTGTGTTTGATTTTTTCCTTCCTAAGTGTAGTACTTTGAACTTATCTTTATTGAATTTCATCTTTGTGGTTTCAGACCAATTCTTCAATTTGTCAAGGTCATTTTGAATTCTAATCCTGGACTTCAAAAGTGCTTGCAATATCTCCAGCTTGGTATCCTTTGTAAATTTTATAAGCATACTCTCCAGTCCATTATCCAAGACAGAAAATATTGAACAGTACTACACCCAGGACTGATCTGCTATCTACACACTTCCATCTACACACTATCTACACACTTCCAGTTTGACAGTGAAACATTGATAACTACTCTTTGAGTAGCTGAGCCTTTCAACCAGTTGTGCACTCACGTTATACAAATTTCATCTAGACCATGTTTCCTTAGTTTGCTTACAAGAATGTCACGTGCAACTGTGTCAAAAGCCTTACTAACATCCAAGATATATCACATCTACTGCTTCCTACCTATCCATTAGGCCAGTAACCCTATAAAAGAAGGAAATTAGATTGATTTGGCATGATTTGTTTTTTGACAAATCCATGCTGGCTATTCCTTATAACCCTGTTATCTCCTAGGTGCTTTTTAGTGAAGACTGAGGAAAATAGGTGTTGAACACCTCCGCCTTCTTGATGTCGACAGTTATTATTTCTTGCCCACTAAGTAGAGGACCTACACTTTTCTTTGTCTATCTCTTGCTTGTAATGTATTTGTAGAATCTCTTCCTATTGCCTTTTATGTCCCTCGATAGGTGTAACTCATTTGTGCCTTAGCCTTTCTGATTTTGTCCCTACATTCTTGTGTTATTCTTTTGTACTCCTCCTTAGCAATTCTTCCATGCTTCCATTTTTTGCAGGATTCCTTTTTGATTTTCAGGTCATTAAAGAGCTCTTACTGGAACCCTATTGGCCTCTTACTATTCTTCCTGTCTTTCCTTCTGTCACCATGCCTCAGTGGGTCACAACTGAGAATACTAAATTCAGGACACATGCCAAGAATTAGAATAACGATCAGTTTGGGGTGAGTCTGCCCTATCATTAGATTATACGAAGCAAGTAACAAAAGTATACTTCTATATCACTGCACTGGTTAACAAGAAGTCAAAAATGCAGTCGTCTTAGGCATTCCAGCCCTGGTTTCACCACCCAGACACTGGACTGTGATGAGCAGTTACTGAAAACCAATTTAATCAAATATAGGGTTCTTCTAATCCCAAGAGATCAGCCACTTAGCCAGGTCAATATACAGCTCAGATCTTACCCAGTAATCATGCTGAAGTAGATAAAAACTAAAAGTTTAATAAAGAAAAGAAGAAGAGACACAAATAATTGCAAAGTCCTTACATCAGGTTTATAGCAGTGATGGAATAGACTGCTGGCTTGTAAAGAATCTCTGACTTCCAAAAGATTGGAAGGTCCTCGGTCCATAGTTCAAAATGCTTCTTTTTCGTTGTAAATCCACAGTCCAGAGACTCAAGGCAAGAAAGAGGAAAAATGGAGATATCTCAGGGGTCTTTTATGGCCTTTGTCATGTGCCTGGAAATTTACTGTCTCAAACAAAGCTCGCAGCCAGTGTTCCCTCTAATTTTTGACAGGCCGTGTGCACAAAAAATTTCTTCTGTGCAAATTGTTCTGCTTCTGTGCAAATTTTTGTGTGTGCGGTGTTTTGCCATGTGTGTGTGGGGTTTAGGATCTGTGTGCGCGCACACACATGCACAGCTTAGAGGGAACAGTGCTCACAGCCCAGGTACACGGAAAATGGAGATGGAGTCCAGGGTCACATGAGCATATCACATGTCTTGATGTCTCACAGGGAGTAGCTATTGCCAATATTCTTGCTGAGGCATCCACAGGAAAAGGTACCTGGGAAGAATGAGTTTCTTCTATCAATACATAGCTGTCTGGCCTTAATGTAAATTTTACCCAGTGGTTGTTACCCGGGAATTAGGGCTGTCAAGCAATTAAAAAAAATAATCGCGTGACTAATAGCACTGTTAAACAATAATAGAATAACATTTATTTAAATATTTTTGTATGTTTTCTACATTTTCAAATATATTGATTTCAATTACAACAGAATACAGTTACAGAATACAAAGTGTACAGTGCTCACTTTACATTTATTTTGTATTATAAATATTTGCACTCTAAAAAACAAAATAAATAGTATTTTTCAATTCACCTAATACAAGTACTGTAGTGCAATCTCTTTATCATGAAAGTTGAACTTACAAATATAGAATTTTATGTGCAAAAAATAACTGCATTCAGCTTGGAAGCAGGTGGCTCCTCCTCCTCCTCCTCCACCTTTGGGGGTCTGCTCCTCAACTCCTGTAGCCTGTACAGCATGCTGGTTCTTCACGTTGGTGGACGAGGGACCTGGGTGGGGGATGGAGCACTTTTCACTGGCCAAGGTGGCCAGCAACCAGTCTCCTCCCCACAGAGCAGCCAGTTCTCCTTCCTCCTCTGGTGCCGCTGTAGCCATCTGTAATTGGCTAGCATTCTTTGTCTCCATGTGCATCCTGTGAATTAAACAGTCATGTTCCTGATGGTATGTAGATAAGCCACCTCCTTCGGAGCTCTCTCTTATGTGCTTTCTGAGGGACTCCAGCAAAACCACCTCTCACACTGGGTGGTTCCCCTTGCCTAAATTTCTTCATCAGGCACATGCAGGCTGCATTCACAGCAAGTCAAGACCAGGATCCGGGTAGAAGCCTCCAGGGTTAGGATGCCTGTGTGGCCTGGGCCCCCACAGGTGCAGGCAGAGGAAGAGTCAGCAATGGTGTTGGCAATGTGCTATTTTCCTCCCGTTGCAGGTTTTTTCCTTGTAGAGTACCTGAAAGTTAAGGAGGGGATGGGGGAACCCTATCTCTTTGCCTTCTTCTGCTGGTGAACTCAGCTGGCTAACTCCATTAGTCTCTCAGCTGCCTCTGTCTCACCAGCTATATGTCGCAATTAAATATGGGAGATAGGATCAATTTCTCTGTAGTAAAAATCTACAAACAGAACTGACTGTTAGGCCAGGCCTCTTGCATTTGGGTGTGACCCTGTTGTAATAAGTAGGATTGCATGATGGGTTTGCCTGTAGACAGTGGTGGTGGAGCTGGGCTCAGTGGCCCAGGGAGTCCCTTGTAGTCCTATGTCTTTATCTCCCTAAATCTCATGTTCCAGCACTTTAGGCAGTCACTTGTAGGGGTCAGGAAGGAAACATTTTCCTCCTGATGTATTTGGGGGGGGTAGTTGTATCTCCTTCCTCTGAAGCATCAAAGATGGCCACAGGTTGAGATGGGACATCAGGCAGAGTTGACTGGTGCTCTGAGACGGTACAGAGAATTCACTTTTTTCTCATGCTTGGCTGGCTGGTTCTTGCTCATTGCCATTTTTGGGATCTGTAAGGAATTTTACCCCAGGTCAGATTGACAGTGACCCTGGCATGTTTTCACCTTCCTATGCAGCATGAGGCATGGCTCATTTGCTAGGATCATTTGAGCATCTCACTAAATCGGTTCCCTGCCACTGCCTCAGGAACTGGAGCACCTTGGTCCCTTCTTTTCAATGTCTGTGGCACACAATAGTTTTGTCTCCTGTGGGCTGTAATACTTTAGTCTAAGCCAGATCGCGGGGCTCAATAGAGGTAATTGGGTGTGGTTTAGTGGCCTGTGATGTTCAGGAGCTCAGACTAGATGATCACGTGGTCTCTTCTGGCATTAAACTCTATGACTCTATTGAGTTTACTTTGGAGAACCATGCCCCTTAATGTCCTCTGCTGTTGGTTGTTCTAGCTACAGGACCTCTTCATCGTGTACAGAGTTGTTCTGATGCTACTTTCAAACAGAGAAGGCTTTTAATCTTTGTCAGGATGGAGATACTGCAAATAGCAAGCTAAACAAATAGTGAGATTTAATTATAATATCAAATAGACTGAGATAGAATCCAGTTTCCTGGCTAGCAAGGGAGAATTAAGAATGTAGGTGTCATTCAAAGAAATTGAAATCCATTCAGTTCACTGCCTGTATAGTCAAGAGAGAGGGTATTAAAAAGGTAGTAGTATAAACTTAACTGGTTGAGTTACATAAAACTGGTTTAGAGGCTGGGCTGTATGTGAGGGGGAACGAAATTGTGAGAGAGGATGCTTGGAGCCTTCTCTTCACTTTTGTCTCTGTGGTGTTGATAGACGCAATCTGGTCCTTGCATTCCGTGGACTGCATGGACGTCACAAGCCGTACTAGTCTATGTAACATGGGCAGGATATGGAGGAGAAATGACCTGCCTGTCTCTCCTCCACCTCCTCACTGGCCAGTGAAGCAGATCCTGTGCAAGGCAGAGTGTATTCCACGTGTCTGAAGAGTGGCACAGCCTAGAACTCTAGAAGCCATTGTGCCTGAGCTGAGCACAATGCATCTGGATGCTCCCAATAGGGAAGTATGCCTCTGCACCACCTGTAACACGGGTGTCTGCTTTTTAAGACACAATATAACCACCTGTCATAATGGCACAGACAGAAGAAGACAGATTCTCAGAGGGTGCCCTTAGGAATACCAAAATGTGATGAGGAAATATGAAATTGGAAGAGGTCAAATAGAGGAAAATATTTCTGGGTGGATCATTTGGGGTGGGTGGGGTGTAGGAAGAGGCCTCCAAAGTGTGCGTGTTTCTCCTATTTAATCTTTGAAAATGGGCTGCCAGTATTTCCCTTTTAAAATTGCAAATATTCTAATTCAGAGAGAGAGTTATGGGTTTTCAAAAAATTGAGTAAAAGACTGTCCTTGGCCATATTAATAATGAGTTGCAAGACTGTTTTACTTTGTTTTGGGAAAAAGTGAGGAAAATCAAAACAGACTCAATAGGTGAGATCCTCAGCTAGTGTAAATTCACTGAAGCAAATAAAGCTACTCTATTTGACATCAGCTGAGGATCTGCCCCAATGTTTTTTCTGTCTATCTTGCAGAAAGAAGTTTGTGATAACCTTTCCTAGAGTGAAAATGACTTCTGAGCACATGAGGAATCTCAGCCAACTGGGAAACCAGAAGTAATAACATGACTTAAACCATGTGATGAATTCCAAGAAATCAGGGACAGAGCTCTAATGCACAGCAAAAATTTGCACTAAAATTCTGGAAGCACAGAAACCCTTAAATGTTAACAGAAGCTCCACAGATTGTAAAAGGCACAAATTTGTGAAATATCCATTGTAAAACTGAAAATAGTCCACAGTTCTAATATTCATTCTTTATTGTTGATCCATATGCATTTCCTATTCATTAATCAAAACTGACAGTTATTTGTGTGGTTTTTAAAAAATTCTTTAAAGCAGAATAAATGGTGCATAAAAAGCATAAATGATGTCATTGTTAGCTGGCCACTAGATGGCAATCATACCTTACTGTTAAAACAAGGTCTAATATGTAGATGTAATACTGTTGGAAATTTTCACATGGTTCTAGCGAAAGCTTTGGTGCTTTTGATCACTAATGATAACTCTGCACTGATATTTATATTTAGTGACCTTGAGGAAACTAAATGCAAAAATAACAAAATACCTTCAAATCCTCTCATTTAGTTGATATAGCATACTTTACCATTAGCCAAAATAAATATTTACATGGCAATTTATGCATTTGTAAAGTAATTGATGGGGCAAATGGGCACTTTTCTTCTATTCTGACATTAGCATGTTGACAATAAAAGAAAAGGGGTGGGGCTGAAAGACAAAAAGCCCTCCCCCCCACCTTTAAATGTATTTGGTAAAGCAGTGTTATTCAGCACACAAAGTGTATGTAATACTTGGCTCTTTTTTCACAATCAGCAGAGCCGGTCAAGAGCCCAAACTGTACTTACCAGCTGTCTTTTAGCTGAGCATAATCATCCCTAATATCCAGACATAATCCTAAAATAAGTAACTACAATTACAAAACAAAAAAGCATCTCTTTAAATAAATATATAGGTTCTGGTTGGTTTATGTTAGTTTTACAACTAAAACAGCCCTATTTTTTTTTTTTGCAAGAGATCAGTATTATTGTACAAACAATAACTGGCATAGATGCTGTATTGTTTAAAATTCTTTATTAAATGTAAATAAATTGTCCATAATTAGATCATGTAACTAGTAGCAGTTAACATTCATATTTTTATCAAGTTATTGCATTTTTTTTATCACCAGCAATGCAGAAATGGATACAGAGAATGTCTGAGAAAATACACTGGTTGAGGGAGCAAGGGAGAGCATATCAAAATACAGCCTGGAAACAGTGGGCCAAATTCTCTGTTGGAATAAAGTGATGCAACTCCATTTACCTCAAAGAAGCTTTGCCAGTAGAAAATTTAGCCCAATAATTTGGTATGGGATCATAGCTGACATATCTTTCTTTCACAAAAGCTGCATAAGATGAAAGGAAATGTATATTTTTGTGTAATTTAGTGTTATGTTGTACCAAGAATAAGTGAGAGGGTCTCTGTTTCAACCGTGCTCCATGAAGATTAATCTGATTGTTGTCTGATGCAGTTCTACTTTTGCTTCTTGGTGAGCTGTTCAGAGCATACATGCAAAAGTGATTCATCTCTGCACTTCTTAGCTGAGATAACAACATTGCAAACCCTACTGTTAAGGTTAACCTGTGCACTGCATAAGGACAGCAGATGGAAATTCTGGTTTGCAGCCACTGCAAAAAAATAAAAACATGTTCCAAAGGGAAAAGGATCTTGTATTTCTGTGTTTGAACCTTTGATCTTCATTCACATCTGAAGGAAAGAGTAGACCTTTTGCTGAAGACACATGGCTTTGCATCTGTGAAAACACAGCTGTATATAACAAAACAAAACTGGTGAAAAATACAATGGTTTTGCTGTGTCAGTTTGGTTGCTAATGTTCAAATTCTTTACAAATATTGTCTTTTGATGGATCTTTCAGAAACTCTTTCTGACTTTACGCCATAGTTTACTGAAGTTTTATTCTGCAGAGTTTGAAGTTCATAGGAATGATTGAGATATCTGCTCTACAGCCTTTTTTAAAAGTGAGTTTTATAAAATAGTTTGGCACTTGGTCAAGAATAGTATTTTCCTAACCATGTCCTGAATAAGTTAAATGAAGAGTATGAAAACCTATGGCGGAAACTCAAATTGACAAAGTAGTCCTAAGAAAGCGAGCCTTGACTCAAGAAGAAATATCTTAAGCAGCAGCATTATTATTGTAGTTGTGAATGTATTATAATTGTTGTTTTTCCTGAAGTATCTCAAAGCACTTTCCATTCGTAGAAGTATATTCTTCAGTGCCTTTATTCAAATCTCATTACATATGAGCACTGCAGCAGAACGGCTGGTAGGCATGTTTCTGTTGTCCCCTGTCTTCTCTAGCACATGCAGTGAAATGTGACCACATTAGCCTCACCTTCAAACAAACTCTACTGGATGCATATTCATTTCATAATCCAGTTCAAAATTGTCCCTCTCTCATGAGTTTATCATGAGTCTCACAATTTTTTTTCTTAAAACCCGAGTAACTAGAATCAGGTTATTACATGAGAATCTCAACTTCGATTTTAAAAAAGAAAGAAACTAGCCCTCATGGCTGAAGAGAAAAGCTTGAAAACATGAATTCTAAATGCTCAAAGATCAGAAGACAAATAAAAAGAACCCCAGCATTGTTATTTTTATAATCTCATGATTTTAACCCAATTTCATAATTGGCGGGGGGGCCCAACTCATGATGTTTGATCTTTTGAGGTTGGTAATATTGCTTCTTGTTCTTAAAACTCTTCCTGGGGTTACAACAACCTAATTCGGGAATCATAGGCCAGATTCTTGAAGGTATTTAGGTGCCTATAGGTGCAGATAGGCACTTCATGAGGCTGTCAAAAGCACCTAAGTAGGTTAGGATTGTTTTCAGTGGGACTTAAGTGAGGAACCTGCTTAGACTCTGAAAATCTCACTAGGTGCCTATCTGCATCTTTAGACATCTAAAAACCTTCGAAAATCTGGCCTCCTGTCTCGAGTCTCCTCCATACTTTCTCAGTTCTTCTAACATTTGTCTCTTTTTTGTCTCTCCATACAGTCTGGCTATTATTGGTGCAGGAACCTTTTCCTTTGCAGCTCTTACTGTCAGGAACATCCTTCTAGTGTCCCTCTGCCAAACTGACTCATCTGTTTTCAAATCTTACCTGAACAGCTATGTCCCCTTGTCCATATCTGTTATTTTCTCTCTCCTGATGTTACTTAATTCTTTAATTGTATTGTAAGGCATTTTGGAATACAGGTTGTTTAAAAATACACAATATAAAATAAGCATGCTTGTGACCGTGAGTTGCATTATCGTCATCTATCTCTAGGATGAATATAAGGGATGAGGAATTCATTCCTTTATTGTTTCCTCTCTGTGCCTTGTGTTTTGTACTGGAAGGGTATACTGTTTATTGTCTCCACAAACAATGAAATTATCCCCGATAATGTCACGGCAAACCTGGTGGCTGAACTTTGTGACTTTGTCCTCACCCATAACTATTTCACATTTGGGGACAATGTGTACCTTCAAATCAGCGGCACTGCTATGGGTACCTGCATGGCCCCACAGTATGCCAACATTTTTATGGCTGACTTAGAACAACGCTTCCTCGACTCTTGTCCCCTAATGCCCCTACTCTACTTGCGCTACATTGATGACATCTTCATCATCTGCACCCATGGAAAAGAAGCCCTTGAGGAATTCCACCATGATTTTAACAATTTCCATCCCACCATCAACCTCAGCGTGGACCAGTCCACACAAGAGATCCACTTCCTGGACACTGTGGTGCTAATAAGCGATGGTCACATAAACACCACCCTATACCGGAAACCTACTGACCGCTATTCCTACCTACATGCTTCCAGCTTTCATCCAGACCACATCACAAGATCCATTGTCTACAGCCAAGCTCTACGATACAACCTCATTTGCTCCAACCCCTCAGACAGAGACAAACACCTACAAGATCTCTATCAAGCATTCTTACAACTACAATACCTATGTGCTGAAGTGGAGAAACAGATTGACAGAGCCAGAAGAGTACCCAGAAGTCACCTACTACAGGACAGGGCCAACAAAGAAAATAACAGAACACCACTAGCTATCACCTTCAGCCCCCAACTAAAACCTCTCCAATGCATCATCAAGGATCTACAACCTATCCTGAAGGACGACCCATCACTCTCACAGATCTTGGGAGACAGGCCAGTATGTGCTTACAGACAGCCCCCCAACCTGAAGCAAATACTCACCAGCAACCACAAACCTCACAACAGAACCACTAACCCAGGAATCTATCCTTGCAACAAAGCCAGTTGCCAACTGTGTCCACATATCTATTCAGGGGACACCATCATAGGGCCTAATCACATCAGCCACACTATCAGAGGTTCGTTCACCTGCACATCTACCAATGTGATATATGCCATCATGTGCCAGCAATGCCCCTCTGCCATGTACATTGGCCAAACTGGACAGTCTCTACGTAAAAGAATCAGTGGACACAAATCAGACGTCAAGAATTATAATATTCAAAAACCAGTGGGAGAACACTTTAATCTCTTTCGTCACTCGATTACAGACTTAAAAGTTGCAATTCTTCAACAAAAAAACTTCAAAAAAAAAGACTCCAAAGAGAGACTGCTGAATTGGAATTAATTTGCAAACTGGATACAATTAACTTAGGCTTGAATAGAGACTGGGAGTGGATGGGTCATTACACAAAGTAAAACTATTTCCCCTTGTTCATTTCCTCCCCCCCCCCCCCGCCACTGTTCCTCAGACGTTCTTGTCAACTGCTGGAAATGGCCCACCTTGATCATCACTACCAATGGTTTCCACCATCCCCCCCTCCCCTCCCCCCGCCACCCTGCTGCTGGTAATAGCTCACCTTACCTGATCAGTCTCGTTACAGTGGTATGGTAACACCCATTGTTTCGTGTTCCCTGTGTATATAAATCTCCCCGCTCTATTTTCCACTGAATGTATCCGATGAAGTGAGGCGTAGCTCACGAAAGCTTATGCTCAAATAAATTTGTTAGTCTCTAAGGTGCCACAAGTCCTCCTTTTCTTTTGCGAATACAGACTAACACGGCTGCTACTGTGAAACCAATGAAAGAAAGGTTTGCAAAAAGAAAGTATGGCTGTTTTTGTGTTTAAAGCACATGGCATGCAGTCAGGAGATTAACATTTTATTCCTCACTCTGCCATAGACTTTCTGTGAGATCTTGCGTGAGTCACCAACTTCTCTGTGCATCCTGAATCTGTAAAATGGGGCTATTTCCCTACTTTTCAGGCGTGCTAAGGATAAATTAATTAATGTTTGCATAGTGCTTTGAAATTTTCAGATGGAAGATGATCGATTACTGCAGAATGTTATCCTGTGACTGAATAGATGCACCCCAGAATTCCATAATGCATACATGCCACAGGGTGGGGAATGCTAATTGAGAAAGCAAGAAGACTGCCCACTGTAATTTTTTGTCATAGATATTTTCCTTTTCTTCAGAGGGAACAAATTGGAAAGGGAACTGCTGGTGTGCACACGCCTCCCTCACCATGCATTGCCTCCTAGTTTTCCTCAATAGTAATAACAACAGCTTCATTAGCAAGCTGACAAAAAGAATAATAGGATTTTAAAATAATAATAATAATAATTAATAATTAATTAATAATACTGACAACAGTGAGACAACAACTTTGTCTCTGTCTCTGCACCAAGCAGAAAGTTTCCTCTTTGAAGTGATTGCTTCCCTCCTCATTCCAGGAGGGAAGGGGAAAAAAAACAATTGTAAAGATCTAAAGCAACTGAGGAATGCTAAGCTGATGTCTTTCCTCTCTCTTGCTTTCCCCTCCCCCTAGGAACAGTGAGTTTGCCCTGCTGTTTAGAGGAGCTTACTGTAACATGGTAATCTTGCTTTGTGGCCAGTGGGTGGTGATATAGATAGAAAAACAAGTAAAGGGGGAAGAAATAAGGGGTGCTGGGGTGAATATGAGGATGGGGACAACATCCTCTGTAAAGGCACAGCTGATGATTTTTAAAGAAACAAAAAACACAGCTGCATTTTGTTCCTGGAACAGTGGGTGTCACCACAGCCTCTGTTTTTAACGCCTTGAATCTATAATAGTAGAGTTGTAAGTCTATTAATTTTTCAGGTAAAATGAATCAAGATTTCCTTTTGATGTGGCAACTGCTTAATTTTATATTCAGGGAGAAAAATTCTATCCTGCCCTCTGCCCCCCCTTCCATAGTTTAAAAAGAAATATTTCTGATGTAGATACCTAAACAACTTGCATATGGTGAGTCCCTTTAAAAACTAGACTCAGTTTAAGTTTTTAAACATTGTGATAATCCCGTTTTAGTTATATGAAAAATCACAAATGGTAAAAGCAAAGTATACATCTTTTTAAATGCAGCCACTCTGGAAGTGTGTGTGTATTATCTCTAATAGAGGTAACAAATATTTCCATTCAACTATATATTTCTTCTGAATGACATAATCTCATAACATTAACTGGCTTTGACCATCAATTGAGGAGGCTATAAATGACTGTTCAGTCTTTTTTTCTATATATACTTTTGCCTATATCATTTTCCTTTAAGGTATATTGAACATATTGATTTATACAATCTCTTGCTAGTTCAGGAATATTTAACTGTTAGAATCAAGATATTTCCTCTTCTGTTTTTTTTAAAAAAATATTTATTCTTAACATCTTCCAAAATTATGGGATGGTCATGTTCCCATAGTGCCACTTTGCAGTGTATTCACAACAATTTGCAACTTTTGAAAGCAATTCAGAGTTTCTTCTGAACTTATTGAAATGCATAGATATGTTAAGCAGGAAAAAAAGTGTCTTCTGTTTCACTGCATATGCTAAAAGCACAGCTTGACTTTTCCCCCAGCATTTGTTAGTCACATCCTGTTGTCCATTGTTTTGTTGTTTGTTGGTGGTAGTGAATGCAATTATTTAATGTTAAAGTGCCAGTGTTTCTATTTCTTATGATATCACAGAAATCACATAAGGCTTCTTAAAAATTACAGTATAAAATTGATTTTCATAATGAATACGAATTGCAAAAGTGAGTGCATAGAAGAAATCTGTAGGATTATACCAGCTAAGTAATCTTTGAAAATGCGTCTGAGCGCTTTGCAATTGAATGCATAGAAATTTACTGTATTTCACATAATAGGTTACATGTACAGTACTTTTTTTCCTTTTTGTAAGCATTAAAAGAGTGACCACTGGCCACTATAGATGAATTATTTATTTTAAAAACATGATCTGAAGACCACAGGAAAGCTATTTATGACAGACCTATTTCCAGCACTGGAAAGGAGGAGGTGGTTACATTATTTTCAGATTATGAGCTTCTTAGGGAAACAGAAACAAATAGACTCCTTTAGAAAAAGGTGAACTGAATATATGGAGAAACTGTACTGGCTATCGTAGCATTAGTGTTCAAAAATCATTTTATTAAGAAGGATTCAGAGAACAAATTTATGATGTTGTTATGGCAACTGAAATACTTAGCTGAAATGTGCGTATCTAGAACATAAGATTGTAAAAAGCCAGTAAAACAAGAACCATATTGTATTTGGGAATACAGATTGAACAGTGGTATCCAAATATGATTCCTCTTACATCTACCATTCAAGATTACTGCAGCAATCGCTATTTTTGCATGTCTTATCATGGTGATGCTCTAATGAAACTGGCTATAAGGAATTACAATGTTAACTACCATTAAATGTAGTTTAGGGTTTGGTTTTTGTTTTTTTTTTTTTTGCCATTTGATCTGTTGGAGGGTGATGTTTCATTAGATATTGTATTTGCTTTTTTATAACACACAGCTTAATGTTATATTGCTATATTCTCACATGTTAATGGTCCCTTTTGTCTGTTATATATCTCCTCCTTGCCTCCCTCAGGAATATCAGAACTGGTAGGAGTGAAAATAGCAGAACACTCCCCTTAAACCTTTAAACTATTAAATTTTCACCCTCTTTTGAGAATATGATTACATTTTATTTTTGGTTATGAAGCCATAAAATGCACACTACATTTTCAGTCTCAAGTCTTTTAAAAACAGTGGCAGAAATATTTGTGACCAACATTTGTTGAATTCTACTGTAACATGCTTAAGAAACAAAAAGTCTTATACAACATCTGAAATGCATGAATTTGCCAAGTGTCAAATTTCAGTGGATTTGTAGGTTGTTGGTTTTGTTATTTTGTTCTTTGTTTTGCAACTTCTTAAAAAAAATTACATTAAAAAAAGAGATGGGTGTTACATTAAACAATTTTATAGATGTTGTTAATCCACTATGAAAAAAGACAAATGAAATTGCACTACTTGAAATCTCAAAAGTTTGCTATCACTTATTTATAAATTGTGCAATCCTTATTCAGTGGGAGTTATTTCTGAGTAAGTAGAGACCCTGTATTTGCAAAAATTAAAATTTTTTCTTGTTTAAAATATTTTCTGTAGTTGTGCATTGATAATTGTGCTTTAGATTTTCCCTGCAATTGCTCTGTTATTAAAATATTCTTGACATGAAAAACTGGGGGAGGAAGGGAAATCAAGGTTTTTAAGTAATATTAGTTTTTATTTGTTTAAAAAAACACCTCCCACCTGAGAATCTGGTCTTAATTACAATTACAAATTTAAAAAATTCTGAAAAATTAAATCTTATTTCCCTAATATTTTGAGCCTAAATTTTAGTATTCTAATACATAAAATTACATGACATTATTTAATTGGACATGAGAGTGTGATAAAAGAATTTCCGTTATGTGATGGATTAATTGTTTTCCTAATACTTTAAAGGCTGAGATCCAAACATTTTTCCATTCTATTGCAAAATTAACTGCAATAAATCTGTCAGACCTAATTATTCATTTAAAACATTCCACACTGATTAAATCTGCACATTTGTTTGTGTGTGTGCATGGGTGGGGGTGAGGGGAAGAGAGAGGTGTGTATGTAAGGGGAATTCCAGTTTTATTTTGTTTCCTTTTAAAAAATTATAGTAGTTGCAAACAAATTTGGTCTGGAAAAATATGTTTAGCTAAATATTCTAACATGATAAACGAGATATGTTTAGACTCATGCATCTAAATCTCATGGATATTTTTTCATGTTTTAAGATTTAAGGGAAGGAAAGTTATAATATTTTGATGTGAGATGCTACCTGAATAGATCATATTTTACTTCTCGTGGGTCTTTCAATAGTTTGTTGATGTTTTTAAGGTCTCTAAACAAAGTCAGATGTGTTAACAGTCTTATTAACAATGTTAAAATGGAATTAACAGCTTGTGGATACTTCTAGAGCACAATAGCATGTCAGGCTACTCTGTCCCCTTATAAATTGTACCCTGCTGGCTTTTCTTTGTTTCATGTCCAATCAGCAAACTAAAGTTTTGTTGAGACAGAAGGCAGTTCAAGTGTTTCTGCTCCATCTGAGGGGAGGAGCTAATGTGGAATTTATCATTAGACCAATCCAGGCACAGCTAGATAGAAGAATGATCCTCAAATTTGGAAGAAGGGCTTTCTTGACCTGCTTGGCTCTCTGACCTCTGGCTTGCCATTTTGTCAGTTTAAAAGGCTTTTCCTATGTTGTAGCTTACTTTTATGGTCCTTTCAGTGGAACAACAAAAGCTTTTGTTTATTTAAGATGTACTTTAGTTTAGATTTCTGTTTATCTTTGTGACTTTTGTAATTCTGCTGTTTTGTAAAGATTTATCACTGAAATAGTATTGAATCTGACTTTATGTAGATAACTTTGATTAGAATTTTACAATTCATTTTAGACCACTTAGAAATATTTCTGAATTTAATTGCTTTTAATTTTTAAAAATAAGAAAATTGTCAGCTATTGTTAGACTTGAGTTCACCATATTTAGATCTGGTGCTAGGGAAAAGACTTCTATTTTATTTTTGACTCTCTTGGATTTACTTCATGCAGTCCTTGCTGAACTCCTCAGAAATGCCATCTGTCAAAGAATGGCTGTTTATGTCTAAAACTAACTGTTCAATTAAATCTTAATTTTTGTTTGGTATGACTAGAGTAACCATGGATTAATTCTCTTAGGAAATTTATTTTAAGTGGAGTGGTTGTAACAAGTGAGGAAACTATTAAACATCTTGTATTAGCTATGATAATTATACTTTGCACTTCTATACCAGCTTCCATTCAATGATTTCAAAGCCCTTTACAATTCCTAACTGAGCCAAATAACACTCTGTGAGATAGAGAAGTATTATTATGCCCATTCGGTAGATAAGAAAACTGTCAGGCACAGAGATGTTGTAACTTGCCCACGGTCATACTGCAAGTCAGTGGCAGAGCTAGAATATACCACCAGATTCCTGACACTCCATCTTATTCTCTAACCACGTAATCATATTTATTAGTGTAATAAATTATTTAACTGGATAGCAAATGTTGAAAATATTTATAAATGTGTTCAGTAACTGCATCACATTAAGGAACTTTGTTGCTTTTTCTAGATAAAGTGCTGTGAATATTTTGCAAAATAAAACGTTCTTTCAAGAATGTTTAAAATTCTTGCCTGGCAAATGATACTTTTAACCTTCGTGTTTGTGTGTGTGTGTGTGTGTGTGTGTTTGTTTAAATTAAAGAAATATGACCATTCAACTGGATATGCTGTTGATACATTATATAGAAGTAGCATTAATGCATAAAAACTTTTCCAAATATAAGCATATATAAAAATAAAACCATTATTGCTGTCAAATTCTAGAGGTAAGATTCGCATTAAGGCTAGCCATTATTAAAATAATCTTATTAATCTACACAAAAGAGGTATGAGGTGTTAACTAATTATTAGGAAAAAAATACTGTCTTTAAGTAAGATTAAACAACTCTCTTCTACCTTGAGAGCTGCAAATATTAGCATTCATTGATTCTTCAATGTCTAACTTTTGCATGTAGAACTACAGTGTCTCATTTATTTATAAATAGCTTTGTGTTATGTACACATAGTTGTAATAATGTTTTTCAGTCATTGTCTTTGAAAGCTGGCTATCCTGTAGGGTTATTTTCTATGGCTCTGTGGCTATTGCACCACAGCAATAATGGCATGTAATGGCTTCCCACCTGCAGAATTCCCTGTGGACTAAAAACTTGCTAACAAACCTTAGCTTTTCATCATCCTGTGGCAGACACATTACCCATCTACAGAGTTTATTGTCATCATTTCAGCATGTCAATTGGATGGATGGATAGTTATGTGAAATTAGAGACATGCCAAATACTGTATGTCATGATACACAAAAAACTGTTAGAAATGGATGATGTGAGAGGGATTGCATTTGTCAGGACACTAAAAAGATTAAGAAATAGCATACTGCCCCCACCTCCATTGAGAAATACATCAGCATTTCATGTGGAGAACAGTAGGCTCTGACTGTGATTTCTGTTTTGGCTGGTGATGATCATTATGACTTACAATATTTCAGAACATCAGGACAAATTCAGGCCTTATTTGTTTTTGTTTTTGACACAGATACATGAACATTAATACTCTAAAAGCAGCAGTATCTGAGAGTGAATTTTGATAGTCTGTGTGCTGACCAGCCTCTCTACCCAGAACAACTGCTTTGTCTGCGAGGATCAGTGTAGCGTGAACTCTGTGGGTTTTGAAGTAACTTAAAACAGTTGTGCCCTGCTGAACTGCCCCTTTCCTTTTGTTCACATATGCAGATGAAGCTCCCTGACTTTGGACCATCATGTTCTCATGTGTCTCCTCTAACCATCAGGAAGAGAAGAGCCAGCCAAATGTTATTTGTTTGTTTTGTTTTAGGTAGAGGGATGTTTTACTTCTAATTTAAGAACCTTTTAAATATCATAAACTCCACTGTGCTTTGCAGTTTAATTGTGTTTTGTACTGTCAGCCTGAAAAGTGTCATGACCAGATATCATTGTGTGCACGCTTATCTCCTCTACTGATCTAAATATAATTTAGACTCTCTTCTTTTTTCCACATACCCTCTCCATTTTGCAAGGTATAACAAGTGACACAAATAGGTAACTTCTACTGTTGTATCAAACAGTTTGTTTCATGCCATTCCTGTGTCCCCATACAGCCAGGCTATGTCCAGCAAGATGGTTTCATCTGCATTATATGTAGGGTTAAATACATTTACTTCTGTTTATTTATTTTTATTTCATCTTCCGAAATAGTTATGCACAAGCTTTTAAATGTTTTTCATAACTATGCTACATGTCTTTGTCTATGTGGTAGAAGATAAGATTTTAAATCAAAAGAGTTTTTTTGTAAAATACAAACTAATGAAAGAAGCTTGTACACAATGTCCATGCATTTAGGGATCATCCTGACAGGTGCTGAACATCCTCAACTTCCACTGAAGTTCGAATTGTTGAGCATGTTCAGCCCCTAATATGACCAGGTCCTTAAAGAGATGTCTAATTAATAAGATTAAGTACAACTTGTTATTCCTTCAACTCATCAATACTATAACACTCAGGTTATTTTATATCAGTTTTATACAAGGAAAATGCAATATTTAATTCATATGTAACTATCCCTTAATAATGCAGGTGCTGGATTAAGAAGTGCTGGATTTTAGGTTATTTACAGGAATATTTCAATATTATGTAATGGACATATAAAACATAATAGAATATCCAGGTCATTTAACCTACTACAATGTAAAATGTGAATGTTATATACATATTTGTATTTTACAAAATGAAGTGGTATAATAGCTGGAGAATACTCTGAAATGGAACTAAAATGTCTCCTTCAGTTTAAGACTATAAAAGATGACAGACTAAGTTATTGAACAGGAGTACTTGTGGCACCTTAGAGACTAACAAATTTATTAGAGCATAAGCTTTCGTGAGCTACAGCTCACTTCATCGGATCCATAGAATGGAAATATAGTAAGATTATATATATATATAATATATACACACACACACACATACACATATAAGTTGGAAGTTACCATACAAACTGAGAGAGGCTAATTAGTTAAGATGAGCTGCTATTAGCAGGAGAAAAAAACTTTTGTAGTGATAATCAAGATGGCCCATTTAGACAGTTGACAAGGTCAGCTACTCTGAAACCAGACTAAGTAACTGTGTGCAATACTATTATGTATGATAAAAATGTGCATTGCGTGTTTGGTATGAATCTTCTGGTACTGAGAGGTGCATTGTTTCTGCTTATCTCTAATACACTTCTGCAGAGTGAATAGTTGATAACTAGATCTCAAGTCCTTTTTTAAAATTGTTTTTTTTACTAATAAAGGGACAGTTGTAGTGAGAACCAGTAATGGGATTTAAACTTGTTAAGAGAATGTCTTGTGTTCATGAAAACTCTGTATTACAATAATACTTTGCATTTTTATTTTACTTTCCAGTGGAGGTCTCAAAGGATTTTACAAACATTAAGAGCTAGCTTTTGCCACCCTTACTCACATTAAACAAAACCTCAGTCTGCAAGCGGTCCCATTGATTTAAGTGGGAATACTTACACAGACATTACTATTTGGTGTGAGCGAAGGTGGCAAAAAAATATAAGTTAGGGCTCTGTCCTGCTCCCATTGCAACCAATGGAAATTTTTTAATTGATTCAAAAAATTCAGTATTGGGTCATTGAGCCTGATCATTTGAGCAGTTGAGAAACTGCTGCAAGGGGACTCAATGGCAGTTTAATGTGCTTTAACCATTATAATTATACAGGGTTACCATTGCTATTAGTTATTTACTGAAAAAAGAATTAAGAGGGTACTGAATTTCTTTTTTCCTTTTCCTTTCAGTTTCTTTTTAAGTTTTAAGAGTACAGAAGCCTATATTAAAGTTTACACTCTTGGTGAAGCATAGCATGGCCTATATAATTTAGCATCTGATAATGTTATATACAAAACTGTGAATAATATCATTAAATAATGTATTAATTTCTTGGTGAACACAAATAACCCCCATTAATATTTGTAAAAGTTGCATGAGTGTATTGCAAGAAAACAAATCCCACAAGTTAAACCACAAAAAGTTAAGAAATCGAAATGTACATTAGTACTTTAAAAACAAAACATAACTGAATTATAAGAGCACATTAAATCCAAAAGAATACTAAGCCGTGATACCTTAAAAGGCTTACACACATGCTTAACTTTACTCACAATGAGGAGTCCCACTGAAGCTAAAGTTAAGCATGAGAGTAAGCACTACTTTCTGGAATGCCTTTTCTGTTTTAGCTAGCCATATTACGGAGCTATGGCAATGGATACATATACAAACTAGAAAATGCTATCTAAAAGAATACTGTGCATTCACATTAGGCACTTTGAATGTTAAACTAAAAAATAATAATAATAACAAGAAACCCTAACATGCATTTTGGACCAATACCAAATTTAATTTTAAAAAATTACCAGTTGGCTTTGAATTTTGGGAAATTGGGAAAACCTCTTAAATAAGAAAGCGGGTTTATTTATTTATTTTTGCAGTCCTGTAACAGAAAAATGGCCAAAATGTTGGACTAATTCATTTTAGATAAAACAGATGGGATTCTCGGATCATGCACCGTTAAGCCTTTCTTTGGAATTGGCGCCACTGTGACCAGAGAGCCCAGATGGCGCTTAAATCTGTCATTTTTTAACAACCCTACGTTTTTGATTTTATACCCAAACACACTGAGCTATTTGTGATTAATTACTGTCCAGATATGCTTGTGCTACAGTAACTTACTTAGATACGCTTAAAGTAATTTTATTTAGAGAAGCTAGCTAAAAAAAGGCTAAGCAGGTGAAGAAGGACTCTCTGGAAGATATCTCAGCTAGAGGTGGAGTGTCAGAAACTTGGATCTTCAAATACTTACACTGCATTCTAGAACAATGGTGGGCTTTGCTAATGGTTTCTATAAATAAAACAGAATTTTTTTAGGAGGTGCATTTTGGTGCATGATAATATTTTGAAGCTTATGATGGAGGCTTTTGCCTACTGCCTTACAAGTTTAAATTTCACCAAGTCTTCCACTTGCAGAGATTAGATCACAGCAGAGAGACAAACTGGTTATTTGACAGATATCAATGTTGCCTTTGAAGAATTTTTATCTGTTTTATGTCTGGACAATAGTGATGTGTTTGACATGGTAGTGGACAATTAATTAGAGGTAGCAGAGCTGTCAGTCAGAGAGCCAGCTCTTACTTGATGAGCCTATTCCCGTGTGGTCTGGAAGGAGACCATTAAAACGTCATAAATCCTTGGGAAAAGACATGGGTTTCTACTCATTCTTTAATTTTAAATTAATCATGCTTCTTATTTCATTGGAAGCTTTTAATTGTTTTATTCTGGAATTTGACCTCTACATGAATTGGCACACTCATAGTGGACTGATTTCTATCCCTGTCATTGTGGGGAAAAAAGAGGAAGGAAGTGATGGCCCATGTTTTCTTTGGCTTTAATGTAGATATCAAAATATGTGGTCAGTAGGCTTGAAATGCTGCTGCCCATATTAGCTAGACTAGTTCAGGTTAATTAGAAACAAATACTGTGAAGAGAATCACCTGAGGGGATATTATTTCTTTTCCTAAGTTAAACAAAGTTTGATGCAGCTTTGGAATAATTGAATATAGAGAAAGTGTTTGACCAGATGAGTTGGAGCTTTCTCTTTTGAACCTGAAATCACTCTAGAATTTCAGGGCTCTCCTGCGCTTTGTGAAGAAATTGTACTGCACTTGTAACATGAGAATGGTAACGCCAATGGGTATATTTCTAATTCCTTTCCACGGTTAAGGGCACTCAGTAGTGTGATCTATATCACCCATGCTTTACACATTTATAATCCAGCTGTTAGCCCCACAAACAAAAACAGCCAGTAATGTTAAAGATATCACTGTATCCAAGCTCACTCAAAGGATATTGCTTTTTGCAGATGATATACTATTGTTCCTAACTGAGGCTGAAATAACCTTACCTCATATGAGGCAGGAAGCCTAAGAATCTCTGGTGACACAGTAAATTTGAATCAATCTGTGGTACTTTCTTTTTCATATAAAGTCTCTAAGGAGGTGTTTGTCAATGAAGGTTTAAATTGTCTCTGAGGAAAATTAAACATTTTGGTACCTGCTGACTGCAGAGAATCTATTTTGAGTTAACATTCAATCAATGAAGCAATGCTGGGTACTTATTTGAATAGAGAAGTAGATCTCCCTTTGGTTCTGTAAGGTTGCATTGCCACAGTTTAAATGAATATGTTCTTCAAAATTGTTATATCTCTTCCAGATGGTTCTGGGATGGGTTCCACTGGTGATGTACACTCACATGAATAGCTTGGTGACATGGTTTATTTGGAGTAAAAACAGTCAGGTTGGCCAAGGCGATTTGGAATTACCTGAGAAATGAGGTTTGGCATTCCTTAATTTTTAGTTGAATTTTATGGCTCCTTGGAATACTTTAAGGATTCTACCTAGGTTTGAATGGAAAGTTCCCACTAAATTTACACCCCTTACCTTTATTTCCTTTTGGGGCCAATTGTAGGCATTTAACAAAATCCACTATTTTATTTTTTTCATGTAATCTGTATGGAACAGGATAGGGAAGTTAGGTGCTGATAGGCAAACAGTCAACAGAAACTGATAGGGAAAACCTCTTTTAAAATGGAAACTTACTGCTTTCATGACACAAACAAAATGTCAAGAGTGGGACAGTCAAACTCTATTGGCGGGGGGGACGGGGACACAGGGACGGGGACACGACATTCTGGAATTGTAAGACTAGTTCAGATTTTATGTTTCCATGCATCACATTTTCCATTGTTTAACATGAGTGAAAATCTTGCAGAAATCTCCAGTCATCACATACCACGGAATGGTGCATTGATATATTTTTTTCATTTCTTTAATAACCAAATTAATCTGTGTATATTGTTGCCTGTAGCAGTTTACGACTTCACTGAACCAAGCTTTTATGTAGGGACAGAGCACAAGATCCAGAGATGGGTAAGGCTCTGGTAAAACAGAATTGCTACTGGGGGGTCATTGACAGGGGCTCTGAGTACTCCGAGTGATATATTTAGCACCATTTCAACTGTCCAGAATGAAACTTAAACCCATAATGATGATCTGTGCTAATATTTCTGGCACTGGGAATCTTCTAGGGCTTCTGATATGGCATCACTATAATTATAACAGCCATTTTGGTATAAAGTTTACCATATTGCACATCTCCAATGTAAAATTCCTAATGATCAGCTTGTTTGGATTCGGCTGGAGAATGGTGGGGGGTGGGAGGTGTGGATGTGTGTGTGTGTGTGTGTGTGTGTGTGAGTGAGAGAGAGAGAGATATGTCACTCCATAAATATTTGCTGGAGAAGTAGTAGCAGCCAGGAGATATGTTCAGTGAAATGGAAATCTTCAGGGCCTCCTTAATTGTTGCAAATGGAAGAATGTTGAGAATGAATACTTTAGATCTAACTTAAAAGACAAAAATCCCCACTCTGAAACATGAGACACATCAAAAGTTAATGTGAAGTAATTGTTTTCTGGACTTATGTGGTCCAGTGTAGTCTTAGAAGCAGTGATGAGTTAAAAGTTAGGTTAAATTTAACCTCACCTAAGCTCTAACTTTCCTTCCTAATTGTTATGCAACCTATGAGGTCTTACTTACAGCAATTATATTAACTTGTGTCAATAGGTTAACATTTGTTTTTGTTTTATGATTTAATGATAAGTTGGGAGAACATTGAATGGTTTCTGGTTTTTTAGGAGAATAGATTTATTGGCTTTCAGGAAAAAGGAGTCTGGCTATTGTCTGCTTCATCACTCTGTGAAACTGATGTTTGTATCTAGTACATTATAATGCTGGACAAAATGAAAATTGTATATTTATGAATATTTTTCCTTTTCCCAGTTTATACTATAATATGTACTACAAAGAAAGTGTACATAAAATATCAAACTTCAGTATCATATTGCCGTGTGGCGATAATTTTTATGTTCAAGTTATAAACCTGAAATAGGAGTTCATCGTGAAAGAAATAATAGGCCCTTATCCTTAGTGCCACTGGCAGGCCTCTCTGTAATAAACAAACAGGGGGTACTTCATCTGTTTCAGGCTGTTGGAATCCTGGTTAGAAATGGCAATTGGATGCTTTTTCCTCCTGATGAATAATTCTGTTTGGTAACAACTCAATTGGCATTTAATGATAAAGTCTCACAAGATGATGCTTAAATGAGTCAGAATGATACTGTTGTGGTTTATCACTTCATTCTGAACCTTAGAAGGCTCTCTGTTATTTCACTTTCTCTCTCATTCAAGGCTACCTAATTACATGAAACACCATTAAAATCACTTTAGCAACAACAAGAATCTGTATCTTCTAGATTCCCCTTAAACTTAATTCATAATCACAGCTTCTTAGACAATGGGGCCACAGTTTTACATCTCATTTGTTAACTACAAATACTGTACACCATATTAAAATTTGCATTTAGAAAACCAACACTCTTTTTTTTTGACTTTGCCATATACAGTGAAGCTTCTTAAGGTCCATTCGAAAGTTACCGTGGAAGTCCTATCACTGCTGACCAGAGTCGGCAAATTGTACTACTATCTCTTGAATTTTCAACATACTTTAGGATAGTTATACCTGTGAGCAAACTAGTGTGTTCAGCTAAAAGAAAAGGAGTACTTGTGGCACCTTAGAGACTAACCAATTTATTTGAGCATGAGCTTTCGTGAGCTACAGCTCAGCTAGACAGTTAACACTAGAGTGCTATCTCTTTGTTTTTTAGCATACTTTTTTCTGGGGCTCTCAGAAATTAAATACCCTCCGCTGGCCTGGGCCAGTTGACTCGGACTGCAGGGCTGTAAAATTGTTGCATAGATGTTCAAGCTCGGGCTGGAGTCTGGGCTCTGGAACCCTGCAAGGGGGAGAAGGGTCCCAGACCTTGGGCTCCACCCTGAGCCGGATCATCTACACAGCAATTTTCATCCCTGTGAGTCCGAGTCAGCTGACCCGGGCCTCCTATGGTGTGCTGTGGGTCTTTTATTCCAGTGTAGTTGTACCATCTGTGTACAATTCCTCTTAAACCTCCTCTTCAAGTGAAGAGGACCCATCTCCTATTTTGAGCCTTTTAAGACTTCAAACACTCAAGAGGTTAGCCTCTTAATCAGCTTTACTGCTGGCAAAATCCAGGTATTTGATATGACTGAACTTTACCAATGCATTGAATAAGTAACAGTTCAACCATTTTAAGTAGCCAAAACACCAAACATAAAATAACAACAAAAAGCCTTTACCTTTAAATTTATATTGATTGGTTTTTTCCTCATTTCCTCCAACCAGGGTGGACTTTTTGAGTAATACAGGCTACATTCCCAGTTTTCATTGATCAAGCCCTGCATCACCCAAGTTCATTGTTTAAATTTTCCTAGGCAAAATCCCAAAATGAATTCCCCTATTTCTCACAGCTAACTTAATTGTAGAGATAAAATGCCAGTGTTGGATGAGGAAGAAGGGACAAACATTGTTATAGCTCTTCCTTCTATGGTTCCTCTGGGAATAGTTCTTCATAACACCCCAAATGTTTGGCTCTTCAAGATGTTCTAATCAGAAGAAAAAAATAATCTTATCTTGAGGGAGGTTTTTTTTAACCTCTTCATAATGAATTCCCAAGTGCTTTTTGGCTATAGATATTAAAGCTTGTATGTTTGCAATTTCTCTGGCAAACTGCCTTAACTAGAGAGGATATAGTGTTTTCTTGGTACTTTGCCCAAAGTAATTTTGCGAAAGACTGTGACTGTATTTAGTACATCTCATTCACTTGAGACAAGTCATTGTAATTGCATTTGATCACAATCAGTTTAAGGTTGTTTTATCATGTTTTCATGGTGCATATCTACTCAAACATCATAGCAAAACTTAATGGCTACTGTTTTACTTCTATATAAAATATTTTATGGCCTTTTTGTGCAGTAGACATCAGGTTTCAATCATCATTGCCCAGTAGAGAGAGAAAAAAGTTGGATGAAGAACTATCAAAAAACTTTAACTACATAAAATTTTATTTCAGGTCAACTTCTCATAAAAGATATTAAATGTATTTTTGTGGTTTATTCTGCATGTTAACAATTTTAGAAGGGCAACAGTATTTTGGGGAAACTGTATGAAACAGAGAAGTTAATTCACATAAGATGTTTTGGGTTAGTTTTCCATTGTAAATGTACATAATAACATCTTGAATTGCACCTGGATAGCACCATGTCCACATTCTCAGAACTCTTTTAAAACCTTAGAATTGCATTTACAAAATTGAATGTCTGACGTACAATAGTTGACTTTTAAACATTACACATTGTGATGAGACATCAAATACACAAACACAGGACAATTCGTGTTCCTTACATAATATATTTTGGTGTCTAAGCACTGCTGAAGTTCTCAGCTGAAAAGTTTAATTAAAGGGGAAACTTTGACATGCTGCTGAGAAGATTAATTCACATTAAAAAGGTGAGAGAAAAGAAAATTTAGTTCTAATCTAATTAACACCAATTAAAAGTTGTAAAAGAATTTGCACCAGTAAATTGTTAATTATGCATCAATTTGCCTTTTCTGTGGACCATCCCCCCACCCCCCCGCCCTCCCCTCACACACACACATAGGAAAAAGAAAAAGAAAATCATGTTGCATTTTGGTTTAGGATATGTATAATGTGATGATGATGCCACTATCATTTTTCATATGACATGAGCAAGATGGTAACACTTACTCAGTGTCTTTACAGTGTTTTGGTTTGTGCTTGGATTTTAGCAGAATAAAACTTCAGTTTAGTTTTGTTGTAGTTTGAGGACAAGTACAAGTGATAGAACTGTAAATAGAAATTTAAGGTTTTACAGAAAACTGTTGAGCATATATGCCTCATGTTTCCTACTAACAATATATATATCACAGATTATTTTATCTGTTGAATTTTTCTGATATGGTATTCAGAAGAGAATCTTGCAGATTTTACAGGAACCCCACAAAAGTATCTCTGGTACCGATAGACTTCTTTTAAAGGTATTATGCATTTCCTCAGATGAGTGAGCTGAGAAGCTGTGTTGTGGATTGTAATGCAAAGGTCTGTATATCTGTAAACTACACATTGTACGATTTCAGAGTAGCAGCCATGTTAGTCTGTATTTGCAAAAAGAAAAGGAGTACTTGTGGCACCTTAGAGGCTAACCAATTTATTTGAGCATAAGCTTTCGTGAGCTACAGCTGCTGTAGCTCACGGAAGCTTATGCTCAAATAAATTGGTTAGTCGCTAAGGTGCCACAAGTACTCCTTCTCATTGTACGATTTGCATGCTGGCAGTAACATTGCACAGTGTGCAGGTACACGCCACTTTATAAACTGGGGTCCTTGCATCCTGCGAAAAGCCACTGTTTTTGCTGATTGTTCTAAAGTTAAACTTTTTAAGGCCTTTAACTCTGCTGTTGAAGATTTAGAATGTAAATGAACTATTAAGATTTTAAACTGCAGAATTTTGAGTCCTATTTAGAAAAAGTGCTGGGGAGGTCCAACAGTTGGACTCTCATAAGCATTTTAT
Organism: Eretmochelys imbricata; assembly: GCF_965152235.1. Lineage (NCBI taxonomy): Eukaryota > Metazoa > Chordata > Testudines > Cheloniidae > Eretmochelys > Eretmochelys imbricata. The sequence continues at coordinate 101,165,624 of NC_135572.1, forward strand.
TTTGTATTAATAGTTTAGTGAGATTGTGCATGAGATTATATGGTAATAAATAACATTTTAGTCCTCGTGCATCAGCTCTGTGTAGACATTTTAACAATAGGAAGTCTCAATATCCATTTTTCACTGCTTTAGCTGATAACAAAATGGTTATAATACAGTATTTTACTCTCTGCTGTGTTAGTGGGTAACGCCCACTAACTGAAACTGATTTGCCAGTGGAAGATACGGCAGCACCCGTAACAACAACAAATGGGCAACTACTCCATTATCTTCGTACCTACTTTTCCCCTTGACTAACTAAAGAAAATGTAACACAGATTTTGGCAGATTTTTGCACCATTTTTTACACTTTCCCTATTGCATACCTGGGAAGTATATCCTGGGGATTGAGACTGCACTTCAAACCTTATTAGGTTAAGTAAAAGCTTGGATTTGCTGAGGTTGATGGCAATGTTAGGATTCCAAAACTTATTTGCTATGGGGAGGTGCAGGCCATGCCTTTGCGCTAAGAGAATAACTTGCATCATTGTTGGCATGGAAGAAATATGAACTTGGGTTTGGGTTAACGGGAGAGATGGCCATGAAGGAGAATTCAGGTGTTATTGTTCATAGACAGAAATGTAGGTCTTAGAGTTACAAAATTAAGATAACTAAAAATGACTAAAAAATCATACAAATAAATTACATTTAATATAGAATTTGTAAGTCAAATTGTACATATTGGGAGGAAAAAAGAAGAGAGATCATGCTGAAGGAACAGAAATATTAATATTACTCTGTTTTGTTTTGTTTTTGGTATCAAACATTACAATTAGGTTATAAAACTATTTTTGTCATAATATCCTGTTTTCACTTGGTCATAACCCTACATAAATTAGATAGTACTATAACTATTGGAAACTGTTATTCTTCCATATGCCCATTCCTTCACTCTATGCCATGCCATGCAATTCTGTATTCTTATAATTTCTTTTTACAAAGTGTTACAAAGGTATTTTACAAAGAAAACAAACCAGGAGCTAGATTATTAAGAGTGTATTACCGATTTGGCCAATCATTTTATAAAGTCTGATAAAAGCTTTTAAACATAATCTTAGATCTTTGGAGAATACTTTAGTTTTTAATATGTCTGTGACCTTCTTAAGGGGACTGAACAATTACTTAGAAGTGTCAAAGTGGTGCCTGGAGTTTTAGCTGTGTGATTCCCATTAAAGTCAGTAGGAGCCAGGTAGCTAAAACTCAACACAACTCTGAAAGCATACTCCTTGTGTAGTTCTAAGTAGTAAGGCAATTCTCTGAACATGGCCATGGTATTTCTAGTGCATTTGCTGGCGTTGTATATCTCTCCAGGGTTTGTATTTTATACTGAAGTTTCACTATTCTGTGAAGATTAAAAAATATACACTTATGTTTAGACTAGTCTAAAGGTACAGTTGTATTGAAAAGGCAATTTTTAATATATTTCTGTAATAAAATGTAATATTGCAAAAACTATTTTACACTAATTTGTAGCTGCAAATCCATTCAGAGGCGGTCTTATCACCAGTCCTTTTGGGGGACAAGGTAGGTATGGTGACATCTTTTATTGGACCAACTTTGGTTGATCAGAGAGACAAGGGACTGACAGAGCTACAACTACTCTGGTCCTATAGTCTTTACAGGTGCCAGAAAATACTTTCCATACTATCACTAATGGTGCCAATCTCAACCCTCCTTTGGTAGCAACATTGGAAGACCACAAGGTCCAATCTAAGAGTAAGGCTGAAGTAATTCTTCTTACACTGTGTTGATTCTGTTTCTGACAAATGGGTCCTAGAGGTAATCCAGAAGGGCATCCTAATCAAGTTTACAGATTTTTTTTCCTCTTTTTTTCCCCAAACAAATTCTTTGATTTTGAGGTGCCTGTAAATCTGACAAATTCATCTTCAGAACAAAAGCAATGAGGAGTCCTTGTGGCACCTTATAGACTAACAAATTTATTTGTGCATAAGCTTTTGTGGGATATAACCCACTTCATCAGATGCATGGAATGGAAAATGCAGTAAGCAGGTAGAAACATACAGCACATGAAAAGATGAAAGTATATGTGCTGTATATTTATACCTGCTTACTGTATTTTCCACTCCATGCACCTGATGAAGTGGGTTATATCCCACAAAAGCTTATGCACAGATAAATTTGTTAGTCTCTAAGGTGCCATAGGGACTCCTTGCTGTTCTTACTGATACAGACTAACACGGCTACCCCTCTGAAACCTATCTTCAGAACAGACGTCATGGCTTTGAGTCTTGTGCTTCCCTAAGCAAAGAAAGAACAGGTTTTGTTTAAGGTTTTTGGCATCTCCAAGAAGACAAGAAGTTTCCATTTGTTAAAAGAAAAGGAGTACTTGTGGCACCTTAGAGACTAACCAATTTATCTGAGCATAAGCTTTCGTGAGCTACAGCTCACTTCATCGGGTGCATAAAAGTGGAAAATGCAGTATCCTCACTCTCTAAGTCCTCAGTCTCTAAGGTGCCACAAGTACTCCTTTTCTTTTTGCGAATACAGACTAACATGGCTGCTACTCTGAAACCTTTCCATTTGTTGTTACTCCACCTATCTCTCTGGAAGATCAGATTTTTGGATGGAAACCGCCCTCTATGTTGAGGAGGTGTCCCTTGAGTACTCTGTACTGGATTCAGAGTAACAGCCGTGTTAGTCTGTATTCGCAAAAAGAAAAGGAGTACTTGTGGCACCTTAGAGACTAACCAATTTATTTGAGCATGAGCTTTCGTGAGCTACAGCTCAAGCTCATGCTCATGCTCAAATAAATTGTTTAGTCTCTAAGGTGCCACAAGTACTCCTTTTCTCTGTACTGGATAGATCTCAGCACATCCTAACCAGATCTTATCACACTGATAATTCTTCCAATGTGCAATAGCAGGCCTTCACTTTCAGTTTGTGACAATGGCTTTTGGGTTATCATCAGCATCCAAGGTATCTCTAAATAGGGAGCAGAGATTTCTAATATGTCCCTCACCAAAGGAAATAGTTCTGTATAGTATACAAACTATATACCTTCTCCATAAATCAGTGCTTTTGCTTTCACCTGGACAATCTATCCTATATCTGTCCCACTTCTAGCAAAGGTAGACCTGAAAATCAGAGGCCTCGGTCATCTTCATTGTCCCCATTTTGTCCTCTTCTGGACTCCCAGGCCTTGGTATTCTTATCCAGTAAGAATGCCTGTGAAAAACTTATGGGAACTCCCTTTTACAGAGGATTCTCCACTGGGCTCTCTATGCATTCGGACCTGCCAAACTTACACTTGATTGATGGCCTGGAATTGAAAAGGCAAGCTTGCTTGCTTATTGAAAATGAAAAGTTTTTTCTCTGAGATCCTATAAAAGAACTTGGAACGTTTAATTTATATGATATGCTGGGGAAGAGAGAAATTTCATGTAATCTTCAGTCAGAAATGTTTCTAGAACGCTGTCATTTAAAGTTGCTTGTTACAGTATTGCATGCATATTTTGCAATGCATACTTGGTTCATCATACAAAACTGAAGTACATTTCAAGTGAACAAGAGAGTACATTTTCAGTGAACTAAACAAAGACATTTCAAGAAGCAAGAGAAAGGATATTGGCACACAACAAAGAAATTGGTTTATCTCCAGTGTACCAACAGACATAATTCAAATATTGATCTGATAAAAGAATAAATCAGAGTGGGTGTCTGTATCAAGCTTTATAGCATTCAAGAGTTTCATCATCAGCATGTTTTCCTAGTGATGAGGAAAAAAACATTTTAGAATGGAATGTGGATAGAAAACTAACCAATATTAAACTATGTACAGAGAGGTGACCAGAGTCTATGGGAATAGTCTGTACTAGATGCCCAAAATGTGGTCTTAGTGACAACTTATCAGGAGCCCAAGTGTCCCCACTCAATTTTCATAAAAATGAGCAGATTGCAGCAAATCAGCTTTAATGTGGGTGGGTGGCTCCCAGAGACTACAGGTATCAGCATGTAAGAATGCTCCATCTTGATCCAAACTGCTGCATCCTGTCGTCTGTTGCAGAGATCACACCTCCATATTAACGGTGCATCTTTTAGAACTCTAAACCACATTTAGCATTCACATCATTGACTACATCAGTTTATAATTTATATGAATTAGATTCCTTGAGTTTCCTTGTATCACTCCCACAGTCCTGTGTTGAAAGGTCACACCTTTTAAAACAGGCTCTTTATGGAACTACTGACCTAAATCACATGATACAGCCTTACGGTCAAGTTCCTCCTGGAATATCCAATCTGCCTGTCCCATGCACATTAGTATTGCCCTGTTGGAAAATGTATGATGATCTTAATTACAGTGTGACAGTAGAGAATGCCTTTTGTGACATAGAATCATAGAATCTCAGGGTTGGAAGGGACTTTAGGAAGTCATCTAATCCAACCCCCTGCTCAAAGCAGGACCAATCCCCAACTAAATCATCCCAGACAGGGCTTTGTCAAGCCTGACCTTAAAAACATCAAAGGAAGGAGATTCCACCACCTCCCTAGGTAACGCATTCCAGTGTTTCACCACTCTTCTAGTGAAAAAGTTTTTCCTAATATCCAACCTAAACCTCCCCCACTGCAACTTGAGACCATTACTCCTTGTTCTGTCATCTGCTACCACTGAGAACAGTCTAGATCCATCCTCTTTGGAACCTCTTTTCAGGTAGTTGAAAGCAGCTATCAAATCTCCCCTCATTCTTCTCTTCCCCAGACTAAATAATCCCAGTTCCCTCAGCCTCTCCTCATAAATCATGTGTTCCAGTCCCCTAATCATTTTTGTTGCCTTCCGCTGGACGCTTTCCAATTTTTCCACATTCTTCTTGTAGTGTGGAGCCCAAAACTGGACACAGTCCTCCAGATGAAGCCTCACCAATGTCCAATAGAGGGGAATGATCACGTCCCTCGATCTGCTGGCAATGCCCCTACTTATACAGCCCAAAATGCCATTAGTCTTCTTGGCAACAAGGGCACACTGTTGACTCATATCCAGCTTCTCATCCACTGTAACCCATAGGTCCTTTTCTGCAGAACTGCTGCCTAGCCATTCGGTCCCTAGTCTGTAGCGGTGCATGGGATTCTTCCGTCCTAAGTGCAGGACTCTGCACTTGTCCTTGTTGAACCGCATCAGATTTCTTTTGGCCCAATCCTCTAATTTGTCTAGGTCCCTCTGTATCCTATCCCTACCCTCCGGCATATCTACCACTCCTCCCAGTTTAGCGTCATCTGCAAACTTGCTGAGGGTGCAGTCCATGCCATCTTCCAGATCATTAATGAAGATATTGAACAAAACCCGCTTCAGGACTGACCCTTGGGGCACTCTGCTTGATACTGGCTGCCAACTAGACATGGAGCCATTGTTCACTGCCCTGAGCCTGACGATCTAGCCATAGTTAATCAGTGGTGGTGTGTGTGGAATTGTTGGCATCATAGTAAAAATATGTATCTAGTTACAGAAAAGACCATTAGGAAAATTCTCATCCTTTCTTTACAGTAAGTAGCAGGCTGCTTGTGAGCAGTAGAAGAAATAAGAGAATCGTGACATTGCTTTTAATAGACTTTTTAAATTTAAAGACATAATGAATTATGTTTATGTTTCTTTAATTGAGAAATATTTGAAGTATATGGAGACTTAATCAAATCTTCATTATGTACCTGGTCAGGGACCAGGCTAAATGGTTATAGGTTTCTTTAAGCAGTTTGCAGGGGGGCAGGGAACCAACTCATTGATGACTTGTTAAGTTGTGTGAGAATATGTATTGAATGCATATCTCTCTTGTGGGTATCTAGGTATCAGATACTTGCTTTACTGTGTGAGGTTTAATGCTTTTCTTCTAATTTCTAATGAACTTTACCACCAGACTACTTGATCATGACTAAGCCTATGAACAATGCAAATGGAATTGCCCCCTGATGGTGAGGAATGGGGCCCAGATGGCCCTTAAAAGGTGATAATTAGGAAATATAGCATATCTGAGTAGCTAGAAAGAGGGGAATTTGTTAAAGACAGTCAATCTGTTTGAAGTAATGGTCTTTCCCTTAATTGTATAGATTTTCATTTTGGATTGCTTTAAAGTAAATTTTCCCAGAAAATGTTTTTTTTTGTGACTGAAAACTAGAAACCACTGATTTTATTACTTTTTGTTTCAAATTATTTTGGAAATTATTTCTTTTTATATTGTTTTCTAAAATGAGTATCAGACTTGCTGTGTGTGTGATGGCAATGTTTTAGGTCATATTTGCTCTTATGTTGTAAAATTGTAATGAAAGTGGGAAATACCGTGGAGGGTAGGCGTGTGTTGTGCAATATATATTTTATCCAGTTTTTGAAACACAAATATAAATAATAAAATATTGCAGTTTAGGACTTTGTGTGGAAAGATTGGACAATGTTGTTGGTTTCATTGCCTTTCTGGGTTTACAATGCCCAGATTTATGTTTCTTTGTTTAACTTCTTGATTATGAAAATGCTACATGCCAGAAATATTCTTGTGTTTTAAGAAAAGTTTCCTATGTTAGCTGCAAATTGTATGAAACAATGTAAGTTTTAAATTATAGCTCAAGTGCTAATGACAACTATAATAAAGGTATTTAATGGTTTCTGTTATAGCTCCCCTTTTAAAGTTGCCTTATGAAATTATATTCTACATTCTGACTATATTTGTCCTGTTTAGTGCAAGAATAATGCCACTAAGATGGGACGTAGCATTCAGACTGTTGCCTTCTAGGTGGAGATTGAGGGGAAGAGGGAGGGGAACCACTTATTAAATCACTGCCACTTCAATAATTTAATGAATGAAAAACTGATTGCTTTGGTTAGTACAGCTATGAATTTCACAGAAGGAAACTATAAAGACTATTATTTCATTTTGAACACTGAATTCAAGCTTGAATTGAAGTGGGAAATTATCATTCAAAAAATTTCAGCAATAAAATTTCACAGAATTATTTTGTTTTGCTGAAATTTACATAATTCATATTGTTAGAAATGCTCTTTGAAACAGAGGAAAGTTATGCCTTAGATTCTCTATTCTTGGAGTCTAGCTGACAAAATATTTGGAAAGGCTCTTAACCAGAGCATTTCTTCCATAGCGCCTCTTTTGAAATACTTCATTTTAATCTAGATTCTGGCATCCATGAAAGTGGTATATAAGAGGGTCCACGTTCCACTCCATGATCCCGATTCTGTCTATGAGGAGTCCCATTGAAATCTCCCCAGTAGAGGGACCCATAGCAATGGATTGTATTATGTGGTTGGGGCCCATAAGCGCTTTGATCCTCATGAATTACGTTAAGCAGTAAATTATGCTGTCCTCTATTTCTATATGGTTCAGATTTTGACACTTTCAGTTTGCAGATTGGAATTGTGATAAGTAGAAACTAACATCAAATTTTTAAATCTATGCACATCAATATCCTGATGAGTGATAAAGTGGGGAGTTATAGGGCTCTCTTTTCATAATGAACACTTTTCCTGGGAGGAAAAGGAGAAACAGAGTACAAGGGAATAAGGGTAAAGAAAGATTACTCTGTGCTACAGTCTTTCTGTTACTAGTAAAAACAGGTAGTAAAGAAGTGCCAAGGGAAGAGAGAACATTAAGAGATGAACTGAAAGAAAACAATTTCTCCAAGTCGTCCTATGTTTTAATTTTGTAAATGTGTATGGGATACTATGACATATTCAAAATCCGTGCAATCATATATGTTTGTTTTAATTATCACTTTTAATTTGCATCGGTGTTAATTCACTCAAAAAGCATCCCTCCAATACTTTGGGTGCCCTTTTAACACTTACAGTTCCCCATATCATCACTCTTTAAGATGGTGGCTATAAAATTATTTTGAAATGTACTGTTTAAAAAGTAATCTTGATTGACTGTTTACTGTAAATATGTTCATGCTGAAATCCGTTAAACATGTCCGTGTGTTAGTCTTCAATACTCAGCTTTTTTTGCAGTTGTAGACCCCAGTTCAGGAAAGCATTGAAGCACATGCTTAAGTGCTTTCCTGAATTTGGACCTGAAGTGTGAGAACAAAGGTTGGGAAAAATATTCTACACATTTTCAGAAGATACAAAACACATTAGAAATTAGATTTAAAAAATTATATATAAATTTAATGAAGTTGAATTGTTCTAGCATAGTGTCATTTAAATCAAGTCAATAGAGATTTAGGAAATGTGTGTACTTACTATTAAGTGGAAACAAAAGGGTCAGAACCTAAATATGGTCTAGAGATTTTTCAAGCCTCCTTCATAAGGAGTAATACCCTACTCCACTGAAGACAGCGGGGTTGCCTGAGGAGCAAGGCCCCCTTCCTAGAACTGGCTCAAAACAGACAGACCCTTGCATCCTGCGCAAAGCCATTTGCAGGATCAGTACTAAATATAGAAGGATCTGGACATATGTGGAAAGTAGTTGCAAAACACCTAACTAATTCCTTTTGGTCTGCATATATTTTATATTTTATTGTGTGAGGTTTTGGAATAGCAATTGTGATAGACCCAGGCCAGTTGGCTACAACAAAGTAGTCATATTGGGATCCAGGAAGTGGGCAGGCTACAACAAAGTAGTCTTATTTGGATCCAGGAAGTGGGCAGGCTACAACAAAGTAGTCTTATTTGGATCCAGGAAGTGGGCAGGCTACAACAAAGTAGTAGAAGGCAGATATACTGGCCACTGGATTAGCAGTTTTCTGTTCCCTGACTGACTAGAGCTGGGGCTGCTCCAGGCTAATGAGAACACCTGACTTCAATTAACCTGCAAAGAGTCAGGTGAGGCCATTAAGGTAATGTGAACACCTGACTCTAATTAAGGCCCTTCTGATACTATAAAAGGGCTCACTCCAGTCTGGCTGAGGAGAGCTAGAGGAGAGGAAGTGCGGCTGAAGGGCTGGTTAATGAACACACACTCAAGCCATAGGTAAAGGAGCCCTAAGGTAAGGGTGAAGAAGAGAGAAGTGGGAGAGCTGTGGGGAAGTGGCCCAGGGAAATGTAGCAACTCTGGCAGGAAAAGGTCGGCTGCCAACAGCTGCTACCATTAGGGTCCCTAGGCCAGAACCCAGGGTAGAGGGCGGGCCTGGGTTCCCTCCAGCCTGCCACTACAGAAATACCTCTTGGGAGGTGAAGACAGGCCCCTGTCAGGACAGGAGGCGAAACTGTTTTGAAATAAGCCCATAGGGACAACAGAGACTGTGGGAGTTCTCTCGCCAACCTCCTTGCTGGCTTATGATGAAAAGAGCTCAGTAGACTGGCCCTAGAGAGAGAAGGGCTACGTGGAGGGTCACAGTGAGCCACTGAGGCTAGCATAAACTGCCAAGAAGCACAGGACTCACGGGGACAAGGTCGGAGCTCTGCCACACAATATATATTTTAAAAAACAAACGGGCTGCATTTAGTCTGCAGTCCTGTACCTACAAACACTTATGTACATGCCTAACTTTTCCCACAGAAATCAATGGGACTGCCCTTGTGGGTGACGTTACATGCATGTGTATGTGTTTGCAGCACTAGGGCCAAAATTGATGTGTAGTTAATGACTGTGTAGAGCATCCATGGGGCTCAGGAGCTCTCTCAATTTGATAAAATAGTGTGAATGTCTTTCAGATATTCTTATATTTACTTTCTTTGTACGCATGTGCTTTCTACTTCAGAAGGTTTTACCCACTTTCTTGCCTTAAAGGAAGGCTTTCTTTCATCTTGTCACTTGGCTAACTCTCGGAAGTCTCTTGAGTGCCATATTCCTTTTTGTTCTAGCCACTGTAAGTCAAATAAGCAAGTCTTGTCTGCTGGTTACAATTGAGCTACTTCCTATATTTTCTGTTGTGTAAGGATTTTGAGTTCCTTTCTGTTTTATGCAGAATGTTTTGGTTTATTTCATTCCTCCTTAGCAGTTGATTAAAAAAAACTCTTTGATGTCATTAATTTTGTTTAGGTTATTAAGAGGTGGGGTTTTTAGTTTCTCTGTTCCTACCAAAAACCACCCAGAACATTCCATCCTTTATGATTTTACAAGTAATTTAAGAATCAGTTTAATTTTGCACAGCTTGAAGGACTTGGATGATGACTTCATTATGGATTGATGGAATTATTAGTGTGTCAGTTCTATTTATTATAATGATTTGGGGATAGTTAAAGTACCTAAGAGCTGAACACTGCATTGTGCTGCTATTTATATGGTGCTTTTTATACTCCGTCTGTCTGAAACCAGAAGCACAAAGCGTTTCCAAATAATTGATATAAACCTTGTAAAATTGTGGAGTTTATAGTGATTTCTTCAGCACAGATATTTTTGTTTTAACTGGGTGGATGCTACTCAAAAACAAGCTCACAATGTTTCTTATATTTTCCTTCTGTGCTTCTTCAGAGAAAAAGCTGTTTCTGGAGAAGAAGAAAACTAAAAATCCTTTTCTTTTACTGAGACAAAGGTGGTATTGTAACTTTGTAAGTGGGCTGACATCTCAGGATATGTCTACATAGTAACTAAACACCCTTGGCAGGCCCATGCTAGCTGACTCAGGCTGGGGCTGCACGGCTGTTTCATTGCTGTGTAGACTTCTGGGCTAGGGCTGGCGCCCAGGCTCTTAAGACCTTGTGAGGTGGGAGGGTCCCAGAGCTCGGGCTCCAGCCCAAGCTGTGAAATCTACACAGCAATGAAACAACCCCATGAGCTCAAGTCAGCTGGCACGGGCCACCGTGGGTTTTTCTTTGCTGTGTAGACATACCCTCAGGTGGGCAGACTAACTTGGGATAGGGTGACCAGATGTCCCGATTTTGGGGTCTTATATAGGCTCCTATTCTCCCCCATCCCGATTTTTCACATTTGCTGTCTGGTCACCCTAACTTGGCACCTAATAATAATGGTGCATGACTCCCTTATAAGTACCTTATATTGATAGATTACCCTTCTCTATATTGATAGAGTACCCTTATATTGATAGATTACCAACCTCTTTTCTGAGAGCTACCTTTTGTTCCTAGTTAACCCTTTAATACCTCTCCTACACTTTTTTCCAACAACCAACGTAAAGGCCCTATCCATGAGGCCACACCTAAGAATACCATGATTCCCATTTGGTTGATGCTGTCACAACTCAGGGGCGAGCTGCACCTATGTTCTCTTCCCCAGTCTTTTCCATGTGCACTCTTTCCAAGATATAGGCATAGGCCTGTGTTCCCACCGGGTGACAGGCCTCTATCTGCAGTCTTTCCAGAGTCAAACTTTGTGATTCTCCGATGTTAGACTGGATCCTCAGGCTACAGCATTCCCTGTTCCCACTGTCCTGCCATGCTTACAGGGTGAGTGGTGCCTTATATTCGCAGTCCCTCACAAGTGCACCCCTTCAGGTTTCGCTACTTTCATCTCTCTTCATGTGTACACCCAGTGGTTCTTGCACTCTTAGACTGGGTCCCAGGATGGCAGCCCCCCTGTTTCCAACCATGTTAACATGACAGGCCCAACTGCAGTTGGTACCTGCAAGGTCCCCCTCTTCAGGGGCCTGTGACTAGTGGCTGATTAAAGCGACTCAAAATAACTCCTTCTGAACAGACTTTATTGTCCGTTCGCCCAAAGGTACGTGGCAAACAGGGAGGAGGGTTAAACTCATGACAAGCCAGAACATCTGAGACTTGCCTGCTCCTTATCACTTCTCTCAAAGCTTAGGGGAGCCCAGCTGTCTCAAGCACCTCCTGTGAAGCCCCTACCTTAGTTCTCCAGCACTGATGCATGCTCTCCCTATTTCAGTGATTTTCCCCAAGAGCTGATACCCACTCCCTCCTTTTTCTTTAGGCAGTTGTTGTTTTTACAGCTTAGTGTTCTTTTGATCTGAGTCTCAAATTTGGAAAAATAGGCCTGTCAGCGTGGCTGGCAACAGGTGGGTAGGGATTTCCCAATGACTAGCTCACCCCTTGTTTCTCTTAAGGACCCATGGAATGCTCCCTGGAGATAATTTGTTTGTTGCTGTTTTGTTTCCTGCTGACTTGTGCTCCCTAGGAGCCTCCGTTGATTTAACTCTGTGAAGTCATCTTGAATAATATCACACAGGTAAACTGAGGCACACATACTGTTCATACAAAATAATGCAGATATCTTCTTTGTTCTCCACAAATGCACCGGTTGGGGAAGATTAAATAGCATGTTGCCTTGTTTCTCCTTTGTCTCCTCCTCAAGGAAAATTACAAATCCATTTCCTTCGTGACACACACGTGAAGGCCGCTTCTCTGGGGTGTGAGAGTTCTAACAATAGAAGTCCCCATCCAGGGGCTCTGATATGGCAGTGTATTCTAGGGAACAGATGTAACTTGGACAATTTGCCTTACAGGGCCTAAAGGGGAGTAAGAACCTTTGTTACACCACGTGAGAATTATCCAGACCTTGGATGGAGCCTTGATTTTCCCCCTCTACATCCCCAGTGTACCAACCAGTACAGCTGACCTGACACGGGATGTTGTAATTTACTTCTGGTTTAAGCCAGCAGCAATTTTTGACACTGCCCATCCCATCCTCCCTAACTCTTCCCACAGCAAGGAGAAAGCAGGGAGGGTACTGTGCCTTGGTTGGATGCTTCAAGTCCCAGTGTCTCCAGGTGGGAAAGATTATTTACCAGCCCTTGCTCAGGGCAGTGCTTAAAGCTAGAAGCTCAAGTGTTTTTATGTGCTTTTATGTTCTGTTACATATTCAGTATTGCCAACCCCATGCATTTAAAAAAATGGATTTTAAAAATTATAATTCACTTTGCATTTTTTTATTCACTTCTGTTTTTTTAACCTTTGGACTTCACATTTTCAAGCTTTTTTTCTGAAACCATGAGGGCTTGAAACTTACTTTTTTCAAAAAATTGAAAATTATCACATATGCACATGTCTCCAGGAGCTGAGGCTTTAGAAAAACATCAAAAATTGAAGACTGTAATTTTGATGTACTTAAAGGCCAAAGGCAGTATATTAAAATTTCACAAGGCAGAGAGGTGCAAGTGCCCATGCTGGTGTGGCTGCTTGGGACAGTGTCTTACATTTATTTTTATAGGGGAGCTGTTTCTCTGCCCAAATGTATGCCTGCAGTAGTGGATGTCCTTTGTCACCCTCCTGGCATTACACAAAGTCCATACAGTATATTCTTTCCTGGATGTATGCAAATGAATACTATTAATGGAAATGTATCCAGGAAAGAACAGACCACTCTGCATAAGTGCCATGCCTTGCATGTGACTGAGGTTTTGGATCCTCAGCCCTTGTTATGTTCCACAAAAATATAAATGACCATACTTTTGACTTGTGCTGAAGGTTTAAAGCAGATTATTTTCAGAACCATTGAAACACGAAGCAGCAGATTTCTGATTATAGTCCTAGTCTGCAGTGAACATAGTGCAGTAATGATTTCTAACATCTATTTTAGTTTGGATTTAGAGAGAGAGCCAACCTACACTGAAATGTATTACCATGCTCTGACTTGTGAGCATTGTGTAGGAGGTTTAAGACAGATTATTTTAAGAACTCTACAAGCCTGAAACAGCATTTCTGTGATTATAGCTTTTTTTTTTTAAATCCTTTACACATAGAGCAGTAGTGAATACTAACATCTCTTTTAGTTTGAGTTTAGAGAGAGAGAGCCAACCTACACTGAATTGGCCTCTTTTGATGCTACAGTATTGACTGAGGGGAGGGACAGATGGGACAAAAGTCTTAATTGCCCAAATTTACAATAGATTCCCAGGAGTAGCCATCACAAAAGAAACGTTAATGCAGTAAAAGGCAAATGGAAGGAAGCTAAGCCCAGTTTATGGACCATTCAAAACCTGTATCAATTTATTTTAAACTTCTTCTTGCAAATTGTGAACACCTCACTTGTCATAGTAGGATTTATTTGTTTTAACATTAGTCATCACTCTGCATGTCTTACTGTACTTTCACGATTTGTGAAATAAACTGGAAAATGTAACCAAGCATTTGGGACAAAATGTTTCCTATGGCCTTGGATGAACATTCTTGAAGTTATCTGATGAAAATGATCAATTTCTCATGCATGTTCATTACAGCTGCAACTGGAACATTAATTTTTCTCATGATAGGAGTTGGGGGATATCTGCAAATACAACAGATGGCTGTAGTGTTTCCATGCTTCAGCCATGAAGTGAGGGGCAAAATATCACCCACCGTCTATCCAGTAACAGCTCTGATAAAATGTCAGTAATCACATTCATGATTGCCCCTTTTCTTTTCTATTTCCATGTACACATACACTTACTTGTATCTCTGTTATATTCCTATTTTAAAATCCATCTCTCATGTTTGATATTGTAGTTAGTTAGGAGCGCACACTAAACTGAAATTACTTTGCAAGAAATGTGTCCCTGTTCCATGCTGTGAGATCTCTCCCTAGTTGAACACATTTTAAGAATTCATATATTCCATATATGCGCTTATCATCATTACCTTTTATGATAAAGGGTATAATTGGGAATTGCCATTTCAGCTCTTAAACTTATATTTTTATTATTATATTTATTATCTATTTTATTATTTGTATTGCAGCAGCATCTGGCCAGTTATGGGCCAGGAGTCCACTGAGCTTTGTGTTGTACAAACAGAACAAAAAGACGGTTTGACCCTCAAAGAGCTTACAGTCTAAGGGCTTGTCTACATTACCCACTGGATCGACGGGCAGCAATCGATCCAGCGGGGGTCGATTTATTGCGTTTAGTCTAGACACGATAAATCGAGCGCTCTCCCGTCTACTCCGGTACTCCACCAAGGCGAGAGGCGCAGGTGGAGTCGATGGGGGAACATCTGCTGTTGACTCACCACAGTGAAGACACCGCGGTGAGTAGATCTAAGTATGTCGGCTTCAGCTATGTTATTCACGTATCTGAAGTTGCGTAACTTAGTTTGATCCCTCCTCCCCCTGTGTAGACCAGGCCTAAGTAATTAGTACTTAATTCTTTTGTTTAACTTTTACTTGGGGTGGTTGCTTCTCAAACTGATCAGATGCTTTTGCTATATAATTGGTGGATACTTAGGATGACACTTTGCTGAGAAGTGAGTAATACTGCCTTTTAAGATTTAAGCAAGTAGGAAATTGTTGTCTATTTAGAGTAAATTTTCTTCTCCTCTTTTTGACCCTTGTAATCAAAATTGATAATGGCAACTTTGTAAGGGTCACATCCTGAGCTGAAGCCAATGAGGGTTGAAAGGGTATAGTGCCTTGTAGGATCAGGCCTGAAGGTTCCAGAACTGAAAACTTTTACACACATGCACAACTTTTGCACCAATGAGACTATTCACATGAGTAAAGTTCTGCACATGCACAAGTGTTTGCAGGATCAGGCCCTTAATCAATAAGCCATGATAGACAAAAGTTAGATGTGTACACATTGGTCATGAATTTAAAATCAACCAGTTCCTAGCAGTGTAACTTAATAAACCTCACCATCACCTTAACTTAAAGAAAAAGGGGGAAAAAAGCTACTCCAGTACTTGTCTTAATGTGCACAGCTGTAGGGTCCCACTGTGTGAGGTGCTGAGCGCTGCCTGCCAGGTGTTGAGGGCTCTCTGTGCCTGGCAGGAGGCATTCAACACCTTGGAGGCATAGACCTTTAATGTGGTAGATATTGTTTGAATTATATATTTAAATGTTGCTTGATACCCTCTGTTTTATTATACTATATAATAAAAGTAAGTACATTGTTTTTCATAAATAATCATAGAAGTTAGGAATGGCAAAGACCAGTGCAGGATTTTTTTCTTACAGTATATCTATGAGGACTTTGTCAGGTGTAAAAGTGCCAAGTAATAAGTTTTCCAGCACTTCCTCTGGGAGACTGTGCCAAGGACTATTAGACATTTCCTCCCCTCCCCCCGTTCTGATATTCAACTTATATTTTCCATTGCTCATTTTTATCACATTACTACTAGTTAGAGATGATTGAAAAAAATCCCAATTTTATTTTCAAATTTGAAATCATTCAGGAGGTTTTCAAAAGGAACTTTTTTTGTTCAATTTTTTTGTCTTATTTTAATTGAAAATGTTTGGTTCTTTTCTCCACTTTTTTTTTTTTTATTATTCAGTTTTGCCACTGAAAAGGGAGACTGGAAAAAAGTTCTAACATTTTCACTTTCCAGTTTTGTAATAAATAAATGGAAAATTTGGAAAAAATATTTTTGTTGTGAAAATTCCTGATTTAGAAAAGTCCATTTTCAACCCAATTTTTTTTCCAGAAAAATTCAACCAGCTCTACTAGTAGTTACATTGCAAATAATCCCTCTCCCGGCTCAACTGCTATACACTGTTGTTGTATCCAGTGGCTTTTTCCATCTATATTCTGTTCCAGGCTGATATCTAATTGGCTTCCCATTTATCCTTATCCTTCTTCAGCATTACTGGTTTCCAAGGAACTTTTTTTTACTGACTCTGAGTTCCACTTCTCTTTCTTCATCTGTAGTAGCCTGCATTTATTTTGTTGTTTCTTGTCCATATTTCTATCCTCTAGATCTCTCTCTATTATTTTTCTGCCCTTATTGGTTTATGCATCAGACAGCTGTCTGTCTCAATGTAGATTTTACTAGCATGCCTGTCACTGTGGTATCACAGCATCTTCATATCTGCTTGGGTGAACTGAGAGGAAAGGTAGAAAGAGTTTTGGGAGCCTCCCCTCAATTACCTAACACACCTGTGCTGCAGCAGCAGCAAGAATCCCACCTTCTACTAAGAAGTAAGCTCAGATACTAAACAAGCCACCACTCAATAGGCTGCCCCAAGGGATATGATCAGACTCCTAGCAAGGTAGCGCCTCTGAAGTAGTGTGAAGCCTGCTCTAGCCAGTAGCGCACCCCACTCCTCTTTTAAAGGAGTTTCTTCCATGTGTTCCAGCCATGAGCCATCTTTCCCTGTGCCAGATGGATGGCTCCAGTAATCAATGTGTAGCTGGCAGTGTTTCTCTCTCTTCTCTGTCCTCCTCCAGCACAGCTCCAGTAGACAAAGCAGGATTTAGTCTGTAATTATAAAGGACTGTTATCACCTCTTCCAGATCATTAACCTGTTCTGTGCTGACTGCTTATACCTATGCTTAAATAGCATTTGTCAAAGGAACATATCCATGTGCCTGTGGTAGCACTCTGAGTGTTGTAGGCATCATGCACTAAAGTGTGGTGTTATGCAGCAGAGGAGTAGTTAACAAAGATATTAAAACCCATTCCCTCCTCCCATTTTGGTTGTTAGCCCTTTCTCCAGATTAAAAGTTTTGTATAGAAATTTCAGTTCTCGTGAACCAAATTATATTTTTAAAAATAGCTGTTAAATGCTGTACAGTGTCTAGTTTCCATGCCTTGAAGTGGTGTCACTTATTGGTCCTCTGCTAGATAACAATTCAAGGTCTGTACATTTAGTTATGAAAAGTCAAAGGTTAAATGATTTGGGAATAAAATGTCATTTGATGTGACAGCAATGAACCCTTCTGATGTTTGCATTACTCCTGGGATTTTCTTTTCACTTACAGGTTTAGTGTAAAGTCATAATTTTATTAACTGATGAGGAAAAAAACATTATTTGCTGACATTTTTATCCTAGTTGCTAAATTTATTGTGTGTTGCTTTGTAAATATTTTAAATAGTGAGATTGAGAAGGCAATGAAAATAAAAATTGAACTTGTTTTTCTTTTGTAGGTGTTGTTTAAAACATTGTTTGAATAGTTGAGATTAATTGTTGCTTGCAGCTAAACAGATGATAAATTTTAAAACTATATTATTACAGTGTGTCAGCATAAAAGCTGTGTCCCCCAAGCGTGTCACCTTTTTGTGTTTCTGTTGACAAGGTTCACATTTTATAGCACACCATCAGAAAGTGTTGACACATATTTAGATCACTGATTAAATGTTTTAAAAACGTGCCACTCAGAAACTAACCCTGATGATCTTCGAAACAGGCATTTTGAGAGTTTGAATGCATTTTCCTTCATCATGCAGGCTCTAGGAACAGTAATATTAATTAACAATGCTTTTTTTGTTGTTTTTGAACATTGCTATTTTAAGTACAGAACTATGGATAAAATATGCCCTCAGTTACATACATACTTCTGTTTTCTAACAAAAGGAAGTTGCTAGATTACTTACTAAGCTAGCTAGTGAAACTGAAATGTAAGAAAACTGATTAGTTTTTTTGGTATTTTGACTCCATCATGTTTGAACCATGGGAATGTGTCACAATGAATAATAAATTACTTCACTGTTACATCATTTATTTTGTCTAAAAGATAGCACTATGTATTAAAATTTCACTGTTGGGATTTAGGTCCAACTCCTGCAATCCATTCTCCTAAATCCGAAACCTGCACCTGTTTAGAGCCTCTCTGAAATCAATGAAGTCAGTGAGGCTCCATACAGGGACAGGAATCTGACTATGTGGATCAGGGCTTTAGGGCTCGATCTTGCTGAGCACTTCCGATAAGTACCAAGCAGCCTCAGTTCCCACTGACTTTGGACTTGTCTGCATGGTGAGATAATGCATGCAAACCAGGGTGTGAATCTATAGCACCTCCTGTGTGGTCACTTTAGACTTTAGTTCTAGAAATGACTCTGGTAATTTGTCTGGGCTTTTTTATATCTGAGAGTAAGTTTCTGTATTTTAACCAGAAGAAGAAGAAGAAGAAGAGAGAGAATCTTCATCAAGTTTGCCCTGACCTAAAAAGCATAATCCTGCAGAAGTTATGAATGGCTGTTTGGCTAAATTCAGTAGCTGAAAGGCCTGTATTTGAGTTGTCTCCAGCTGTGACAATGACTTTTTTTAAAGCATTCCAGGGATCACACTGAACTTTTAGCTACCAGTGTTTCTTTCTCCCCGCAAAAGGAAAAAAAGTTAAAGGGCCTGCTCTTGCTTTCACTGAAGTCAGTGGAAGTTTGTATCTTTTCAAATGTCAGGCTTTTATTTTGTAGGCTCTTTTTGGACTGCTACAAACACATTTCCTGTTTTTATGAAATTTTACGGTAACATTGAGTTGTTGGCTTTTACAAGACAGCACACACAAATTCTGGGGAGAGGGGTTCTTAGTGGAAAAATGTTTGCAAATGATAAAAGCAGCATGGGATTTAGCTTCAAATGAAAACTACACAATGCCTATACTCAGTAGAATTACCCATGTTCCTAACTTTTTAGTTTTATAATTTAAATACATTATTTATAGAACAAACTTTTCATCTTCAGTGGTAAGGAAATATTTATTCTGAAAGCCTGGGTGTTCTGGCATTTCAGTAATGCAACAGCAAATTTCTAATCTGTTTCCATAACTGTATCCTCCATTTGTTTTCTCAGTATCATTGGACTAGATTCTGTAAATGACCCTCTCTCTTCAGCTGCTCTTCCAGTACCCCTCTGCTGGCTTCTCCTCCCATTTCCTCCTCTCTGTAAACATCCCTCAGGGCTCTGTCCTTTGTTCGCTTCTCTTATTCCTTTTCATTCTGTTTTGCATCACCTCATTCACTTCTATGTGAACCATCTCTATGCTGAGGACTTACAATTCTAACTCCACACTTCTCCCTGTGTGCTGTCCTACATAACTGACTCTCTTGACATATTCTTCAGCTCAAGCTTACCATGGCCAAAAGTGAGATTTTTTTCTTATTCTTCTCAGACTTTCTCAGCTCTGTGGAAAACACCACCATCCTCCCTGCCATTGGATCATCTTTGACTCTTGTCTTTGCACAGTCAGGTGGCTACCAAGTTTTGCAGCTTCTTCCTCCACAACATTTGGAGAGTCTGATACATTGTTTTCTATGCCAATGACTAAAATGACTGTCCGCCCTGTTGATATATATTCTAAATAGCAAAGTATGCTAGTTATCATATGAACAAATAAAGCGACATGGTCCCTGTGCTGAAAAATTTACAATATACATATCAATAAGACAGGCAATATGGAGAATGGGAAAAGGGGAGCAAGAGTTCCAGCGAAGAGATTGTTTTAGAAAACAATAGTGTATTAAAGAACGAAAGTGATGAAATGGTGTGAGCGAGTAAAAGAGGGGAAAGAATCAGAGGAGGACACGGGGAGGGGAAGAGGCGGAATGAGGTTGGTGAGGGAATGAGGATGAAAGTAAGGAAGGGAGAGGAGGGTGAGGTAGATAGAGGACTAACAATGTTGCCTTCAGTATAGAACAAAATGAACAATTTAAACATATGATTCAAGCACTTCACTCTTGATATACTCCTCCAGGCAGTTTTATATCCATTATTAGATACGACAAGTGAAGAGAGAGAGAAAAAAATAAAGGAAGAACTAAAAGAATCAACACTGACATTGATGCAAGATACTTGTTGAAGACAGGAAATGTCCCATTAATAGCTCCAAGACAGGAATAATGTGTTCCTGCTTCCTGCTATTGATCCTATGTCCAGAAAGAAAACTGCGGAATATTGTTTCCAGACTGCTGAGGATGCCATCTAACGGTGCAGAGAACAGTATAACAAGGGAGGTCTTTGCCATCTGCTCAGACAGTGAAAAAGATGAGAGCATGTCTCAGGTGCAATCATCCTGAACTTTTTATGAATGGATGTTCAGTACACTGTTTCAACTGAGAAAGAGGTAACAGCTAACAGTCATAAAGTATATTGTGAAAATACAAAACCTCTTCTGCAGCTATGAGACAGGGCAACTTCCCCTGTAGGCTAGAAAGCCTGGGGCTAACCAACCCTGATTACGGAATAAGAAAAGGAGTACTTGTGGCACCTTAGAGACTAACCAATTTATTTGAGCATAAGCTTTCATGAGCTACAGCTCACTTCATCGGATGCATCTGATGAAGTGAGCTGTAGCTCACGAAAGCTTATGCTCAAATAAATTGGTTAGTCTCTAAGGTGCCACAAGTCCTCCTTTTCTTTTTGCGAATACAGACTAACACGGCTGCTACTCTGAAACCTGTGATTACGGAATGTGCCCCACCTGAGGGGCATCAGGCAATTACCTATAATGTGGAGAAGGTGGCTGCGGTGAAAGGGGGAAGCCCAGGGAGCTGCAGCTCTGCTGGTGAGCACTGCAGGGAGGGGGAAAAAGCCTGTTGCAGGACGGTGACACCAAGAAGCTTGGAGGATAAAGCCCAGTGAGCAGGAGGCTCCTGGGAGGCAGGAAACTCTGACTTAGATGGGACTGGATGTCAGAGTCCCAGTGAGGGAAAGCTGTGAGGTCTGGCTGGAAGATCAGACCAGGGTAGAAGTAGAGCCCTGGGGATGAGAGAAAATGCCAGAGCTAACTGGACTTTTTCTTTGTGTTATAGAATCATAGAAATATAGGATTGGAAGGGACCTTGAGAAGTCATGAAGTCCAGCCCCCTGTGCCAAAGCAGGACCTTGTAAATCTAGACTATCTCTGACAAGTGTTTGTCCAACCTGTTCTTAATTTTTTTTTTTTTTTTAAGTTCTTGGAAGGGAGATAAACCCTCAGGCCTTTAATCACCTCTACTCAGGGCTCTAGGTTTTTTGCTGCCCCAAGCAAAAAAATTTGCCATCCCAAGCTCCGAGAGCACAACTGCCCAAGGAAAAAAAAAAAAGGATGGCCAGAATGCCACCCCTGGAATTGTGCTGCCCCTACCACGTGCTTGCTTTGCTGTTGCCTAGAGCCGGACCTGCCTCTACTTAAAGGTGTTAAGACTAATCTTCTCCTGTGGGCAGTTATTCTGCAATTGCAAACTATGGGGATTTCTTGCACCTTTCTTGAAAGCATCTGGTACTGAGCATTTTTAGAGACTGGACTCCAGACTAAATGGACCAATGGTCTAGTCTGTTCTGGCAACTGTACTAAGACTGGACAATTGAATTCAGAATGTGGATTTTTAGAAGACCTATAATCTTGTGATCCAGCTCAGCACTAGTTGAGTGTATTTTTACTCACATTTGATTTGGTTGAAACTTTACAACAGGCTAGGTCCTCAAGAGTGAAAATGCCCATTTTTAAAAATCTTTCCTCATAGGTCAGGTTTTCTAAAACTTTTATCATTTTTGCTGCTGTTCTCTGGACACTCTTCAATTGTCCCTATATTTCCTGAAATGTGGTGCCCAAAATTGGACACAGTACCCCAGTGGAGGCATCACCACTGCTGAGCAGAGCAGGACAATTACCATCTGGGTCTTAACATACAACACTGCTCTTAACACAGCCCAGAATGCTATTTTCTCAACTGCATCACATTGTTGACTCCCATTCAATTTGGGATCCACTGTGATCTGCCACCTGGCCACTTATTTCCCATTTGTAACTGTGCATTTGATTTTTCTTTCCTAAGTGAAGTACTTTGCACTTGTCTTTATTGAATTTCATCTTGCTGAATTCAGACCAATTCTCCTATTTGTCAGGGTCATTTTGAATTTTAATCCTGGCCTCCAAAGTGGTTGCAACCCCTTCCAGATTGGTGTCATCTGCAAATTTTATAAGCATACTCTCCACTTTATTATCTAAGTCATTAATGAAAATTTTGAATAGAACCAGATCCTAGACTGTTCCCCTTTGGGACCTCACTAGACATGCCCTCCCAGTTTGACAGCGAATCATTGATAACTACTCTTTGAGTATGGGCTTTTAATCAGCTGTGCACCCACCTTATAGTAAATTCATCAGGATCACATTGCTCCAGTTTGCTTTTGAGGATGTCAAGTGGAATTGTGCCAGAAGCCTTACTAAAATCAAAATATATCACGTCTACTTCTTTTCACCTATTTGCTAGCCAGTAACCTTGTCAAAGAAATCTATTGTATGTATGCTTTTGTATGCTTGAGGAATAAGTATGTTTTAAGAAGGGAATCACATACTTTTGTGCTTTCTGTTTAATTTCATAAAAATGTGGGAGTGTTATGTTAGTGGTTTTTCTTGAGCTGGGGAAAATCTTAAGCCCTCTGTCTTGTAGAGATACTTCAGTGTGTTTTCCCTACACAAAGAGCAATCGAGTACTTTAAATATGATTACATTTATTTTTTGGTAGATTATTTAAACAAAAAAGAGAGAACAAATATAACATCTCCAAGAGACCGCATAATGTGTAAGAGACTTGCTTTGCAACAGAAGCCATTTTGACCCAACTTAAAAGGTGTGTTCTACAGAAAAGCTAGGCAGCCCACTTTACTCCTAAAGGTGCAATGCAGAGGAATCAGTCTTATGACTACAAACACCATGCTGTTAAACTTGTTTTCCTTTTCTTTGAGGGCCCCCTGTGCATAATTTTGGAAGGCCTAATGAGCCCTCTTTTTTCCTGTTTTAATGCTGCTTTGAAGCCTTATTTTGTGTCTCTCTCACACACAGTCCTTCTAGTTGATGAAGAATGGAATGGCCTCCCTTCAGAACTCATCAGTGCCCCTTCTTCACTCTCCAGATGGGTTAAGTGTTGGATAAGCATCACAAGTTGATTCCTTTTCCCTCATCCCTACCCCATGGGGGGCTGAGTGGCCTGCCTTTGCAACACGCCTGTTTTTCTTTTTCTAAGAGTCTTTGCCGCAGTTGCTGGCTCAGTTGGCTGACTTTAAATGTAGGAAGGTATAACAAGTAGACAATTACGGCAAACATTTCAGGTTTAAAAAAAACAAATAATCTGTACAGTATATGGAGTTTAATTATAAAGAATCTTGTTTAAAAATTATTTACACTCATGCATCAAGCACAAAAGGCAACCTGCCTTTTGCTTTAGTGCTAAACACCAGCAGCACAACCAGCAGTGGCTGCAATAGTATCCTGTTGAAGAGGGCATTGGGTGCAAGCAAAATTTACGTTTCTCTGAGAACATACCGGTAGAGAGTTCACAGTGATAAAATGAAGAGAGCATAGGACTTCTTTAATGGGTAAAGAAGTGGGAGGATAATGGAGTCATTTAACTGCCCCACATTACTTGATGTATGAAGGTGGATTCATGAGTAGTTCCCATAACGTTTTGCTGGTGGTTTAGTACACAGCATCATTACCAAGAGAAAAGACTAAAGAACTGCAGAGGACAGGACACTGGGCTCGTTTTTTTCCTTCTGTTTTTAAGAAAAGCTTGTCTTTGATGAGGTATAGCTGCAGGGTATCGTTTTACATTTTATGTCAGCTACCTTTTGTCAGAGACTCATTATTGATGCTGTACTCTGTTTTAATTCACACTTCTCTGCTAATCAATTACAGCGTTTATCCATTAATCAGGTATTCTGACAGGGTCAATAACTACTTTTCAGTTTTGTGGGCTGATGCATGTTATCAAGCAAATAGCAACAGTCAGTAGATTAGTTTGAAACAGTATTATTTTCACAGGCTGTTGGACATCCAGAGGGGTAAACATCTAATGCGGCTTTTGGCGATTATCCTGTTGTTGGACTCCCTATCGAAAACCTAAACTGCAGAACTCAACTTCACTGGGGCATGGGTGTGCATGCATATCTTCCTTTCTATTCGTCTGTCTAATCTGGATCTGTGTGCGTATATATCTTATATAATGTGCCCACTCAACTATATAATTTATAACCGATTCAGATGTGGTAAATTATCACAGGAATTAAAGGTTTTCATTTTAGCAAGTGGTGTAGATAACAGAGGGGGCAACATTTAATTGGACAGTTACAGTTTTGGTAGTTAAGTTACCATCTATAAGATGGTAACAGGTTTCAATTATCTTTTTTATGACAGATGTACCAACATTTAATTGTTTCTCATCAAGTGTGGAAAGAAAAGACACTTCTGTAGATTTTTCAATTCTTCTACGTGTCACTTAGCTGTCTGCACCATTGTTTGAGCTCCTTTCTCTCATCCTTTTTGCAGCAATGAGTTGTGTCATTCCCTCATGATCAGCACTTTTGTTGTCTTTGTTTTTTGCTGTACCTCAGAAGTCCATCTTTTCTTTCATCTCCTTTCTATTCATGCATGAGGGAACAGTTGTGCTCTGTTGTGGGGATGTTCCGCTGGATTTCAAACAGTAGGGTTTCTTTTTATTCTGTTCTAAGTAGTACAATAGGGCTGAATGTCTGTTGCAGAATGCACACACTAATATGCCAGGTTATTTGGTTTCTAAGAAGTCAATAAAAATGCTACATTTAGGCTCAGTACTTGGCTTGCTTTTTTGCTGTTTGCCTTTCAGTCTTCAGTTATAAATCTGTTTGTTTGCTTCTGATTATAAAATATAATCCTCCATATTAAATCCAAGCGTGGAATCAACAAACACTTAAGAAAAAATGTTACTGGCGTTTGAGTTTTTCACATTAGCAGATTTGGCATCCCTGATAGGGAAGTGAAAACTGCCGCCAGATCTAATTAATGAGGACTATAATGGGGGGGGGAGAGGGGAGGGAAATGTGATCATGAGTTGGTCTTGGCAAAACTTTCCTGTTTTTGGAGACTTAACAAGTCTTTGCATTTAGAAAAGGTAGCTTTAATGAATTTAGTTGTTCAGGATTGTTTTTTTTCCCTTATATCTGTACTTGATTTATAAATTCTCAAAAGCCATCTCAACAGCAAAAGGCTAAAGATGTAAAAAGCTAGATATATCTTGAGACACTTTGTTCTCATATTCAGGAACAGTCTTCAAAATCCTTCTTAATGAGGTCATAAAAGAAAAAAAATCGAACAAGTGGTACTTGTGTACCTCTCTAGGATGTGTCATCGAGGTCACTTGCCACTAGGTTATCCTATTTAAAAAGGGATTGGGATAGTTCAATCAAGCATTGCATTAAGAGAGAGACTTTGATTAATTCCTTCTCTTCTGTATTGTGCTATGGATAATTTCAGTAAATTTGTGGTACTTTCTTCTTAGTCAGTGTTGAGGCTTAAAGTTCTTGATGCATCATGCTGAGTATTAGCATTTATTGGTCCTATTTGGCTCTACTAAAGAGGAGAGTAGGCTGCAGACAGCCCTCTAATCTTTGACAAGTGAGGCCATTCTTTCAACATTACTGTTATCTCTGGTCATAGAGAGAAAGTGTTCTGTTACAGGTTTGCTGCAGGACCAAATATTGCATGTAAAGGAAGGGGAAAAATAAACAGTAAGTAGGCTAATGATTTATTGCAGATTCTTTTTTTTAAATTAGAGACTGCTTTTATTTAGAAAGTCACAGTCTAAACTTTTTTGGTTTCTTGCACACTAGGACAAAAGTAAGGAAATGCAATGTTAAGCTGCAACCTTAACTTTTGCCGATGTGGGAGAATCAAAGTAGAGCAGAGCAACGTAAGACTCCTAATTATTATGATTTTATTATGATTCTCTGTGACCTTAATTTATTTAAAATGTAGTGAGTTTTGGTTTTTAATTTCCTTGTTTGCTTTAATTCTCTTTTTTTAAAAGTAAAAATATCTTTTGCAACAATGTCTAAAACCATGTATCTGAGAGAGTGGGAGAGTTTCTTAGCTAAACATGCGCTTTTTAGGCTTGTTAGAAGTCTTTTTAATGTTACATTTTTCATAATCTAAATATGAATATTTATTTTAAACATTTTAAAAATTATATATTTACTTTACTTTGCTCTCTTTCAAAATGCTCATTTTGAAAATGTGTGGTAGTTACTCTGGAGACCCAAGGCCTATTGGGTATACACATATTTAAGCGCTCTTTAAAAAGTGGATTTTTGACCTGATAGACCATAACGGCTCCCAGGGAGCCACTATGGTCATTGTGTAAATCCTTCTTAGTTTTCAGTTTACTCACTTGATATACCGTAACGACTCTTAGGGCCGTTATGGTCTATTGTGTTTAATCCAATTGCTGCACATGCGCACAAAGCCTTTGTGCCTAAAAATCCTCAGGAAGTTTTGTTGGGAGAGTAGTATCCATGCACAGGATTTCTTCCTTTCTAACTGCAAAAAGTGCTGGCTTTTCCTCATTTGCTTATGACAATAGCCAAAAGCACTAGCACACATTACAGACAAATGGACAGCCAAGTATTAGATTTTAAAATGAGCTCCTTTGAAGTTATAGACATTCAAAAAATCATCTGAAATCCCAATATTAAATAAACATATTAATAACTTAAAAAGAGACATGCTGATTTTTTTTTTAATTTTACACCTAATATGTAGTATGTCTAGCTTCTGCCCAGAGGGATTTTTTGACAACTGAGTTATTGACCCTTGAAAACAGGGAGTTGTAAGTGAAAGGCTGATGCAGTCGTAACTATAGCAACACTGTCAGTGTTGCTGTAATTGTTAATTATTGTAAATAGAAAAATTAAGGAGCCTTTCTTTTTCTAAAAAAACCCACACTTTTATTGCAAAGTGATGATATCACCATACAAATGTAGTATATTTCATTCTCTGAATGGTGTTAATATATGTTAATGAAAATACTTGGAAGAGTACTGAAGAGGGAAAGCACACAAAACATTAAATATCACTTGATACTTTGAACATAGTAGCTCAGTTCAAAATGCACATTAGAACCTATTAAAACCTAGTAGATAGTATAAACAATTTCTTTGTACTGTCTAGGTCAGACTGAAAGTTATGTTTACATATCTCATGTAATTTTCATTTTAGGTGTGGTGCATTGAAAGAGTAATATTCCTGCTAGAGAAGGTCCTTCCATTTATATGGAATTGGAGTTAATTCTTTAGTGCATGGAGGGGAATGGTTTAATTTATAAATGGCTTTGCTTTGACCATAGATACGGGGTTTTGTTGTTTGTTTTCTGTGTCTTTCGCACAACTATATTTCTGTGAAAGGCTGATTGGTGCTTAGATTCCATGATAATGAGCACCTTAGACATTCAGACCGCCTCTGAACTGTGACAGTGTCCATAACACCTTCCAGAAGCTCAGGAAAACTAGCCTACGTTAAGCATTGCTTCAATTGAGGGCCCCGTGGGATGTCAGGATCCTCAGCACATCCAGGGCCATCTTTTTGTATAGCAACGTTTATTGTCTGTGATATCATTTTGGGTTGCTGTTCACAACTTTCTTTACAAGCTTGACCAGTAGTGAAAGAACTGAAAGAACATCAATTGAAAGAACTTCAAAAGTAGAATGATCCCAGAAAATATAGCTATTTCTATTTGTGGATAATTCTTAGCTCATTTGGGAATGTGATCAAGGTATTAGCCCTCTCATCCACAAAGGATATTTTCAGGATTTTCTGTGGCTAGGATAAAATGAGAGAAAAAGGACTTTGTTACCATCACGTGGGATGTCTTTTGTGCTCCGGTTGCTTACAGGATCCCGTCTTGATCTTGAGAGTCTGGATACTTTTTTGATCCAGTTTTGCTCCTTTTAATCCATTTTCCAACAGGAATTGTAAATGCCTGTTATATATAAATTAGGTCCTCCTTAATATTTAATGTGAGCACAGTAGGTATTTAATATAGCCATAAATGACAGTAGTTCTCTTATCCTTTGGAATGCCTAAAACATGGATATTTTTGTATCTAATCTAGCTTTCTGTTTCAACTCAACGGTCAGTTGCTAAGCTTTCCTTGGCCAGTTTTTTAGATAATAGTTTTGTTTTACTTTTTTCTCTGGTCTCCACCCAACCCAGAGTTTTGACAAAATGGCTCTCTTGGGTTTTCTAGCTAAAATTTCTTTTATTCATTTCCTATAGTTGAATACTTATGCCATCATAATTTTAAGCATTCCATGGGCATAATTGCCAGCTACTACAGAGGAGTTCAGAATCAGTGGTTCTGCATCACAAGGGGGTATCACAAAGTTGGTACCTTTTTAGCAAAGGACTGAACAAACAGATACTTTTATTTTTTTAGCTTTATTCCCACCCCCGCTGACACACTGATGTTGATGTCAAAAGGAAAGATTGTTACCAGCAAATAACTGTGTGGGGCAACTGGGTATTTAGAGCAAAGCTCTAGGATTTCACAAAAACATTCTCTTGGATCAGCATCCAAGCTCCCACTTCAGTTCACGTATTGAACTTTCATTCATTTCCTGGGGTTTACTCCTCCTCCTTCTCCTTCTCCCCAGTCATTGCCTGTGAACTCACTCACATTGGGCCCTAATTCAGCAAGGTACTTCAGCGTATTACTTCACTGGGACTACATACGCTTAATATTAAGTATGTGCTTAAGTATCCCTTGTCCTTGCCTTCACTCTGAAACTCTCCCTTCTTTCTAACTCCTTTCCCAGCGTGTATAAAAATACTTTTGGTTTCTCCCATCCTTAAAGTACCTATCCATGACCTTTCCTGTTTCTTCAACTATTAGTCTATTTCCTTCTTTTTATCTTTTAACTCGTTTAGCTGGATGCTTATTACTATTGCCTTTCCTTCTTCTCTTCTAACAGTCCTTGTTTCCACCCTTTGTGCTTCACTGAATCATCTCTGACCAAAATCTCTATTGACTTCATTAGGCTTTGGGACCTTTACACCATCCTCACCCTCCTTGACTTTCCCCTGCCTTTGGCACTGTTGAGCCCTCCTTCCCCCTTGACATTCTGTTCTCGTTTGTTTCTCCTGGTTCTTCTTCTGCCTCTCTGACTGCTGATCCCTAAGAGTGTCTTTCACTGGTTCCTCCTCCATTCTACTCCCCCTCTCCTATGGGAATTTGCCAGGGCTCCATCCTTGACCCTCTTCTCTTTCCTATCTGCACTGTATGACTTCTCCCTTTCTTCTCCCTCCTATCAGGTTGTAATGAAGACCTGCTGCTTTCTCCTGCACAATATCTCTAAATTTCAGCCTTTCCTCTCCATCCTAACCATTACATCACTGGTTTATGCCTTTGTCATCTCCTGCTTGACTACTGACAGCCTCCTTTTCTGGGGTCTTTTGGGTACTAGCTTTGCTCCTTCCAGTATATCCAAAAGGTTGCTGCCACAATCATGTGTTTTGCTTCTCCCTTTGAATCACTTCCATGGCTCCCCATTGTGTTGCGCATCAAATTCAGACTTCTTGTCCTTACTCTCTAGGTCCTACATCTTGCACACCAAACCCCACAGACTTGGTTTCCTTGAAGGTTGCTTCTGTCCTCTGTGTTCTATCAGTGATGCCAGCATCAATACTCTCCATGTCCTCCTCTTACAAATGTCTTTATGCTTTCTTCTACATTGCCCATTCAACTTGAATGGTCCTTGCCTCATTCAAAGCACTCCTGACTACCCCATGCTGCAGCAGCATCTACAAAGAATACTAAGTGTTCCCAGTGTAATAAAAGTGGGTTGAATTGCCAAGATATAGGTATACCCCTCAACATCCTGGTATCCTCACTTTTCACTTGTTTCCATCACTTACATTGTAAGTTGTTTGAGTTAGGAGACTGACTTCTATATGGTTTGTTCGAGGCATGTAGCACACCTGTGGATTCTAGAAAATAATAAAATATCATATTTTAAGAATAATAAATGAGTCTAATATTTCCCTTTTAAAATGTACCCAGTGATTTTTTTTCTAATTGTTAGAATACCTTCCTGAGGCAGGAGTAAATGTTACTATTAATGTTTAAAATCAGCCTTGTGTAAGGCTGTCTAAAGACATGAATGAATCATGTGAAAGCCACTCCTATCATGGAGAAAACATCTTGCATTATAACTCTTTTATCATAAGAGCAACCCACAACAGGAGCAGAAAGTAGGGCATCGTAGCTTAAAGGTAACTTCTTCCCTTAAAGGAGAAGGGGGGAGAAGGACTTCCAGGCCAAATTGTGCCAAGGTCCTTTAGAGCGGTAACTCCGCCCTCGCTCCCCCAGGATTCAGAACCCAAGTTCCAGCCCAAGCTGCACCATCTACACAGCTATTTTTAGTGTGTTAGAATGAGGCCTGCTCTTGTTGATGGGTGACTGCCCAATACTAGCCCTTCAGTCCATAATCCCCACCTCAACAGCATAGGCACATTTCATCATATT
The DNA here is from genome assembly GCF_965152235.1 of Eretmochelys imbricata. NCBI lineage: Eukaryota > Metazoa > Chordata > Testudines > Cheloniidae > Eretmochelys > Eretmochelys imbricata. The sequence continues at coordinate 101,196,426 of NC_135572.1, forward strand.
GCGAATGAAGAAATCAATGCACCTACCTCAAGGAAGTTTTCTACTTACATTTGTTGTGGTTTACTCCTTGTCCGGCCTGTACTTAAGTATTATACTGGATTGAGTACTATGGTTTTGGGGCCAAAATTTGGGTCTTTACTTTTTACATGTGTCTGATTTAAATGTGTAAGTCTGGGTTGCGCACATGCATATCACAATAGAACTTTCTACCATAAGGGTAAAACTCATCTGCTCAAGTTTCTCTGGGGCTGGTCTAAGACGGCATTATTAACTCCTGCAGGAACTAAGAACCATTACAAACCCCACCTCCTTCTGCTCCAAGTGCAAGGCGCACTTCTTCAACCTGCCTTCTCTAATATAAACATAGAGCAACATGTGTATGTATAAAATCACCCTACCAAAACAAAAAACTCCATTGGACACACAATTCTCCCCTTGGAGAGACGATCGGAGAGTAAGAGTGAGAATAAACCACACGTGACAGATGATAGTCACATTGCTTAATGCATTACTGGAAAGTGGTCAGATACTATGGTGGTGAAGGTGTATAAGAACCTGAACAGAATAGAATAGAACCCCCTAAGGTTGCTTGCACACTTTGTGGACTTGTGTCTTCAAAGAAGGTGAATGCAAAAGTGCATGCTCACATATCATGGAAAATTTGAGCTTTCATCAAAATAAAAAAGCCTCTGGTCTGTGCACCTTTTACTTCCTACCAGATTACCCAGCCAAGAACCATAGGGAATACATTAAATATCAGTTAAATAATTGGTGGTCTTGGGCTTGATCAGTACTATGTAAACTGTACAGGAGTGCACAATGTGCTCCCTGAAGCACAACAGAATGTGTGGTTTTGGCTTAGTAAACTAGAGGGAAGACTTTCATTGTGCACTTCAGGGAACAAAGGGAATTGTTATCACCTGTTACTGTGTCAGTCTATTTCCTACTCTCCCGAATGTACAGATTTCTTGTTGGAGAGGGAGACAGTTGGCTGGGCTTTTTTGAAACTGGTCTGTGGCTTAACAAGTATCATTTTAGCAAAATTGCAAGCCTGCCTGTTTTCTTTGGGTATTTCTGAATTTATGACCATGTAGATACAGGCCAGACAAATCTTGCCTGTACAGGGATTATGTCTCAATGCTTTTAGAAATGTTGTTTCAGTATCTCTGTAACTCTGAAGAGTGCTCATGTCCTTTGGGGCAGTGCTTCTCAACCAGGGGTACTCATACTCTTCGGGGTATGCAGAGGTCTTCCAGAAGGTACTTAACTCATCTAGATATTTGCCTAGTTTTAAAACAGGCTACATAAAAAGCACCAACAAAGTCAGTACAAATTAAACTTTCATACAGACGATGACTTGTTTATACTGCTCTATATACTATACACTGAAATGTAAGTACAATATTTATATTCCAATTGATTTTTTTACAATATGGTAAAAATGAAAAGGCAAGCAATTTTTCAGTAATAGTGTGCTTTGACACTTTTGTATTTTTATGTCTGATGTTGTAAGCAAGTAGTTTTTAAGTGAGATGAAACTTGGGGATACACAAGACAAATCAGACTCCTGAAAGGGGTACAGTATTCTGGAAAGGTTGAGACCCACTGCTTTGGGGTGTCTACATTAAGGACTAGTGTGTAATTTTTAAGGAGTGGTGCATAGCCCCAGGAACAGACCAGAGAACAAGTTCTAACACAGAATGACAGTTCTCTCTTTGCTTCCCTCTTGCTCTGTTGGGGGGACTGAGGAATAAATTACTTCACCCTTTTGTGGAAGCTGTGTACAGCTCCCTTGGCACCTAACCAGCTACTTTGGTTGGCAAATAGGGTGGCAGAGCCAGGGGTTCCTCCCACTCTCCACTCCTTTCCCCGCTTCCCACCTGTAGAGGGAGTGTTCTGAACAAATAACCCCTATTGCCCACCCAGGGCCAAAACTGGAATCTGAGCAAGGGCAAAGAGAGGGAGTAAGGGGTCTTTTCTCTCCTTTACTATCCTGCATGGCCAAATGAGGGCTGAAACAATCTAGCTCCGAGTCTAAGATGAACCTCAAAGGCTCCAGTTGCATGAAATAACAGGTAGCTTTACATTTCCTTACAAGGGTTCAGTGAAGACACACAGCAATAACATTTGTGACAGAACTGTGTTGGCTAATCCACACTTAGGACCAGACCTCTGCTGCAATAAGCCAGTGCAGCTACACAGATACTTGGAAGACACTTGGGGTGGATGCAAGATGTGCCAACATTACAAACTGAAGTCATTCCAATCAGTAATGGGTGTTGCCACACCCTTCTGTCTAGTGTACATAAGGCCTCAATAAGACTTGCTATATTATGGAAACTTTCCAGGCTAATGACACTATTTGAGGCCAGGAAGGAGCAGGTTTACATTGCAAAGTATGGGGAATTCTGGAGACTTGTAAACTTGTTGTAAAGGCAAGTTCTATCATTTATTTGATTTTGTTGGGGTTAATATAAGAGTAGTGTAATATTTACATGTATAGGTTCTGTTAGTATGTATCTAATTTGTATGCTTTGAAATGCTGAGTTGCTCTTCCTGTATCTCAAGCTGTCAAAGTGCTTTCCAGCTTCACTGTTATTTATTTCTATTATATGTAAGAGACTTTTAAATATAGTGATTCACTCTTTGCATCTAGACATAGTCGTGTATGTTATGTTACGTTTTCCCCTTTAATGGAAAGAAGAAAAGAATTTTCACAACTGAAAAAGCATTTTGCAGAGAGAGGTGTACATGCCACAATTTTATTTTCCAGCAAAGCTAATATTAATCACTGACAACAAAGCTTATTGAGATTATCTAAAATATTATTGGAAGAAATCAGAACTGAAAACCTCATGACAGTTACTATCAGCAAGGAATCAGACGATGGACAATGGATAATGTGAGACTAAGACAGAATGATATTTGAAAGCACCCGAATGACACATAGATTGACTCAGTTTCAAACTCCAGACTTAATATGAACATTTGAATTTGGTCCACAACTTGTTTTCATGCTGAAATGACTGTTTATGATCCCCTTCCTTTTGTCCTTTATTGCATGCTACTGGTGTGCTATGTATCAATATTAAAAGAGATCTTGATAGTACTATTTCACTCATAATAAAGCATGGATATTATTATTTATTTGTATAATGATAAATCAGGGTCTATTGTTCTGTACAGATAAATGGATATCCTCCTCACACCACTCAAGTTAAAATATATAAAGATTGAAGGGCGATAAAAAGTTGTAGAAATTGTGTTGACAGGTGAGATTTTATGCACATATGGCGGGCATGTCCAGTCATTAGAAAATGTTGAGATGCAATCCATAATCAGATATGGCAAATTGGTAGATATTTATTATTGAATGATCCTTTGGTAATTCTCCTGGGTCTTCCTAGAGGAAACGGTAACACAAAAGGAAATGAATTAATCTTTCATCTGCTAGTAGCTGCTCAGCTACGGATAGCCTCTCCCTGGAAAATGAAAAATAATCCAACTCCAGAGAATGATTCAAAAAAAATATGGGAGGTGGTTGTCATGGAAAAATTCACACACCAATTATGTACCCACCAAAATAGACAAAGAACAAATGCATATTTAGCTATTTCATTACCTTTTATTAATACTCAGAGGAAGCACATTCACCTGCAAAAAAACCCCACACACCTGTCCAGTTTTTTAAATATTAACTTTTGATAGACATGCCTTGTCTGTTAAATGTTTAATCAGAGATTTCACTCAATCTAATAAAATCACTAGAAGCAACGTCATAGGTGTTGTAATGATGCTTACTCTGTAATATGGTAACACCCTAATAGAGAGCTCTGATCAGAGGTGAAAGTAAGCCAGTTCGGTACGGCGTACCGGCAAGAGCCAGTACGCCATGCCGGACCGGACTGGCTTCCCCAGGCTGGCACTTTAAAGGGCCTTGGGGCTCCAACCAGGGGCTCCGGCAGCAGGGCTCGGGGGCACTTTAAAGGGCCCGGGGCTCCCTGCAGCGGCCAGAACCCCTGGCCCTTTAAAGTACCGCCGGAGCCCCTGGGGTAGCGGCGGCAGGGCTCCAGCAGTGATTTAAAGGCCCAAAGCTCCGCTGTGGTAGTGGTGGCTGGGGCCCTTTAAATTGCCCCTGAGCCCCGGGTCTCCCAGGCGGCTCTGCAGCTGGGAGCTCTCGGGGTGATTTAAAGGCCCCGCAGCTGGAGTCCTGTGGCCTTTAAATCATGATTTAAAGGGCCCGGCCCCGCCTCTTCTGGTCGAGGCTGCGGCCCCCCTGCTCAGGACTCTGGATACTGGTAAGTCCTTTAAGTTACTTTCACCCCTGGATCTGATGACTATTACTGTAGAATGTCACTTTAAACACATCAGTGTTAAAACGATTAGTGTTTTATTTCTGATATTTACATGGCAGAAATCTGTAAACCTGTTAGTACTTCCTAAAATAAATGAATAAGTTGTTAAAAACAAAAATGGGTCCCTGTGGCAAATTGCCGGCGCTACTATGATGGTCTCACACTTTCTTTTCTTGGGTGGGGGTTCAGGGCACCGTTTCTTGCCCCTGAACTGGGGTATTAACTGCCCCACTAGTGTCCTAGAGGAGGGGAGTGGAGAGGGAGGGACCTGGGCCCGCCCTGTACTTCAGGTCCCAGCCCAGGGATAGCGGTAAGCCACTAGAAGTAGCAGTTCCTTCCCGTCGGCTACTTCCCTCTCCTGCCCTTCAGCTTGTGGGGCTTCCTATCCTCCCTCTGCACAAACCAGGTGTCCCTTTACCTAGGGTCTTGGTCTTCTTAGCCCACCACAGCGCTTCTCCAAACTCTCTTCTGCTTCCCTCCAAACTGCTCTCTGCTCTAACACCAATCTACTCTGCTTCAACTTCTCCTCTTGTCTGATTGAAGCAGGGGGGTTTTATCATGTGACTGGCTTCAGGTGCTTTAATTGGCTTCAGATGCTTTAATTAATTTTTAGCAAACTTTCTTCCCTGTACAGGGAATAAGGCTCCCTTCTAACACTTTCCTCCTGCCCTCTGGCCATGCTGTACCACAGTACCCAAACCAAAAAGTAGACAGCTCAAAGCACAGGACACTTTTCTCCTTAATAAAGTTGGGGGTAGACACTACAGTATATAATTGTTTACTTTGCCCGGTAAATGTTTATCTGAACATACGATCATGGCAGAGGTGGGCTTTAAGGAGGTGGGACTTGAAGGAGAATAATGTGGTGGCTTTATAGATTTCCACAGGGAGATTTTTGCCATGTTTAGGAAGCAATGTGGGAGAAAGTGCAAAGAGCCTAGATATTGTTAGAGTTTTATACTGCTGCCCATCACCATAGTATCTGAGCACAATGGTGGTGCTAGGTGTACATAGACTATGCAGTTGCTTTGGGCCCCAAACAGCTCAAGTGGGCCTTATTTAGTATTACTCCCGAAAATACTGTTCATTTTATTTAACATGGACTTTTAAACAAATGTATTAGTTTGTATTGTTTTGGTGTATAAATATAATTAGTATTTTTAGGACAGGGTAAGGGGCCCTGCAAAATATTCCTGCTTAGGGGTCCCAGTGGATTAGCACCACCTCTGTCTAAGCACAGAGCAATAGGCACTCAAAGTTGGTATATTTAAATAACAAGAAAAATTGTTAAGTGGGCATAAACCTGATCCTGTTTCTCCTTCTTGTTTATTATAGAACACAGAGCACCTACTTACCAATTATTTGCAAAATAACAATATTTAGTTAGTTAGTTATGTGTAGCCACAAACTGAAGAAAACAAGAAGATTAAACATCTCTTTTTAATTGTATTTGAGTAAGCATCAATCACAAAGTCTTTTCTTGCATAAAGTATGTGCTTTTGTGATCTACTGCCCTTTTTTCTTTGTTTCCCACACCTTCAGCCAAGTCCAAAAATATGAAACACATTAAAGGGGTAAGAGGCTGATTTCAAAAAAATATTTTTAAGAAAGAGGAGGATTTTGAATGTTTTGTTGTGAAATATTGATATAATAATCTGTATATTATTGATATAATAATCTGCAATAAACTGGGGCCGGTTGGGAGGAGCACAACTCTGGCTCCTAGAATATACACAAGTTTCAGTTTGGCTTTATAGTGTTGTGCAGTAACCAAAAGAATGTATACTATAGCTGCGATAACCACATAATGTAATGTCACCTGTAAAATACAGATAAGAAACTCCCCCTGTGTCTATATCATGAGCATTTGCACTTTGCACTGTGTAGTTCCAGTCGAATGGGTCTTAGTAAACCAGTAGGTTTTTTTTCCCCCCATTTTTTAATAATGTCTTGTTTTGCCAAATCTTATTTTTGTCCTCATTGTTCTTTCCATGTTATTTTTTTTAAATCAAATCTTTGAAGTTCAAATGTACATTTTGGAGGTGATGCTGGCTGCAGGGGACTTGTGGAAATTTAGAATGAGGAGAGAGGGGCTTCTTTCATGTGATTGTTTTGTTAGTCCTGTGAGAAGGTAGCAAAGTCAATCAACAGATTAGTCACAGTATTTAAATATAATTTAAAGATAGATTATTCCTCCCCATTGTTTATTCAGAGCATTAGAACACTTAATACTGAATTTTGTCTCTTAACCACTGTTTCCTCCATCGGTCTCTCTGTCCCGTCCCCCCCCACCATTCCCTCCCGCGCCTCACACACACACACTGTTGCCCTTGGATGTTGAGCTGGTCTATCTGTAGCTATGTAGTGAAAAGATCCTTGAATTCTTTGCTATGTAAATGAATTGCCAAGTTTCGCAATTTTATTGTGAGTTTCACAATATTTGGCATTTCAGTGTAGAGAAAGCTAGTTTCTATCCCTTGTTAGGGAGAAAAGCTTGAAAATGTGAAACCTGAAGGTTCAAAAACCAGAAAGCAAATAAAAGAAACCCACAATTTATTGTTTTTTTTTAAATGTTATGACTTTTAACTCCACCTCATGTTTTTGGGGGGGCTGGCTCATGAATTTTGAATGCTTGAGGTTGGTAATAATTAAATGGGCTGAGGCTCTGGGGTGGGGCCGGGGATGAGGGGTTTGAGGTGCAGGACAGGGCTCCAGGCTGCGGGGTGGGGTTGAGGGATTCGGAGTGCGGGAGGGGGGCTGTGGGTTGAGGCAAGGGATTGGGGTGCAAGAGGGTGTGAGGGCTCTTGGATGGGGCTGGGGATGGGGGGGTAAGGGTATGGGAGGGAACTCTGGGCTGGGGTAGGGGGTTCAGGTGCAGAGGGGTTGAAGCTCTGGGGTGCAGGGGGGGCTGTGGGTTTGGGGGGGTTCAGGGCTGTGGGTTGGGGCTCGGGGTTGGGGTATGGGTTTATCTCAGGCAGGTCCCAGTCAGCGGTGCAGCAGGGCTAAGGCAGGCTACCTGCTTGTCCTGGGGCACCGTGCTCTGCCCTGGAAGCGGCCAGCAGGTCAGGCTCCTAGGCTGGGGGTGGGGGGTGCAGGAGGCTCTATGGCACGCGGTGCTCTCGCCCACAGGCACCGATCCCACTCCCAGCTCCCATTTGTTGGCAAAGAGCAGAGCTGGTGCTCAGGGCAGGGGCAGCGCGCAGAGCCCCGTGGCCCCCCTGCCTAGGAGCCAGACCTGCTGGCCACTTCTGGGGTACAGCTCAGTTCCCTAGCCCAGGACAGGTAGGGACTAGCCTGCCTTGGCTCCGCAGCACCCCTGACTGAACTTTCAAAAGCCTGCTTGGCGGTGCTGACCAGAGTCCCCAGGGTTCCTTTTCGACCTGGTGTTCCGGTCGAAAACCAGTCACCTGGTCACCCTAGATTGAAGTTAAGGGAGAATTTTTTTTATTGCTTATCAAGATGCCTTTGGGACATTTTAAGAAAATGTTACACTGGACTTGAACATTATACTAAAAATAAGAGTGATATTTCTTTAATTAAAACAGTATGGATATTGCTTAATGAACGCTTTCTTATCTGAGTGCGTAGGCATTAAGGATTCAGGTTGTTGCATTTTATTAACTTGTAGGGATAGTTAAAGAGCTGGTTAAAACAGTGAGTCCGTATCAGGCTGCTATAAAATACTTATGCAGACATCTCATTGCTCTTATAAATCTGACTAGTTAAAAAATAAATACCAAGGCTTGTTTTGTGCCATTCTGAGCAATATTTCCATATAATTCTCTGCATTCAACCAGTTGCTGAACTAAGCGAAGCGCTGGTTCGAGCAAAGTGTTATTTGCAGGCCATTTTTCGTTCCAAACTTTTTATCCAGCTACATATTTTTAATGTTTCTGTCATCTTGAATGCAGACAGAGGTTATATATCACTTTGTGTAGATAGACTCATGTTGAACCAATCCAAATACTGCATTATCATTCTTTCAATCTATCAGGTTCAAACACTCATTACATTACATTTCAGAGTTATAAATGTATAAGCTATACTTCAGAAATTCAATATTTACTAATAACTTCTTTTCAAATATTCTTCAATATCTAATGATTTAGAATGTAAACTATCTTAAATGTGTTTAATGGAGTCTACAATAGTTCCGCAGCCTAAAACTCTTAACTAAGTAGAGTCAGGGTTCTGCTTTTCAGCTTATCGAAAATATCATGCAATATTTTTTCTCCACTTAGTGCTAAGTGTTTTTATTTCCTGTGAAAGACATTTTCCAACTACATTGCATGAGCATGCTTCTAACACTCAATTTTGCACCAGTCCGTGTATTTCACATCTATAATGACAGGTTTCAGAATAGCAGCCGTGTTAGTCTGTATTCGCAAACAGAAAAGGAGGACTTGTGGCACCTTAGAGACTAACCAATTTATTTGAGCATAAGCTTTCGTGAGCTACAGCTCACTTCATTGGATGCTCAAATAAATTGGTTAGTCTCTAAGGTGCCACAAGTCCTCCTTTTCTTTTCCCATCTATAATGTATACAGAACTTGAAAAAAAAGGCAGGTTGGCCTGGATACATTCCAAAACAGTTAGAAATTGAACTGTTTCAGAATTCAAAATGAGCCACAATTCTGCAGATATTGAAGCACATGCTTAACTTTAAGCATGTGAGTAGTCCCATTGAAATCAACACATATACTTAAGTGTTTACAGGATTGGAGCATAAATCCAGATAAAAGACTGTATTGTTTTTGCTTTTCTTGGTGCAAAAATAAGTAGGCTTTATTCATCCACATAACTAACCCATATGTCTAAGTAAGTATACAAGAATTATAGGGCCAAATCATGCCTTGACTAACAGTAGGATGACCGGTTGCTTATGCTCAAATAAATTGGTTAGTCTCTAAGGTGCCACAAGTACTCCTTTTCTTTTTAGTAGAATGACCAAAGTTGCAAGCCAAGGCAGAATGTGCCCTCCTATATATGAGTCTCAAGAGTATACAAGATTCCTCAAAATAGTTAACAAATTTGTTCCTTCTTATGCCTTCCACAATACTGGCGCCTTTGTATACATTTTGGCTTTTAGTCATGTTTTTGTTTCATTTAATAATTTATTTTTTCTGAAGATTCTCAACTTATTCAAAATAAATCTGTTTTGACCATAACTTGCAACATAAATTAAAGTTGCTATGTTTTAAGGTCTGCAACATTGTCCTTTTGTCTTGTACCATGTGTGTATGAATAACTAACCTGCATACATTTGCGGGGGGAAATAGTCACTTTCTGCCAGCATTGTGGTTTAGCAAGCTGGAATGGCACTTTATAGGTTCTGCTGAATGTGTTGCGGGTTCTGTTTGTTTGTTTTTTAATTCGTAAGTAGGTCCCTCCTAAACTCTATTGGAGGCTTTGGCTGCTTGAGACCCAGATTGTAATCACAGTAATTAGCACTGAATTTTCAAATCTTGATATTGACCTTGCCAATGTGTACACAGCTGGATCAATGGCAGGAATTGAAAGAGCTCTGTAACGTGTTATGGGGACTAGCTTTGATTAAACAGAGAAGTACAGTGTAGAAAAGAGAGGGAAAGTATAAATATATATACTCGTAGGTGTAAAAATATTGTTAACAGAATTTTTAAAGAGAAGTATCAGAAAACTGACCAGAGTAGAGAATTTAAATCCTTTTTTCACAATGAACTAATTGGGTTTTTTTTGATAGCAGATACACAAAGGAAATACCTCCTCAAAACTCACTACTTCTGCTGAGTCAACAAACATGAACCATTTTCAGGGGAAATGCAACCATTTATATCTCTGCATTTATTATAGATCAACATTCTATAAAGATAGAACTTTATAGTGGATCTTTCCGTGCATTCTGTGATTGTTCTGCCTTCTAAGATTCCAGGGTTCTTGGGGTAGGAAGTCATGTTGTTGTCTTTGTGTTGTAGGGCTTTGAGCACAATGTTGGTGTACAATAAATAACAACAATAGAATATATTCAAAATAATTCTTCTTTTATTGCTAAAAGTTTTTATATATTATTTTTTGAGGTAACTTGCATATAATCCTTTGATTGGTGGCTGTTGTCTTTAACTTTAAATAACAAAAAACATTTATAATTAAAAATGTTGTACCCTGTCACAAACTACTGAGATCAAACTGTATTATATCATGCAGCAATTTCTTCCAAGAAAATACTCTCTAATGTTTCATTATAATGGTATAGGTAAAATTACATGTAGAGTGACATTAATAAAATATGGAGAGAGGCAGACATATTGTATAAACAAACACTTTTAAAAGTTTAATTTTATATTGTATATGATGAGAAATGAAGCTCAAATATGCCAGTCAAGTAAGTAAATGATTATTCTAATTGCACCTTCCTTTATTTAATACGTCTCCGTGTGAATGTCAGTCTGTGACAGACAAATGCAGAGTTTTTGCATTGCAGTTCAGTGATTCTGGTTTCATTAAGTAGCAGTTAGCGTCCCAAGGAGCCTAAAACTTCAGTAATGCTAAAAGTGAAAGGAATGAACAGTTCAACTCAGTGATATTTTATTGGCATGGCAAGTTATTCAAAGATTGGCATAGCTATAAAGAGAGCGAATGCTCAGGTATACATCAGAAGTGTGATTTTTTTTTTTTAATTACCAGTAATTTATTTAGCAGTTTTAAACTGATAAGGGGGGAAAACTGGTCTTCAGTCCAAACTACTGAAGTATGGTGGAGCCCTGAATGTTCATGAACAACAGGGTCAATGTAGTTGAAAGAACATGATGGGGTAAATAAAAGGTCATTTTTTAGGTTTGGGGCTGGTGGGAGGAGTAGGTTTGGTTAACTATTTAACCTATGATACCCTTTTATCATTTTATGGTTCAGGGGTCTATTATTTTAAGCCTTTGTCAGTCAGCTTCTGGTTTGTGCTCAATCTTTTTTTCTTTCTCGGTAAGGTTCTGTTTTCTGTTTTACGTGATTTATGTTGGATTTATTGTGAGATAGAAAAAAGTTATAAGTAGCAACTAAAATCAAAATTCTGCACTAAAGTGACTTGCACTTAGCATTTGATTTTTATTAATTGTCCAATTTAAACACTAACCTGCCTTGTTTCCACACATTTCTACATGACAACTTTTTTTAACAGCAAGATTTTCCTTTCCTATTTTATTTACCTCTCTGGTTTTTTATATATACTGTGGTGTGCACTATCAGTTCTAGCAACTGCTTGCAGAAGTTTACTTGAAAGTCCCCTTTTCATTTCTCCTCACTACAGTTTTTTCAATGGGTAACTGCTCTACAGGGTGACTCCGTCCAAACCGTTTTTTTGAGATCCAGAGGTGCTTGCTATGAGGGTTAAATTTCTAAATTCACTAGGTAGCTGGGAGCTGGTTTTTCAGCCCACGGTGGTGTCTCCATCACTGTGCACACATCTCCTGTATAGGTTTCAGAGTAGCAGCCATGTTAGTCTCTATCCCCAAAAAGAAAAGGAGTACTTGTGGCACCTGAGAGACTAACAAATTTATTTGAATATAAGCTTTCATGAGCTAAAGCTCAATTCAAAGTGAGCTGTAGCTCATGAAAGCTTATGCTCAAATAAATTTGTTAGTCTCTAAGGTGCCACAAGTACTCCTTTTATTTTTATCTCGTGTATAGTTATTGGTTTGGTAGAAATGTTTAACGTTTATAGTTTAAACATCTTAAAGCTTAAGGATCAGCTGGGTCTGATTCTGATCTTGCTTACCGTGGTTTTACAACTGTATAACTCCAACTACTTAAGTGGAATTAATTTTAATTTACATCAGTGTGAGATCAAATCAGGCCTATTGATGTGTTAGAATCAAATCATGTATGTTTCAAAATATTTTTTTTCTTATAAGGAAAGATTACTTTTCCAAAGTTTTGAAACTGCAAAATCTAGTCTCTCTTAATTTTTCATAGCAAGTAGCTATTGGCTTACATTTTGAGGGAGGAAAAAGTGTATTCTTTATTTAAAAAAAAACAGCAAGGAAATGCCCTTATCTGTTTAAGAACAAAGGAAGAAATCAAAATGTAAAGCTGTGTGTTTCATATGTTGATAGCCCTTAGTTTTGATTTAAGCATAATTGGATCTCTATTAGTGGCATTTGTTAAGTAAAATACCTTAGGAAAGTTCTGAATGTATTTGGAAGTAAATATCACACATGTTGCCTTTTTAACTTAATAACTTTTTAAAAAAACTTACTCTGAATTTCCTTACATTAGGACAAATGTGGATTTTCAGAGGTCCTATATTCTGATTTTATAGCTTGTAAAGTGATCTTCTGTTTCCCATTAAAGAGAGCTTTTTTTTTTCTTTTGCATGTTCACTTTTAACAATTGCAGGAAATTTGTTTTTCTTTAAAACTTTACTCCTTTTCTTTCTCCTTTCCTTTTCTCTCTTCTTGATATTTTTATTTTCCTTTTATATGGAGAGTTGTAGATTTTGTCACTTCAAACGTTAACTGTTCCTCTTTTCTTTTGCTTTACAATACACACTAGGAGAGATTTATTTTTTGCATATTCCTCCCCTTCCTCTGTGAGATATTGTAGTGGACCAAATTTAAAACACTACAGTATTTAGAATCCCTGCAGTGCAATTTTAAGTATTTGGACCTGGAAAGTGCCCCAAGCAATAACTACCTGAATTGCTTTTAATTACACAATATAGCTGCATCATTTTACTTCAGATTCTTTTTGATTGATGCTGTAAGGCAATTGTAACCATGGATGATGGGATTAAGTGCCTCTTGAAGTGACTTTAGCTTCTTGTGGGAACAAAGGCAAAGAAGAGAACACTTAGCCCCTTTTTGAGCAAGCAACCTTTTTTCACTTGCTATATAAAGAAATACAATTAACAAACATTATCCCCAGAGGTAAATTGAAATGTACATGCAGACAAGAACGGCTCTTGACTGCAATTAGACATATATGATCTGAGGTATTCTGGCCATTCATTAGTGCTAATTGTTTGAGAAACAAGCCTGCAGAACAAATGATTAAAATGTTAGTACCATAACTGGGATTATTAGCATGTGTGATAAAATTCATGCTCTGCAGCTGTACCAATAAAACTCTTTGAAAAGTAGTTTTGATTAGACAAATACTTAGCTTGGCTCAGTTGTGAGCTGTTAGTGTTTGCACAAGGCACAACCGGTGTTTATAACAAACAATTTATATCTTCTTTTCCTAATTAGAAGGAATTACTATGCAAATTGCAGTGTTTTGTAATTTCATATCACTTTCCTTTGTTTGTGCCTTTGGTAGATTATTTGCCAGCTAGTTCCTGTAAATTAAACAAAGTAAAAATAGTAATAGAATATTTATTTGAGGGGAGGGGGTTCACATTTATTTTTATTCTGTATTTTTTTAAAAACAGAAAGGGGGAAAATGTAAGTGTTTGCTTCTTAGACTGCCTAGATTATACCAGATTTTTTTATCATGGGTCTCAGAACCTCTCTTAATTTGACCATCACGAATATATAGGATTGCATATAGCCAATAGAAAAGGAGTACTTTTTGCGAATACGGACTAACACGGCTGTTACTCTGAAACCTGTCATATAGCCAATGATCATGTCTCTAGGGGTTCAGAAACATGCATTGAGATTGCTGAATGTGACTCCTTTTTTGTGAATTATCTCATCCAGGCCTGTAGATATGCTCTTCCGAAACAGTATCCTAAACTTAGACCAGCATTGGTGCCCCGTCTTACAGAACTAGAGGTTTGCCATTTCAATCTGTCATTTGTTAGACACATTATAGCATAGCAGCCCTTCTGGAATTACTTTGGTCTAGAATAATAAACATGGGAAAGAACTGGAAACAGAGTACAGCCATGATCCTAAAAAGACTTATGCACATGCTTAACTTTATGTACTGTGAGTAGTGCCGTTGACTTTAATGAGACTACACACCATGCGTAAAGTTAACTATGTACGGAAGCTTGTGTGTGATCAGCACCTGGAAACATACTACAGTATGTTTCCGGGAGATTTTATATCATCTTTTAAACTCACTAATTTCAGTAAAAAGAAAAGGAGTACTTGTGGCACCTTAGAGACTAACAAATGTATTTGAGCATAAGCTTTTGTGAGCTACAGCTGCCACAAGTACTCCTTTTCTTTTTGCGAATTCAGACTAACACGGCTGCTACTCTGAAACTAATTTCAGTGACATTATACAGTGGAAAGTGCAGCATCTTTCAATAAACAGAAAAGATTTGTTTCCCTTGTTCAGAAGAATGAAATATTTTTGTTGAGGTGAAATTATGTAGAGTGAATATGGGTGCTTTTCACTTGGCCATTTTTTTTTTATTTAATATTTGGAGAAGAGATATGTATAGTGCTACAAATCTTAAGAAAACCTAGATACAATTCCAAGACCTCATTGAATACCAACATGCTGCAAAACTATATGATATGAATGAATACAGCATGCAGCAAAACAATTAAATGGCTAATACCTAATATTCTATTACTCATTTTTATATACTTAAAAGAAATAGCAGTTCATTAGCCAACCTCCTCTTGGAGTATGTTCATTTGTTTGGTTTAAGCTCAATCACACATAGTTTTACATAATTAAGAAAATATCTACCCATTCAAAGAGACACATGTGAAGCAATTTTCTTGGTGCTAACAATAGGACTCAGATTTTATTATGATAAATATTATTATTATTCACAGTTAAAGAGATTTATGTTAATTCAAAACACCAACAAAAATGGAGATAAGTGAGACTATGTTAATAGAACACCAA
Organism: Eretmochelys imbricata; assembly: GCF_965152235.1. Lineage (NCBI taxonomy): Eukaryota > Metazoa > Chordata > Testudines > Cheloniidae > Eretmochelys > Eretmochelys imbricata. Next base: position 101,211,563 of record NC_135572.1, read on the forward strand.
AATGTTAATATATGTAATGTTCTGGGTCTAACTCTTGCCATTGTCTCTTTTAAAGAAATCCATAGGTAGATCCCCTAATGAAGGGTGTCCGGTTATTCCTCAAAATTTCACCATCTTTTTAGGTAGCATAAAATGAATCTGTGATTACGCAGAAGAGGAATTTACTGGAGAGGAAAAATCCCAAACCTATGCACTGTACATCAGAAAGAATAGTGTGAAAATGCTTATTGTAGTCATGCCTAAATATATTTGTAACAAGCTCTTATTTTACATTTTGGCCATGTTATCTTTTTAAAAGAAAATAGGAAAAAGAATCTGTAATTATGCCTGTCAAGTGAGACCATTTTCCTGCAACAGCTTTTAAAAGAAAAAATGGATGATTTTGTTTTAGATTTACTAAGCCTAAACAACTTGACAAATTGACCGTATATCTGTAATAGTATGAGTTCTAAGAAACACATACAGAGCCAATGGGGTTCCAAGGTTGAGGAGTTTAAGGGAAATTTCCAGTGGTCCCTGGTTAATATTCTTCTCAGTCTTAAACCTATGAGCTGATGATATTTTAATGGATCAACTCCACTGCTTCTTTAGATTCAGATATTCCTTTAGTGGAGTCACACTGCTGAACTGTCTAAATGAAAGTTTACACTTGTAAGTGGTGACAGCTGACTCATGATTTCTAAATCTGGACTGAAGGTCATGACAGTTTTTCCTTTCAGAAGCTATATCATTGTGTGTTGGATTCAGAGAATCAGTGCTGAATAACAAACAGTGTCTGCAGATATAAAGGGAAGCTGGTTGGTCCTGTAGCTTTCAGTTTAATTACAGCTAGCAAGAAGTCTTATGTAACATGTTTTACAGGTGATACATCTCATCTTGGCGTGCTCTGGGATTATGGTTTTATTCACATCTATCAAATTACTCTAGGTTAGACAATTAGTAATAGACAGTCATCAAGGATGCTTCAGAGGCTACTTGTCTGTACTATTAGAGTTAGCTATTAAGAAACCGAGTTCTGGTAATAGATCGCCTTAAGTGATCACTCTGGTTACAGTGTGTATGGTAACACCCATTGTTTCATGTTCTATGTATATAAATCTCCCCATGTATTTTCCACTGAATGCATCTGATGAAGTGAGCTGTAGCGCACAAAAGCTTATACTCAAATAAATTTGATAGTCTCTAAGGTGCCACAAGTACTCCTTTTCTTTTTGTGAATACAGACTAATACAGCTGCTACTCTGAAACTTGACTTCTTTGTGTCTTTGAGAGCTACAGGTGGAAGCCATCAGAGAAAGAGAATAGAAACTAATTGCTTTGTCCCCTCATATATGTTTAGTGAAGGACTGCAGACTTCTTCACTGACCTCTGTGTCACACTGAAAAAGACTCTCTCCAATCTTCATTTAAAAGAAACGTCTCTTCCTCCTCCTCCTCCCCCCTCCTGAATATAGTGCACAAAAGTGGAATTAAATTAAATTAACTACCCCCAGCCACGCTAGTTGTCACAATTTCCATTATCATTAGCACTTCACCATAAGACAAGGAACATTAGCCGTTAAACAAAAAAATTGGCAGAGGGGTATGAATCTCAGTAGTACGTCGTGTAGGTCCCGAGTATCAAGATCCCCACTGCATGTGTCTTGAAGCAGTTACAGTCATAGATGAAGAAGATTTATTAATAAGGATAGTACTGGCACTTCTAATAAATAATGCATAATTTTTATTTATCAGCAAAACTGCCCTGTTGATTAGGCCCCATTTAGTATTACCAGTCAATAGAACAGCAGCAGTTTCTTCCATGCTACCAAAGCGGGTCCACCAAGGACACTTACATAACTGGCAAGGGAGGTCATAGTATAGTTGTAATTTTCAGGTTGGTCCATAGAGTTAAAACCCCAGCAGATCTTTCTTAACACTTTTTTTTATTAAATCTATTTTTAATTTTGAATATAACAACCTTGAGGTGAAGAAATCCATTCTTGACAGGGACTTAATTATTCATTGGAAGTATTGCATCTCTCTGCCATTGTCGTACTTGAAATTGATTGTATTCATTTTCAAGCATTTGGAAGGTTTGGTCATATATAATTTGAAGCAAACTGTTTCGGCACATTAGAGCTTTGGTGTGATCAGAAAGTAACAATATGGAAGATATTAGGTTAATGGAAATATAAAAGTATATGTTCAATGACATTCATGTGTAGATTATGTATTCTGCGTTAAATGTGGATGACTTCACGTTATTCTTACATGCTGTATATGTGTATGATAATCCATACTTGTGTGATGTGGCAGAAATGGCATGAAGTTAATTATGGAGGTCATCCCAAAGGAATGCCATTAAAACCTTTATTCCACATTATGTCATGTGTTCTGTACAGGCCACATATTTTACATGAAGAAAAGGAGTACTTATGGCACCTTAGTGACTGACAGCTCATGAAAGCTTATGCTCAAATAAATTTGTTAGTCTCTAAAGTACTCCTTTTCTTTTTGCGAATACAGACTAACATGGCTGCTACTCTGAAACCTGTCATATTTTACATGGTTTCTCAAACTTTTTCAAAGCATGGAGCACATCTTGCTAGAGGTCTAATATGTCTCCTGGAGGACTCCCTCTCATTCATCTTTCCTTCGCTTCACAATTGCCTAACATCATTGTGGAAACTACAGCAATTGCTTACGCAGAGGAGGAATACTTTTTATTCTGTCCTATTCAGGTTCTTATGCCATGCCCATCACTATGGTATCTGAGAATCATCTATTAGGTGACATGATTAGCAACTGTCACCTGTGGTTCTCTCTCTCTTTGTCTCACTCTATTTGAATTTTTCTTTTATTTCATAAATTTGTAGATTCCAAGGCCAGAAGTGGCCATTGTGATCATATACTCTACCTCCAGTATAACACAGGCCATAGAACTTCCCCAAAGTAATTCCAAGAGAATATATTTTAGAAAAACATCCAATCTTGATTTTTAAATTGACAGTAATGGAGAATCCACCATGATCCTTTGTAACAGTTCCAGTGGTTAATTACTCTCACTATTTTTTCATCAGATACAGAACAGAAATATTGATTGATGTATGTATGGAATGCCATGCAGGAAAACATTTAATATATTTTAGCTGTATTCAAATACAGCTTAACAGCTAGAAACAGGCAATGACTGGTGACATTTTTTCAGTGAGTCCTAGTAAGCATGAAGTTCCCCCTCCCCAAAATCTTATAACCAAAGCAAGACTAGAGAACTAATCTTCTTGCCTCATTATTCATAGTTTTTTCTTTAAAAGAAAGAGCGAAGTTCTTACTCACCGCCATTATAAATTATTTCATCTTAATAAAGCCATCATTTATAGAAGGCCAACAACACAAACCCAAATATTTTTTTCCTCAAGCTTGCAAATGCAAATCCCATTGTAGGTATAAGAAAGTCAGACGCCTGCCTGCCTGGTCACATGGGTAAAATTGAACACCTCAATCGTGCTCCATCTAATGAGAAAGATCCCAGCTCCAGAGATTTCCTCCTTCTAATAAAAACAGGCACATTTTATACAAGCAGTATATACACCCTTTCAAAAAAATAAAATCTGTTTGAAGCAGTGTTTAGACAAATACATGCACTAGCTCTTTGATAGAGAGAACTGGAATGTTTGTTCTGATGAGTGAAGCCCTGTTTACATAGCGTTGATACCATGTTTAAAAACTGTTTTTGTTAGCGTTGTTTTCCTGACCAGTATGGACATGTTTGGGGCTTTTTTGTCTGAGACGATTTTATTAAACTATGTTCTAGAACAATCACTCATCTAGTCATGTTTTGGCTAATATAGTTGCAAGAAACACAAAACTCGGGTCCACGATGGTCAGGAATTCTTGTTACACCACTTGCAGAGTGGCCAGCTGCTATTTATATTTATATTACATAATATATACTTTTTTGCTTTCAGTCTCTCTAAAATTTATGTTTAAAGAGATAGTTGTGTGCTTATAGTTTAAGGTTTTTTTATTATAGGTGACTGGCAGCATGTCCAGTCATTAAGGTTGTCTAAAACTTTCCAGCATAAATCCCAGTTTTCACCGAACTGTTGAGGCTGATTTTGTTTTTCCCATGCAGATGTCCTCCTCAGGTTAATTAATTTGGAAAGTTTTAGCTAAAATGGTTCAGCTATTTCCGAGAACAATGTTAAGGGGAAAATGTGTTTTGCCCATGTTAAAAAATGTGTGACTATCACTTTTTCACATTGCCACCCTTTCTTTTGTGGTGCTGCTGACACAGCACTACCTTCAGAGCTCGGCACCCAGCCAGCAGCCACTGCTCTCCGCTCAGCTGGATGGTAGTATATGTATTTGCGGGGGTGGGTGTAAACCAGGGGTCTCAAACACATGGCCCGCAGGCCACATGCGGCCTGCAGGGTTATTTCCTGCAGCCCACCAAGCTCCCTGTGCCCCCCCCGCACATGCACTCCCGGAGTTATTTTCTGCTGTCCGCCAAGCTCCCCTCCCGCCAGCGCATCACGTCCCTGCTCCTCTGCCTACCTCCAGGCGCTTAGCACTTTCCAAGAGGGAAGTGGGAGGAGCGGGGAGCCGTGTCCTCAGGGGAGGAGGCGGAGAAGAGGCAGGGATTTGGGGAAGGAGTTGGAATAGGGGCAGGGAGGGGGCGGGGTTGGGGTGGGAAGAGGCAGGGAAGGGGTGGGGCCTCATGGAAGCAGTGGGGGTGGGGCCAGGGCAGAGGGTGTCAGTGATGCGGCCCTCGGGCCAATGTACTAGTCCTCATGTGGCCCTCCTGGTGATTTGAGTTTGAGATCCCTGGCGTAAATGATTACAGACACAAAGAAGTGGGGCCCGATCAAAGAAGCTTGAGAACCGTCACGCTAGTGTCATAGATGTTCCTTGTGGTGTCCCCGTGAAAATCCACTCGAGTTTGCCAAGTCTTAAGCCTTTGAAAATTGCAGCTTGCACACACTCAGTAGATGTTTGTTGGAGGCTAGCAGCGTTGTACTCTGAAGATTCCATCTGCAGTGTGTGACCATGCTCCCACAGATCTTATGTGCTAACTGGACTGAGCATGCTCCATCCTGAGCTGCAGTGGCTGAGCAGGGCTTTTCCTGCATTTCCATCAGGGGCCACAACTGGGAGTAGAGAGACTATCTCCATTATTTATTGATTTGATTTGATTACCGTTGTGCTCTCACTGCTCCCACTGCTGGCACCCAGGCAATATGGAGGAGAAGGAGGAATCAGCCTGATTTGTTGGAATAGGGGCAGACTCAAGGGTGCATTCTGTGGGGCATAGGAATGTGGAGAACCGGGACAGACTAAGAGTGGGAAGCAGAGGGAGACAGGAATAGAAGAAGACAGTCTGGGTGCGGACTCACTAAAGGATGGAGCAAAGCTGGCAGGCTGGAGTAACCTTAACTCTGGCATTTCCTAACTTTTGAGTGTTGGACTTTGCAGCCTTAATGTTCTTTCAATGTAGTTTTTTTTTTAATCTATTTCATTGAAAGATAGATTTCTTGTGACACAGATTCTGGTTTCAATAGTTGAGAGGTTCCTCAGTAGGAATGTCCTCTTTTAAAAAAAATAAACAAAAAAAACCAAACCCCACATTAAAATATTTTTAAAAATTATAATCAGGAATGTAACTTCAATTCCCTTTTTTACAGGACAAGCTCCTCACTGTCAGCTGGTGTTCCTAAACTTGATTATCACTCCAAGTCTTCTCACAAGTATGTACCTAGGAGAGCTGTGCTATATGTACCTGCAGACGATGAAAGGAAGATACAAAAAATTGCATCTCTAAATGTAGATTGTGCTGTATTGGACTGTGAAGATGGTGTGGCTCTGAACAGAAAGGTAATTAATAAATTATTTGTTGAGTGCCATGCAGTCAATGCTGTACAGAACACATACAGGAAGACACCATCCCGGCTCTGGGGACTTTACGTGCTGGAGACAGACAGTGGTTAAGACACACAAAGCACTTAATGACCATGAGAGAGATTCCTCAGACAGTAGTGACGTTTGCATTTATTAGGTGGCAAGCTGACATTGATGAGCTTTATGCAGGCTTTGAGAAAACCTGCTTGCTTACAGGGCAAGTGGGAATTTTTGGACAAGCATGTGAGCAGCAGCTGCTGAAGATATAAGGAGCTAGGAATAAGTCCTGGCCATGGAAAAGTGGAAGATATGAGGTTTTCTGTAGAAAAGGAGGAAGCAGGACAGAAGGAAAGGTGCAAAAAGGAAGGAGGCAGGTCAGAACCACTAACTATTTTGTTGCGGTAAAGGTTTTACAGATTGTGAGGAGCACATATAGCAAATATGTTATGGGCTTGAGGTTAGAAGGTATTACTTCTTGGGCTTGGGTAAATTTTTCAAGCCTTGGCTCCATGGAAGAGGTGTAGTTTGAGGGAGGTATTTGAAAGAGGAAGAAGGTAGATGGTTGGTGCACCAGCGCCCGGAGGACATTCTAGACATATGAAGGCATCAAGATGAGTGTTGGAGAAGGATACAAAGGAAGTAGTAATGTGATTACCGAAGTTCACTTTATGTCAGTGTGTGGTAGTGTTTTAAGAGTTCCTCCTTGAAAGCAAAGGTTGAATTTTAATATTATTTATGTCTCAGTGTGTCTGTAAGAGCTGACATAAATTCACATACATTTTTGTCGGCAACTTTTGTAAGGATCTCAATTTTGTCATTTCCCTTTTAAAAAAAAAAAATAAAATCTTCCGTACCTTGAACAAAGTACATCATTAACTGCCTCAAAATGAGGCGTATGTTAGGACTGGAACATTTAACTCCAACAGTACTATCTTCATATTCCTCGGTTCCCTACATCATTTTCACACATTCCACATTACAGCATGTCTCCATTTAGAGTTTCTGGTTCTGGGCATGTTGTCTTGGAGCAGGGAGAACAGTCTTGATTTCCCATATGATTTCAGAACCTCTGTCCTGCAAGTTCATCCTTTCCAACCAAGACTCAGAATAACTCTTATATATTCTACTTAACCTTTAAGATGTTACAGGTCTCTCAGAAACCCTTGAGCATAATGGCTTTCTCGTGTTGTTAGAAGTCTAGTACTGAAACTTGAAATTAGTATTGCTAAGTGCGCCAGTGCATCAATATACAGTACTTGAGAGATTCTTGCCAACCAGTGGAATTGCATATGAAAGTCTCACCTGGGAGAGATTATGAATCAATCTTTAGTAGCAGACTTAGATTGTTTATTTCATATTTGGGAGACATCAAAATAGACATAATCATGTTAAACGATCAGTTTTATGTGCGCTTTGACTATGAAATTCTGGCCCCATTGAAATCAGTGGGATTATTGCCATTAACTTTTTTGGAGGCCAAGATTTCACACTTAACCTTTATCAGTTATGTAGAATTGATGGAAAATTCTGTAAGAAAAATTTAACAGCACAGATGATTTTGTAGCAAAATATAGTTCAAGGGAATCTGAAGATTTGGGTTCTCTGTCCAGCTTTGCCACAGACATCCTGTATGACCTTGACCCTCAGTGTCCCTAGTTGTGAAACTGGGAGTATAATACTTTCTTGTTATTTTCATTAATGTTTGTGAAGCATTTTGAGATCTTTTGATGAAAGATAGTATAGAGTATGCATTGTCAGTATAATATTCAGTGGCACACTGAAAACTGAACCTTTATGGGTAGCATAAAATCAATTGAAAAACAACAGAGCTCAATTTTATATTGAATTTACTATTGAAATAAATAATACAAAAATTCATGTACTGATTTTATTATTCATTCTCATACTTAATACAGTAAAAAACCTCCGTGTTTGAATTTTATTGCAGCTGAATATCAGTGTTTTGCAGAAAGCAAGGAGCTTAGAGCTTAGCTTTAGTAGCTGGGTGCTGTTTGCTACATACTGCTTAGGCCAAGCTTATATGAGCTTGACCCTCATCTTGTCAAAGCAATTTTACAATATATATGGTGTGTCATGGAGTCGCAGTCTGCCTGGAGTGAATCCGTTAGTGTGCTGGGGCCCAAGGACCCACACGGTTCCACACAGCAGGCCTCTGGCCTTCAAGACTCCAAAACTGAGCCAGTTTTGTGTACCCTGTGTTTCCTGTCTCTCTCTATGGCTCCCTGCAGCAAATTCAGCCATGCTAAACTCCTGCAGGAGGTTTGCACTGTGCCCCTCAGCGTGCTCTCAGTGAGCATTCACAGTGACACAGGCTGCCTTTCTAAAACAAGGTACCATTTATTAGTCACCTGGCATACAGAATCTTACAGTCCTTAAGTTAACACAGAGATGCAGAAGTTAAGCTGAAGTCTACCCTGGTCAAACCAGTGCCCTGATGGGCTAGCCTGGTGGGCTAGCCAAGCTGTGTTGGGCTCCATCTCTGGTGCTCGCGCGCGCGCTCTCTCTCTCTCTCTCTCTCTCTCTCTCTCTCCCCAGTTCAGGTTCCTAAGTCCCTCCAAAAAACCCCTCCTTCCAGTTGCCTGATACCTTGTTCTGGCATTTCCTAACTTTTGAGTGTTTGACGTTGTAACCTATATAAAGTTATTTTAAAGTAGTTTTTTTTGTACATAATTAACAAACATATTAAACAGTATCAGCCCTGGTATAGAACCTCATATCATGCAATTGCTAAAGTTTTGTCATTATTAAAAATGACCATTCATTCTTAATGTTTCTTTCTGTCTCTTAGCCAAATTCTGCTCCATGACACTACAGTGCTTCTTAGTTCTGGTTATTTATTTGCTAAAGAAACTAACTACTTGTAAAGATCTTTGTCAAAGCCTTTGAAAATTCAAATAAAAGTATGTCAACCAGTTCTTCTTTATCTTAGTGTCTTATAATTATTATTTAAACCAATTTCCCAGGTATACAAGTCTTACTGCCCAATAATGCCCCAGCTCAATCCCTATGCATTTTTTTAAATATAAGTGCAACATTTGCTACTCTCCAATCCATCAGTATATTAGCTGATTTTAATGACGTTGTGGATTTTTGTTAGCTGCTCAGCTACCTCGTTCTCAAGTTCCTTCAGAACTCTTGAGTGTATGCCAACTAGGCCTAGTGACTTGTTGCTTTTCTATTTATCAATATGTTCCCCAATCTCTGGCAGTACCTTATCTGAATATTTTAACCTCTACTGCAGTTGGTTATTCTGCTTCCTGAGTCTGGGGCTCTCTCTACACTACTTTGGTAAGTCGACCTAAGCTACGCAACTGCAGCTACGTAGGGTATGTCTAATTAGGTCAATTTTATAGAAGTCGATTTTTAGAAATGGATTTTATACAGTTGATTGTGTATGTCCACACTAAGCACATTAAGTTGGCAGAGTGCGTCCTGACTACAGTGGCTAGTGTCGACTTACAGAGCGGTGCACTGTCGGTAGCTATCCCACAGTTCCCGCAATCTCTGCCACCCATTGGAATTCTGGGTTAAGCTCCCAGTGTCTGATGGGGCAAAAACATTGTCGTGGGTGGTTTTGAGTACATGTTGTCAGTCACCCTTCCCCTCGTGAAAGCAATGGCAGACAATCGTTTTGCGCCTTTTTTCCGTGCAGACGCCATACCACGGCAATCATGGAGCCCACTCAGGTCAGCTCACCATCACTGCTGCTGTTGTGTCCTGGGTGCTGCTGTCAGCAGATGGTGCAGTACGACTGCTAACCGTCATCATCCACTGCTTCCGCTGCAACTCTGTTGTCCTGGTGCCATGAATCCATGTAGCAGGTTCTCTTGTCGTTCTGTATAAATATCTATTCTCATAGCATCCGTCGTCATCCACCGCTTCCGCTGCAACTCTGCTCTCCTGCAGATACCATACCACAGCAAGCATGGAGCCCACTCAGCTCACCGCTGCTGTTGTGAGCATTGTGGACACCTTGCCCATTATCCTGGAGTATATGCAGAACCGGGCTAAGAGACGCCAGCACAAGGATGATTTTGATGAGGACATGGACACAGACTTCATGTGGCTTGGGCTGTGACAATTGGGACATTATCATGGCAGTGGGGCTGGTTGATACAGTGGAATGCCAATTATGGGCCCGGCAAACAAGCACAGACTGGTGGGACTGCATAGTGTTGCAGGTATGAGATGATTCACAGTGGCTGCAAAACTTTTGCATACATAAGGCTACTTTCCTGGAACTCTGTGAGTTGCTTTTCCGTGCCCTGAAGCATAGGAATACCAAGATGAGAGCTGCCCTGACAGATGGGAAGCGAGTGGCGATAGCTCTGTGGAAGCTTGCAACTCCAGACATCTACCGGTCAGTCGGAAATCAATTTGGAGTGGGCAAATCTGCTGTGGGTGCTGCTGTGATCCGAGTAGCCAATGCAATCATTGACGTTCTGTTATCAAGGGTAGTGACTCTGGAAAATGTGCAGGTCATAGTGGATGGCTTTGCTGCAATGGGATTCCCTAACTGTGGAATCCCATTGCAGCAATGGAACGCATATCCCTATCTTGGGAGCGGACCACCTTGTTAGCCAGTACGTTAACTGCAAGGGATACTTCTCAATGGTGCTGCAAGCACCGGTGGATCACAAGGGACGTTTCACCGACATCAAAGTGGGATGGCTGGGAAAGGTGCATGACACTCACATCTTTAGGAACTCCGGGCTGTTCGAGCAGCTGTAAGAAGGGACTTACTTCCCAGACCAGAAAATTACCGTTGGGGATGTTGAAATGCCAATAGTTATCCTTGGGGACCCAGCCTACCCCTTGCTCCCATGGCTCATGAAGTCGTACACAGGCAGCCTGGACAGTAGTAAGGAGCAGTTCAACTATAGGCTGAGCAAGTGCAGAATGGTGGTAGAATGTGCCTTTGGATGTTTAAAAGCTCGCTGGTGCTGTTTGCTAACTAGGTCAGACCTCAGCGCAACCAGCATTCCCACTGTTATTGCTGCTTGCTGTGTGCTCCAAAATATCTGTGAGAATAAGGGGGAGATGTTTATGGTGGGGTGGGAGGTTGAAGCAAATCGCCTGGCTTCCAATTTTGAGCAGCCAGACACCAGGGTGATTAGAAGACCACAGCAAGGTGCGCTGTGCATCAGAGAGGCTTTGAAAACTAGTTGCATAACTGGCCAGGCTTCGGTGTGACAGTTGTGTGTATTTCTCCTTGATGCAAACCCGCCCCCTTTGTTGATTTTAATTCCCTGTAAGCCAATCACCCTCTCCGCTTTGAAATAAAGTAACTATTGTTTTGAAACCATGCATTCTTTCTTTCTTAATTAAAAAAAAAAGGGGGGGGAGATAACTGACAAGATAGCCCGGGTGGGGTGGGGTGGGGTGGGGTGGGGTGGAGGAGAAGAGAAGGACAAGGCCACATTGCATATTGTAGCCACACTACAAACCAAACTGTTTGAATGACAGCCTTCTGTTGCTTGGGCCATCCTCTGGAGTGGAGTGGCTGGGTGCCTGGAGCCTCCAGTTTTTTCACATCCTTCGTCTAGTTTTGGGCCCCACACTACAAGAAGGATGTGAAAAAATTGGAAAGCATGCAGCAGAGGGCAACAAAAATGACTGGTGGACTGGAACACATGACTTATGAGGAGAGGCTGAGGGAACTGGGATTGTTTAGTCTGCGGTAGAGAAGAATGAGGGGGGATTTGATAGCTGCTTTCAATTACCTGAAAGGGGGTTCCAAAGAGGATGGATCTAGACTGTTCTCAGTGGTAGCTGATGACAGAACAAGGAGTAATGGTCTCAAGTTGCAGTGGGGGAGGTTTAGGTTGGATATTAGGAAAAACTTTTTCACTAGGAGGGTGGTGAAGCACTGGAATGGGTTACTAGGGAGGTGGTGAAATCTCTTTCCTTTGAGGTTTTTAAGGTCAGGCTTGACAAAGTTTTGGCTGGGATGATTTAGTTGGGGATTGGTCCTGCTTTGAGCAGGGGTTGGACTCAATGCCCTCTTGAGGTCCCTTCCAACCCTGATATTCTATGATTTCCGCCCACCCTCCCGCTTGTTCTTGGGCATCTGAGTGAGGAGGATATGGAACTTGGGGGGGGAGATCAGCTGGTTGTACAATGGATGCAGTGGGGGATTGTGCTCTTGTTGGTTTTCCTGCAGCTGCACCAGACGCTTCATCTTGTCCGTTTGCTCCCCCATTAGCTTTAGCATTGCCTCCTGCCTCTGCTCTTCGTGTTCCTACCTCTGCTCTTTGCGCTCACTTAATGCTTTCCTAGCCTCTAACACTGATGGCCTCCATGCATTCAGCTTTGCCCTATCAGTGCGGGAGGACTGCATGAGCTTGGAAAACATGTCACTGCAAGTGTGTTTTTTTTCGCCTTCTAATCTGTGATAACCTCAGGGACGGAGATGATAGGGGGAGCCTAGAAACATTTGCACCTGGGGGGAGATAAAAAGGGAGAGTAACATTTAAGATGATAAAAAGAAAAGGAGTACTTGTGGCACCTTAGAGACTAACCAATTTATTTGAGCATAAGCTTTCGTGAGCTACAGCTCACTTCATCGGATGCATACTGTGGAAAGTGTAGAAGATCTTTTTATACACATAAAGCATGAAAAAATACCTCCCCCCACCCCACTATCCTGCTGGTAATAGCTTATCCAAAGTGATCGCTCTCCTTACAATGACAGGTTTCAGAGTAACAGCCGTGTTAGTCTGTATTCGCAAAAAGAAAAGGAGTACTTGTGGCACCTTAGAGGCTAACCAATTTATTTGAGCATAAGCTTTCGTGTGCCACAAGTACTCCTTTTCTTTCTCCTTACAATGTGTATCATAATCAAGTTGGGCCATTTCCAGCACAAATCCAGGTTTTCTCACCCCCCCCACCCCCACACAAACCCACTCTCCTGCTGGTAATAGCTTATCTAAAGTGACCACTCTCCTTACAATGTGTATGATAATCAAGGTGGGCCATTTCCAAACGTCTGAGGGGGGAGGGTGGGGGTAGGAAAAAACAAGGGGAAATAGGTTACCTTGCATAATGACTTAGCCACTCCCAGTCTCTATTCAAGCCTAAGTTAATTGTATCCAATTTGCAAATGAATTCCAATTCAACAGTTTCTCGCTGGAGTCTGGATTTGAAGTTTTTTTGTTGTAATATCGCAACTTTCATGTCTGTAATCGCGTGACCAGAGAGATTGAAGTGTTCTCTGACTGGTTTATGAACGTTATAATTCTTGACATCTGATTTGTGTCCATTTATTCTTAAGATGATACATTTCTGAGAACAAAAGGGAGAATCTTTCACAGTGAATCAAGCAATTCACAGCAGGCAGCACATGTGCTTTAGGTACAAGGTCGCATTTTGCCTTTTATGTTGAGCGCCTGCCCCTATAGTGACACATCACACGTGGCTGGGCAACGGAATTCGGTTTCCATGCAGCCACGGTAAGGCAAAGGGTCTGTGGGATTGGCTTCTTACACATAACATGTGGGAATGGTTTCAAACTGCAGCGCCATCCTTTCCCATAGCAAGCAATGCTGGTTGGGTTTCACATTTAAAAGAAGGGGCTGCAGTTTTCGGGTGGATGTGCAGCACACACCTCCCCCCACCCCACCACATGGCTATTCTCTGGGATGATCCCTTTTAGCCAAGTGCAAACAGCCCAGCATGAACGGTGTCCTTTTACTGTTCCCTTACAAAAATTCCCCTATTTCAACCAAGTGACCATGAATGATATCACTCTCCTGAGGCTAGCACAGAAAGATGTAGACCAAATGTTGCTTGAATGCGACCAAAACCCAGGAACATTCGCTGCCATGCTTTGTGCTGCAATGATTCCAGAATACTTTCAGAGTACCTCCAGGAAATCTTCAAGGAGATGTCCCTGGAGGATTCCCGCTCCATCCCCAGACATGTGAACAGACTTTTCCAGTAGCTGTACTGTCCGCGAATGTATCCCAATTCCTCAGGGCAAATCAAACAAACACTGTTGCTTTTAAACCTTGTACTGTAGTTACAAATGTGCACTCACCGGAGGTGTCTTCTGCAGCTTCAGGGTTGGGGATCCCGCCTTTGGAGGGCATTGGCTCCAGGGTGATGAAAAGGTCGTGGCTGCTGGGGAGAATGGATTCACCGCTTGCCTGCTGCACATCCTCCTCCCTGTTGTGTGAGAATCCTCCCTTGCAGGTGTCCACGGACAGTGGTGGGGTAGTGGAAGGGTCCTCTCCTAGAATGGCATGCAGCTGATCATAGAAGTGGCATGTATGGGCTCTGACCTGGGGTGACCGTTTGCCTCCTTTGTCTTTTGGGAGGCTTGCCTCAGCTCCTTAACTTCCATGCGGCACTGCTGTGTCCCCCTGTTGTAGCCTCTCTCCAACATACCCTGTGATATTTTGGCAAATATATTTGCATTTCTTCTTTTGATCAGAGTTCTGCCTGCACAGATGCTTCTCCCCATACAGCAATTGGATCCAGTGTCTCCCTTTCAGTCCATGCTGGAGGTCGTTTGCGATTCTGGGGGGACTGCATGGTCACCTGTACTGCTGAGTTTGCCATGCTGACCAACAGGAAATGAAATTCAAAAGTTCCCGGGGCTTTTCCTGTGTACCTGGCTAGTGCATCGGAGTTCAAAGCGCTGTCCAGAGCAGTCACAATGGAGCACTCTGGGATAGCTCCCGAAGGCCACTACCATCTATTTGTGTCCGCACTACCCCAAATTCGACCTAGCAAGGTCAATTTTAGCGCTACTCCCCTCGCTGGGGAGAAGTACAGAACTCGATTTTAAGAGCCCTTTAAGTCGACAGAATGGGGTTGGTTGTGTGGGCGCTTTCATTTTTAAATCGACCTAGTGCGGCTAAATTCAACCTAACCCCGTAGTGTAGACCAGGCCATAAATAACGTAGCTGGAGCCGACGTAGCTTAGGTCGACTTACCGCGGAGTCCACGCTACTTTGGGTCAACAGGGGACACTCTCCCGTCAACTGACCTTACTCTTCTCATTCGGGGTAGAGTAACGGGGTCGACTGGAAAGCGATTTGCAGTGAATTTGGCGGGTCTTCACTAGACCCGTCAAATCAACACTTGCGCATTGATCTCCGGAGCGTCAATCCATGGGGTAGTGTAGGCATAGCCTGAGTCTATTCTCCTACAATGGTATAAACATAAACTTTGAATTAGTTGAGTTTGTAAACAATTTATTGTGTGCGAATAGTATGACTAAATATTGTAGGATTCATCTCTGGAAGTCTCAGCTACCAACAGGACATTGCAGAGAACACTAAACAAAGAACAGGCACAGATGGTGAACTGTAGTTGCTATTACTGTCTGTCTGCTGAAGTTAGACATTTTTAAATTAGGAGGTTCAGATAGCTCATATCCAAGAGTTTTAAAAAAGCTGGCTGAGGAGCTCACTAGACTGTTAATCTTGATTTTCAACAAGACTTGGAACACTGGGGAAGTTCCAGAAGATGGTAAGAAAGCTAACGTTGTGCCAATGTTTAAAAAGGTATATGGAATGATCCAGGTAATTGTAGTTAGGGCCCTACCAAATTCATGGCCATGAAAAATGCGTCATGGACCGTGGTCTCCCCTTCCCCACTGTGAAATTTGGTCTTTGGTGTGCTTTTACCTTATACTATACAGATTCCACAGGGGAGACCAGCATTTCTCAAACTGGGGATCCCAACCCAAAAGGGAGTTGCAGGGGGGTCACAAGGTTATTTTAGGGGGGTCGCAATATTGCCACCCTTACTTCTGCACTGTCTTCA
Source organism: Eretmochelys imbricata (assembly GCF_965152235.1). Lineage (NCBI taxonomy): Eukaryota > Metazoa > Chordata > Testudines > Cheloniidae > Eretmochelys > Eretmochelys imbricata. Next base: position 101,227,237 of record NC_135572.1, read on the forward strand.
GAGCTGGGCAGCCGGAGAGCAGCAGCTGTTGGCCAGGCACCCAGCTCTGCAAGCAGCAGCGTAGAAGTAAGAGTGGCAATACCACACTATGCCATCCTTACTTCTGCACTGCTGCTGGTGGCGGCTCTGTCTTCAGAGCTGGGATCCCGGCCAGCAGCCGCCGCTCTCCAGCCACCCAGCTCTGAAGGCAGCACCACCACCAGCAGCAGCGCAGAAGTAAGAGTTACATTATCACAACCCCCACTATAATAACCTTGTGACACCCCCGCACCAACTCCTTTTTGGATCAACACCCCTACAATTACACCACCAGGAAATTTCAGATTTTAGTAGCTGAAATCATGAAATTTATTATTTTTAAAATCCTATGACCATAAAATTGACCAAAATGGACTGTGAATTTGGTAGGGCCCTAATTATAGTCCTGCCATTTTGACATAAATCCTGGGCAAGATAATGGAGCGGCTGATATGAGACTCAATTAATAAAGAATTAAAGGAGGGTTATACAGTATAATTAATGTGAATCAACATGGTTCTATGGAAAATAGATCTTATCAAACTAACCTGATAACTTTTAAAATCAGACTGTAAAGTTGGTTATGAAGGTAATAAGACTGATTTAATATACTTAGATTTTGGTAAGGTGTTTGACTTGGTACCACAGGACAGTTGATTTAACAAAAAACTAGAACAATCTCAAATCAACATAGCACATATTAAATGGATTAAACTGGCTAACTAGTAGGTCTCAAAATGTTGTTTACAGTATTGCTGTAGCCATGTTGGTCCCAGGATATGAGAGAGATGTGGTGGGTGAGATAATATCTTTCACTCGACCAACATCGTTGGTGAAAAAGATAAGCTTTCAAGCTTCACAGAGCTATTCTTCAGGTCTGGGAAAGGTAATCAGAGTGTCACAGCTAAATACAAGGTGAAACAGATTGTTAAACATAAGGAGTTAACACATTGCAAGAAACCATTCAAAATGAAGTGTGCAATTAACACCTCCACAGTCATAGGGCAAAAGAGAGTTTGCCTGCATCGATACTTAGAACGCTACAACAGCATATCTGGGGCACACTTCTCCCATCTCTGTAGTTAATCCTCCTCCCCGAGAGGTGGTAGCTAGGTCAACGGAAGAATTTTACACCAGAGGTTAGTGCTGTCTACACCAGCGATTAGGTCTGTTTAACTTCATCACTCAGGGGTATGGATATTTCACACTCCTGAACGACATAGCTGGGTCGACTTAACTTTTTAGTGTAGACCTGACCTTAGTGGGTTATAGATTGTTGTAATGAGACATAAAACCAGTGCGTCTGTTGAGTCCATGGTTTTTGGAGTCTAGTAGAGTTATGAATTTAAGCTCCCAGGCTCATCTTTTGAAGGTGTTGTAAAGGTTTCCTTTAGGGATGAGGACTGAAAGGTCAGATATGGAGTGATCATTTTGTGAAAAGTATTTGCCCATTGGTGAAATGGTGATTTTTGTCTTTTATCATTTTTATGTGTGAGTTCATGCAAAAGTGTAGTGATTGTCTAATTTCACCCACATAGGTGGTGTTGGGGCATTTGATATACTGGATGAGGTACACCATATGTTGTGCTAGGCATGTGTAGAACTTATGGATATTGAATGGTGTGTTGTGGGTTGTATAGATCATTGTACCAGTGGACATATGGCTGCAGGTTTTGCATCTGTTGTTCTGGTGGGGTCTGGTACTGCTTTGAATTGGTGTGTCCTGGTCTGTGGGGAGCTTGTTTCTGATGATGATCTTGGCAAAGTTGTTGGGGGTGTTTGTAGGCCAGAACAAGGGGTTTGGGAAAGATTTCTTTCAGGATGTGTTCCTCATCAAGTATGGATTGTAATTGTTTGATGATGCCCCATATGGGATCAAGTATCAGATGATAGGTGATTTCTAGGGGTGTGCAGTAGGTTGTGCTTTTTTTTTCTGTACTGAAGCAGGTTCTCTTGGAGAAAAGTAGCTTGCTTTGAACAACTGGCAGAAAATCTATACAAGGGAAAACTTCCATATTTGGTTTTGGTAGAGAAGCTATAATTTTTGTATGTCTCCAGAGTCATACATCTAATTGAGTCAACACCAGAACTTATGCTTTTATCTTGTTTTGTTGTTTTTTAAAACAAATGTCACATTTAACTGCAGCCAACAGACGCTGCCTTGAAGGGGCTTTTCATTTTGAACCAACCAGTTACTCACTTATTGTACCAGATATACCCCATATATGTGTAGTACTGTACTGGAACATTCAAAAATATAGTGGGATCTTGCCTGATGAAGTCAACGTTCTCTGACATGGTTGTCTTTATTCTGTTGCACACACAATTTTTCTATGTTTGCAATTGATTACATACTGAAAGATTCTTCCTCCAATTGTAGAGAGGAAATTAAGATCTCAGTCCAATACTTTCCATTCCATCCCAGGAAAAAGACAGAGACCTCACTGTTATTTCCCTTGGGGATTCAGGCTGCCACTCTTATTTGACTGTTTTCTATACTATTGTATTTCTTCTTCAATAGGATGCTATCTTTAGTATATCAATTCTTTAGAGCAGCAGAGAAGTTGTGCCTTCAGGTCAGCATAAAGAGAACCTGATTAGAGACCTTACTTTGGTACTAATGCTTTGCTGGCACTTCTTTTTGTGCTCTTGAGGAAAATCTCAGAACATTTTGTCACCTTCAAACAATTTTTACTACTGGCCCGGTATTCATCTAGGTCAGTGGGTCTGTTGCAGGCCTTGTTGTACAGAGAATTTTATTTAGTCACATTATTTAGTATTCCATTGGGACAATGTATCTATCAAAGTGGTACGACACTTTCTGTCAAAGGTTATCTTTGAGGTTCATCTCAGTCAAGATTAGAGTTTTGTTGAAACTTGGAATTTTGGTTCTATTGGAAATTCCAACATTTCCAAATTTGCTTTCATTCTGAATTGGAACAATATCAAAAAATGTTGACATTTCTTATTAAACAAATTTTTGAAGTTCGTTTGTTTCAGGTCAATCAAAATGTTCCATTTCAATAATATCAAAATGTTTTCCCTATATAATCTTTTAAAAGTTTATAATTATTTTATAATTTGTAAAATACCATACATTTTTGGAAAATAATTTCAGAATGAAAAATTGAAACATTCCATTCCAAAAATGTCAAAATAAAAAAAACAAGTCAAATGAAGCACTTTGATAATGTTGAAAATTTCTAAACAAAACTTTGTTGAAATCTGTTTATTCCCACGGAAATTTTCAATTTTGACAAAATGAGTTTTTCCAATATAGAAACGTTTTTTCAGAAAATTTTCAACTAGCTCTAGTCAAGATGTGGTTCTTTTGGGTGAAACCCTGGTCCCATTAAAGTCTATGGCAAAACTTCCATTAACTTCAGTGTGGCCAGGATTTTACACACACATGCACGCATGTGCTCTGGCTCACTCACTCTCTCTCCCCTGCTCCCAGAAATAATAAAACAAAGGTTAACTATCTATCTTTTTGTCAAGAGGGCTCTTCAGATATATCGCCAAAATACTGGCCAGAGTGTGAAGGCTGGGGGGGGGGGGGGAGGCAAATCCACAGCTCCGCCCTTATAAAGTCCAGCAAATCAAATTGATTACAAGAGTGGTGAATGAAAAATGTACCTAGCTGTGGGGACATTGTACTCGACTAATGACTGACCTTGTAGACAGAGGGAATGAATGGCTCTTGGCCATGGCTGAGAGCCAGCTATGGAGTGTTTTCCTCACACCTTTTTTTAGACACTGCAGATTGGATGGAGTAGTATCTTTAGTTACGGCACCTGAGACTGCTAGGAAAATGCAACTGGTTGCCAGCACAGTAGAAGTACATAATTAAACTGGAAAATTTTCACCTGCTCAAAGGATGAAGCCATAGCCCATTGTCTGGGATGGCGTACAAGTATACTGAGAAACTAAGGGTATGTCTGCACCCGTGCCTGGCTTGTATCAGCTGACTCGGACTCTCGGGTCTTTGGCTCTGGGGCTGTAAAACTCTGAGCTCTGGCTGGAACCTGAGCTCTGGGACCCTCCCCATTTGTGAAGTGTCTGAGTTTAGGCTTCAGCCTGAGCCCAAACATCTACACCGCGATTTTAGAGGCCCATAGCACAGGCCCTGTGAGCCCAAGTCAGCTGAGCTAGCCACGGGTATTTAATTGTAGTGTAAGCATACCCTAAATAATCAGGTAGGTACCCTACAAAATAGTGTTTTAAGGTAAGATGTTTGTGGAAGGTTCAATTTACTCGGTTTATCATTGGGCAAGTCCACAGCCTAACTTTCCCTTTCTTGGACTCCCAAATAATTGGCACACAGACTCAAGTCATTTATATGTTTCCCTGACTTGGGATTCTGGTTTATTAAGCTGACAACTCAATGTCAATTCAAATCAAGCTCATCTTTTCCAGACTCATCAGAGATTGTTCAGCTACTTGCTAGGCTCCTTTCCAAACTTCAGGTCCTGCTGCCTGACTTTTCCTAATGTTTCTTCCTCTTATGGCTTCCGACACGTCCATCATAGCAGATGACAGTCTTTCTTTGATGATACCGTTCCATTAGCCCCTTGCTGCACTCAGTCATTCTTTCCTATCTGGCTTGTAGGCAGAGCCCCTTCCTGGTTCTCTCTGGGTACATCTACATTTTGAGCTGGGGGTGTGATCCCCAGGTTCAGGAGACATATTCGTGCTAGCTCTGATCAAGCTAACATGCTAAAACTAGAGTGTAAATATAGCAGTATGACCAGAAAGGGGAGCTAGCAGCTCCATATACTTACCAGACTGAGACCATAGCATGTATTTGGGACGGCTAGCCCTTCCTGCTGCTTGCACTGCCATGGCTATCCTTTATTTTTAGCAGCTAGCAAGAGCATGTCATCTCAAGCTGGGATTTACACCCCCGGCTCGAAGTGTAGACATACCCTCTGACCCTGGGTCCCCAGCAGGAGGTCTCTCCTCCTCTGACTGTGGAGGCATGACTGGGCTACTGTCATGTAATTCTTGGTCACCTGACCCAGCTGCCAGCCCAAACCTCGAAACAGGGTGCTGGGTCATGCAGGTGTGCCCCAGGATCAGTGCCCTGTTACAATGCTGAACACGGTTAAATAAAGGCTTTCCCCTTAATATCTTTTTGGTGAGACGTAAAATTGAGCCCCGACTACTTCATAGTTGCCAGGGCACCTTCTGAAATAATATAGGTGCTAATCCTAATTGCATTACTAAATTCCAGCTCAGGTAGGTAAATTTGGCCTGGCCAAAATCAAGCATTATTTTGCACTTCCTCTCCTGAAAGCTGTTATGTAGGAAGTTGTATTGCTGCTGTTTTTCATTTCACAGGTGAAAAAGCAATCCCCTACGAGCTGGCAGGCATTTGGGGAAGCGCTTCGGGTTCCTGTTAATAAATTGTATTGTTCTCTCTGTCTAACCAGAGACTATTTAACCAGTAAAATGGACTAGCATTCAGAGTTACACTTCAAAAACAACCTGGGGCTGGATTGAGCCTCAAGGCTGCTCCCTGAGCAAGGAGCCATGCATGACTATGCTGCCCCAAAAAGAGTCCCAGTCCCTTCTTGTTCTGGGCAAGTATTAGGTTATTTTACTTATTACAGTTACTGCTTCACCTTGCACCTGCGCATCTATGCTGGCTAGAGTGTGAAGGCTGGGGGGAAGGCAAATCCTTTGCACAAGGGAGGGGAGTCATTGCTGTGCTGTGTCCTGAAAAAGAATCAATTAGTTCTTTTGAATTGTCTGTTTAAAAAAATAGGATTAAAACCCCCACATTTCTCTAACTGTTCCATTATGAATAGCACATACAGAAGAAATGACTCTGGGTTTATTACAGTTAAGAGCAGATCATCCACATACATGCTGATTTGACAGTGATTTCACTCCACGGGAATGCCTTCTACATCACTCTCATGATCTGATCATGGGGTCAGAACAAACAGCATACTGGAAAGAGAGCAACCTTGTGTTGCACTTTTGCCTAATTTGAGGCCCTCTGCATTTTTCATTTCTTATCACTGATGAAAAGAGCCTCTTGTATGTAGAGTAGTACTATGACTAAATGTGGTATAGGAGATGAATTCATAAAATGGGTCAATGTGGCATATAAAAAAATCCCAGACTAGTTTATTAACGGCTTTTGCAGCATCATAGAAAAAACTGCAGTGGATTTCCATAAATCTCGGGCTACTTCAATTACAATCAACAGTTTTTCTGTTTTATGTATGATACTCTGTTTTTAATAAAGCTGGCTTAGTCAGTATTTATCAAGGTAGCAGGTATTTCTCTAGGCTCATAGTGAGAATTTTAGCTAGAGCTTTACAGTCACAGTTATGAGAGACATTGATAACTAGCGTGTTTTACAAGGTCTTTGCTTTATTTATAATAAATTAGTGCAGTAGCTAATTGCATTTCTCCTACAGGGAAAAAGCTTGCTGACAAGTGTATAAGCAAATGATTAAATCTACACAGGCGCATAGTGGGTTACGTCTCTTCAAAAGATGTGCAAAATTAGAATGGGAATGCTGCTTTCCCAGGTGTCTTGCCATTATTAAAAGACTCAATAGCCTGGGAAATTTCTTCAATAGGAATTGGGGAGTCCAAGAGTCCCTCTAGTTTAGTGTAGGGAGGCTGAACTGTACAGAAAAACTCTGCCAGATCAGAAAGATCTTTGAAGGGTTCCGATGAATATAGATTTTTTTTTATTAAAGTTGTAAAGTGTTTTCATTCCCCTATTTATCCCTCCACAGTTCTAGAATATCCACCACTCCTGAACAGTAATAGTGGCAATCAAAGTTTTTTGTTCATATTGTTTTACAGTACAAGCAATCATCTCCTTCATCTGATGATTCTCCTTATCTGTAGGAAGGTCACAATATTCAGCAGTTTTCTTCTTTATTGAGCTCAATAAAACTGGTCTTTTAGCACAGAGACTTTGAATTGCCAGTTATTGCTTTTCCTGCAATTCAGATGTATCCAGTTAAGTTTGACTTGGACATATTCTGATGTAACTCACTGACAGAATAGTGTCTAGAAACGTAGGGAAAAATATCTTGGCTCAAAATTAACAAAAATTTTATGCTGGAATGTATTAATGGACCTGGGGAATAATTTTGTTTTTAGCTTAGCTAATGTTCATACAGCACTTTAAATATTCCAAGTACTGGCTAAGTCCGTGATCTGGCAATTTACTGTGTAAGGGTGCAGTGGTGCGCCCAGACACAGTGCATTGCAGGGCTAAAGCATGAGTATTGTTTTGTGTACAAGTGTATATTTTAAAAATTTTTTATTAACTTTCTTAACACAAAGGACCTAATTTTCGGAGGGGCCGAGCACCCAGAATTCTCAAAATGAAGTCAAGAGGAATCGTGTCTATGCAACACTTCTGAAAATCAGGCCCAAGCAATATACATAGTACACACCTACCATTAAAAACAATAGCCATACTACAGTGAGGCAAATACACTGAAGTACAGTGTCAAAACTATAATGAACAATGTAATGTATTTACAGGTTAAGTCCTGGATCCAGCAATTGGATCAGTACAGGCGAACCCTTGTGCCCACATAGATCCAACTGCAGAATCCAATATCGGATTACTATTCAGTGTAACTGGAGAGTGGAGATTTTATGCCTCTGGGTTGCAAAGTAGAAAATTTTCAAAATTTTGGTCCGTTATTGGTCTCAATCCTGTTTTGGCCATTTGTGGTGCTCAGGCAGCTGAAAGCAGCCTGAAAGATGTCCTAAAGGGAGAGCAGGGGCTTTCCCCAATGTATAGGCATATTGGGTAGCATAAAGACAGCATAGCTAGCTGCTGTTGTTACTTATTATTTATATTGCAGTAGCATCTAGGAGCCCTAGTCATGGAATGGGACCCCATTGTGCTAAGTGCTGTGCAAACACAGAACAAAAAACGATCCGTGCCCCAAATAGTTTACAATCTACATTCTTACTATTCCCCACTTCATAGGGGGCATATAGAGGTGTGCCAGGCATGAAATGTCAGGGCTAGAGTACACAGCACTCTGACCAGTTCGTGGCCACTGTAATGGGACCACTGAAGAACATGAAACTGCTCTTTTGGCTGTTTCAGCCCCTGGTGGCTCCAGGATCAGGGAGGGTAGAAAGGTGACTTAGAACCACTTTCCCTCCCCTCCCCTGAGCTGCAATGAGGCTGAGCTCAGCATAGCTGAAGATTAGACCCACTGAGTATGTTTAAGACTTGCTGGATAGTTTTGATTTATTTAATCCAGATGTTTGAATATTAAATATTTTAGAAGAAGTTACATTACATACTTATCATAGAAAGTGGATGGGAGTAACATTATTAGTAGCAAGAACATGTACAGTGGGATACTGGATGAGAAATCTGTGCCTTTGATGTCAGAATGGATAAAAGTGGCTACAAGGGTGAAACAACACCACTGTATACTGGGACTATGGAGCAGAGGGGCTATGGTTTGAGGGGCTATGGTTCATATAGTCATAGAAATGTAGAGCTGGAAAGGACCTCAAAAGTTCCCCCAATGCTGAGGCAAGATTAAGTATAACAGACCATCCCTGACAGCTGTTTGTCTAACATGTTCTTAAAAACCTCCAGTGGTGGGGATGCCACAGCCTCCCAAGGCAACCTATTCCAGTGCTTACACATCCTTATAGTTAGAAAACTTTTCCTAATATCTAACCTGAATCTCCCTTGCACAGACTAAACCAATTATTTCTTGTCCTACCCTTGGTGGACATAGAGAACCATTGATCACTGTCCTCTTTATAACAGCCCTTTTACATGCTTCAGAACTGTTATTGTGTCCCCCCTCCACCTTCCGTTCTCTAGACTAAACATGCTCTGTGCTTTCAAACTTTCCTCAGAGCTCATGTTTTCTAAACTTATCATTTTTGTTATTTGATGCTGTGGTAGTTGGCAAGGGGAGACAAGGTTATAATACATTTCAAGGAAATGGTGTGAACCAGGAACAAGACATTTAATTTCTGTTCCTTTGGTTTCACGTTCTTCCAGTGGTGTCAGGATTCTCAGCCTGCAATTCATGATGATTAACATTTAGTTGGTGGGAAATAAATCATCAGCCACCTGTGATTTAATAAAAGATGAGGCCCTCAGCTTTGTATGTATTACAGAAATCTGGTTGGATGCTGCGGCTGTGCTATGTTTGGCACAGTTCTCACTGGGTGGGTATTTGGTACCTCATGAACCAAGGGGGGGCCAGTGGAAAGGAAGTGTGGACATGCTGATTTCATCCAGCCTAAAATGTATGAAGTCTCCCTCTCCAACACTGGATCTGATAATGTGTCCATAAAGAGAAAGTAAGATGGGACTGTTTTCATGATACCTCTTGCCCCTGCTGCATTTCCACGTCCCTTCATGAGCTGACTAAATTCTTCATTACCGTGGTATTGGAAACACAGAGGTTGATATCAGTGATTTTAAGTTGCATGTAGATGATGAATCTTCTGAATCAGTTTAGGATCTCCTGACTACTACTTGGGCCTATCCTAGGTAGTTAATGGCGCAAGTCATACAGCCAGCTACTATTTAGACTTGGTTTTAGGTTACGATTGGAAGTTAGGCAACTGGATCTTAAACCTATGTCATGGACTGGTCATTACCTTCTTCACTTTGAGGTTGGAACTCCTCTCCCGTTGGGGTGTGGGACCTGTTTTGATCGTCCATCCTAGGAGATTAATGGAACCAGTGTCAGGGATCAGGGCTTGCAGCAGTGTCAATCTCCTGGCAACCCAACCAGCACAGCTGGCCTGCAGGAGGCTACCTGATTGACTGCACCACCTGACTGGTCGGGAAGGGCAGGTTGGCTGGCTTTTAAACCCAGCAGAAGCTCCGTGGCCACTCAAATACATTCACACCTACAGCTGAAATCCTTCCTGTGTCTGATGCTCCTCACTTTGCTCCTGTCTTGCTCTAGCTGTGCTCCTAGGCTTGTTCCTGCCTTGTTCCCCCCACCTTGCTCCTCCTCAGTCCCTGCTACCTCACCTTGCTCCTGATTCTGGCTTCCTCACCCTGACCCTAGTTAATTGACACTTAATTCAAAGCATTTCCTCCCAGTGTCTGTTCAGATAAAGTGGAGCTTGAATCTGAGTCACTGCTAGAGGCGAGTTTCATTATCCAAAACTAAAACCTAACCATGGTTTTGCAAACCCATTGACTCCAGGTCTGACCCTTGGCATGTCTACTGGTTCCTGATTCTGGCTCTGACCTAGGCTTGCCTATTAGTTTGTAGTTCCAGCTCTGACTCCTGGCATGGTTACTGGTTCCTGACTCCAGCCCTGACTCATGGTTTGGATCCACTACCCAGCTCCTGCTCTGCCCACTAGGCACGACAGTCCACAGCCTAGTCTCTAACAACCAAAGAGTTCTGAATTAAACTCCATGATTCAACACAACAAACCATTCCCAAGATAGAGAATAGAACCCCTCAAAAAACAGCTTTTTATTTCCATCTCCAACTGAGCGCTCACCATGATCTCTTCAATTCCGAGTGAAGTAACGTATCTCTTTTCAGCAGAAGACAACATTGGTTACTCACTACTGTTTAAAGCCCTAGTTCTTACATAAGCTAACAGAATGTTTTTCCCATCTGAATCATGAAAAGACCTTACATTAAACAATTTATATAGAAAAACAGACACTTGTGTTGAACAGACTGAATCTGAGGTACCCAAAATAATTGTGAAGCCATGTCTGGTTTACTACAACTAGAGCATGCCTAGAACTATGCATGTATTGCACATTAAAATCCCAGTTCAGATTGAACTTCACAAAATTGCATGTGTCTATCTGGTCTGTGCCTTAGAACAAAAAGACACACCAAATGGTGTCCAAAATGTTAGGGAAGTGCAAGCGGAGTAGCAGTGTGGCTTCCGCACTTAGCGTTAGAATCACACAGCTGCCTAGAACTGTAATACTAGTGCTGGTTCTGGAAACACAGATAAGTAACTAGTGTGCTCCAATGTCAGCCACTGCTATAAAATCACATTTCATGCTAACCAAAGAATTGTTTTACAAGACAACCTAAAACGTACAGGTTTCTTTCCTGCTTTAAACTACTTTCATAAGTTAAAAACTGAATAAATGAAACATTTTCAATCTACCACATTTTGACACCACTTTCAACACATTAATATGCACAGTTATTTGCCCACATACATGTTGGCACATGTTCAGGATATTTCTGTTCCCATATACAAGTGCATGAATTTTCAAAATCCAACATGTTACAATGATAGGTTTTCATATTACTGGAACCCTGTACTCCAAGGCTGCCAGCATTTTCTTTCGGCTACCAATACTACACAGGAAAATTACAGCCTAACTGTCTTCCTGTTTATTGATAAACAAAGTGGCCAGCCTAGTGGTGGAGTCTTATTAGCACTTTGCACCCTTTGTGAAAGGATAAACAGAACCCCTCTGTTTTGTGTATTTGACTGCAATTTGCATCTTTAAAGAGGCTTGACTGCTCCAGGATTCATGTTGAACTTCTGAATGGATGGATATACTTTGATATGTTACATATTATTTTATAAGCCTATTACATCTTTTTTTTTTTTTTACTGCTTTTTTTTAGTGTTTTTCTGTTCCCATCTCCAGAACAATCTACATTACTATCAAGTATCTGTCCAAAATGAAAAAAAATGTAACCTATACTTGTTTTCCCTCCATTTCCGATCACTGTAACACCAGAATACCACGAGTCCTGCTAATGTTGCTTCTAGACTGTTTCCCACTTGGAAGCAACGTAGGCATGATGACTATGACTTCACATGTTAGGACCATTGTTTAAAAAAAGGGGGGTGGAGGGGAAGCTTGCCTCATTCTCTCCCCATATGTCTTTAAGTGTGGTATTAGGTTGCCCCAAAACACCCATATTGGGGCACATACATACCAAAACTAAGAAAGCTCACATATATTGTATTCCAAGGATTCCAAATATGATCATACATAAAGAGAGTGATGTTCTGCAGGTGTGCATTTTCTTTTAGCTGAACATGGTTAGATTAAATTTTAAACTTTGGTAACAACCAGACGGAGTCAATATTTTACTAGTTAACTGTAAGATGACTTCAGCAATTATTTTTAAATACAAGAAATGTAGGTCATTTTAATTGTATTTCCATTGTCAAAGGGAGAACTAATACATGTAAACACGGATTAATCTATTTAAATAAACTTTCCACATAATCCTTACAATATGTAAGCAACATTTGTTATGCCTTAGTGATAGCATATGATTGGACTCATGAGACCCCATTTATCTTGCAGAACAGTTTCCTTTATAACTTCAAAGGGAATTTTATATATTTATAGTGGTAGCAGGGTGTTAAGTGTAGCTAGACAGAAATTGTACCTCAGCTATTTGATTAATGCCAATAGAGATTAAATTAGATTTTATAGCTGTTAGTAGAAGTCTGTTTTGTAGCTAACAAGTGGGATTTTTAAATCCTGGAAAGCATAATCCTATTATAAAACTGGCAGCTGAATTAACATTATCTAGGAAGCAAGTCTTCACGGATTAACGTTTTTGACATTAACAAAGAAAAACTAATGCTACATGGATATTAGATGCTTTTCCCAAAAGTAGGAAAAAAGGGAATGTGAATATAGGACAAAATGGCACAAATACTGCAGCTAAGAAGCACCTAGGAAAAATGGGGAAGGGAAATGGAATCAAGAAATGAAATCTGGAATTGGCATTGTGCTTCCTGTAATATGAAGCCAATGCACTGGATCTGAAAAGGCTCTGCAACCTTCACTTCATATGTTAACCTTGTGCATAATTTTGTATGTGCCTTGTGTTAATTCAGAACTTTCTATGTTACTAAGAGGTGAGACCTTATCCTGTGAGGTTCTCAGACACCTCAATTCTTACTAGATGTAAGGAGAGTTGAGGGATCTCAGCATCCCACAGTAGAACTCATCACTTCAAAGGAACCAGCCTATAGATACCAGACCCTTAGATACCTTGATTATGCTTCCAGGATTGGTTTGGAGAATAGTTGTAAAACAACCTGTATAGGTCAGTTGTAGCCCTCTTGAGACAATCAAGGGTTCACTTCAATTTAAAATTTTGGAATACCTTATTCTATATATTAATAAATTGGGAGACATTGGCTAGAGATGAACTACTAGGATAAGTAGCATCCATGTGTGTCGACTAAAAGCCTTCATCACAGAGAGTCTTATTTCAAGTTACAAAGAACAAAACATTTTCGGTAGCATTTATTAATATATTTACAGTATGAGTTGTTATCCACAAATACAGCAGAAATCTTGACAATGAAAGTGATATTTTAAAATAACTTTTTAAGAGGAATGCAACTGCTAAATATGCCACAATTACAAATAATTTCAGAATAAGTGAATAAGTTCTTTAGTAATATTGTATCCAATGTCCAATATGATTCTCATTGTAACAATCTCTTTTGTCTGCCATCTTTTCTTGCAAAATTCTTCACTTTTTCCAAAAAGCAAGTCTCAGTTATGATGCTGGACTATGTTTAATTCCTAATGATGGGACAAAACTGGAACACTTAATTCAAAGCATTTCCTCCCAGTGTCTGTTCAGATAAAGTGGAGCTTGAATCTGAGTCACTGTTAGAGGCGAGTTTCATTATCCAAAACTAAAACCTAACCATGGTTTTGCAAACTCAAAACATAACCTTGCTGGTCCATATCCGTTCATTGCTAATCATACCAACCATATTACCAATTCTATCTGTTCAATATTCACTAATGCTGGATACACAATATATTATGAGTATGGGAGTGACTAATGCTTGTGTTTAAGCCTTTGAGGATTCCAGTATGAACTGTGTGTTTCCAGAAGCTTCAGCCTATTTAAATTTTGTGCAGTTGAAATGCTGTCTTCTCTCCTGACAAACACAACACACGAGTACTCACTATACTAACCATTACAATATACGCTTGAAAAACTTTCTGCTTAGATTACATTTTCAGAGGGCCTCCATTTTGTGCATGCAAAACGTTTCTGTGTGCATGTGTACATCAAGAATTTACATGTGTAAATCAATCATTGAAGTAATTGGAGCAACTTGCTTTTTTAAAATTAAACACGTGTTTAAGTGTTTTGCTGGACTGAGGCCCAAATACTTGGTTTCACACTTATCTAACAGGTCAGTGTACAAGGCTTTTATGTACCCAGAATGCAGGCCTGGTTTCAAAATTAGTCCTATTTGTCTAGTTCAGGCTTTACCACAAGAAGGACATGTTAACATATAAACTACAGAAATAGTATAAATTTAGTAAATTGCCTAGTCTCAAACTCTTCTCTTGGTATTTGAGGGTTTTAGTCCAAGAGGATGAAATCTTTACTCCACTGAAGTCAGTGGCAAAACTCCCATTGACTTCATTTGGGCCAGGATTTCATGCATAGTACATGTTGTGCACATCTACCACAACAATAATGACCTCTTACTAGAGGCAGTGGTATTTACTGGCCGCTATAATGGTTCTGTCTAAAAAGCTGTGCTCCAACTCATCTTCTAAATGTTTTTCTCTTCTATACATTGAGGATTATTGCCACCTGTAAGGATGCTATTAACAAACGGTGCTTTAAAATGTGCTAATATCACCTAATTATTGTCCTAGTTCTATGAAGTGGGGAATACCTCCTGAGAAGTGAGTGTGGAGGGTATTCATCCCCGGCAGGATTAGTCCCTTCATTAGGAAAGTTGCATATTTCATGTTTCTAGCAATGCATGGAAACAGGCTTCATAAAGCTTTCCTTGTCCTTTAAATTATTAAGGTAACTACCAGCCCCTTTAGCAGTTCAGAGTTTGTTTCTAATTGTGCTTTGTGTGTTGGCCTCTAAGCCTGGATTGTTTTAAAATATGTAGCTACGTCTTCAGCTGGTGTAAATTGGTTTAGTTCCATTGATTTCATCTGACGGTATGGCCCAGAGTATCTAAAGCAATTCTCAATTTAGAATAAAAAAAAATTCCTTGCCTGTGATAGAGTGGTTTCTGAGATCAGTGGCTGCTGCCTGATTTTGAAAGTAAAAAATTTCTCTTAATGAGACCTGGGAAGCGAAAGATGCTTGTCTTGTTGGGGTACTTCTTCAGGGCCAGACTATAGCGACAATAAAACAGTTTCAGACCAATCATGGTTGAGAACTGGGCTCCATTTTTATCCCAAACTGACTTATAACTGTATCACTGTTGATGTAGAATGTCCCTCACCAGTGAGGACCTGGTAAGAGACAGAGATACAAGACCGCTGCTTCTGAGGACAGGTCAGAGGTTCATTACTTGAGGTTTCTGCCAGAGGGTGTTACCTTCATGCATATTTTTTTTTAACCACTCCTGTTCAAGGAAACAGGATTCATTAACATCTTGTAAATATGCAAATTACTCTTAGGAAACACCTAACTCCCCATCATCAATTGCCAAAAAGGAAACTGACATGCAAGACCCTGAATTCTGCAACCATACAGCAAAGGGGCAACAACAATATATATTGAAGACCAGTTATTGCTATATATATTTTTTTCCAATGAGAAACTGCTGAGCTTGAATTAATATGCGAACTAGATACCATTAACTTGGGTTTGAATAGAGACTGGGAGTGGCTGGGTCATTACACATTGAATCTATTTCCCCATGTTAAGTATCCTCACACCTTCTTGTCAACTGTCTAAATGGGCCATCTTGATTATCACTACAAAAGTTTTTTTTCTCCTGCTGATAATAGCTCATCTTAATTAATTAGCCTCTCACAGTTTGTATGGCAACTTCCACCTCCTCTGTGTGTGTGTGTGTATGTATATGTATATGTGTGTGTGCGTGTATATATATATATATATATATACACACACACAATCTTCTTACTATATGTTCCATTCTAGGCACCGATGAAGTGGGCTGTAGCCCACGAAAGCTTATGTTCTAATAAATTTGTTAGTCTCTAAGGTGCCACAAGTATTACTCCTGTTCTTTTTGCGGATACAGACTAACATGGCTGCTACTCTGAAACCTGCTATATGACTTGATTATCTGCAAGTAAGTGATGTAGAGCATTTGTGGAGTTATTTTGTTTTTACTCTGGTAATGTTTGGCCTCTGAACAGATCAAATGAGTCGTGACATGGGAGTGGTGAAAGTGAAACATCGATTGTGAAATCATTAATCACATATTTGTCTTCCACTCAGTTCACTTCCAAAAAACAACTTTAAATTGATGGAATTTCTGGAATTAATTTGGGTTAGAGATCAAAGGACCTGATTCTCATTTCACTAAGGCCCCTTTACACACTCTGGTGGTGTAAAGGGATCTTAAATGGGAGTAAATTACCAATCTAATCTAGGGGCCAGCTCCTCAAAAGGCATAAACCAGCCTAGCTCCATTGAAGTCAATGGGTTATCTGGGATGGTGCCATGGAAATGTAGGTTTCTCTTTGCTTAATGTTAATGCAGCCTGAATTGCCACTACTTTTTTAAAAAAAGAAAACTTCCTTTTTTCATCTTGATAATTTACTCTATATTTCTTGCTTGTGTAACTCAAGGGGGGAAATCATATGTTTTATTTACAGCTAATACAGTTGTGTATCCACAATGTTGTCTTTTCTTTTTCACCATTTCCCCCTCATTTATTTTTTATAATAGTCTTATCCCATCCTATTTAGCATGCTTGCCTCATCCCTCTTCACTTCACACTGCTGTCTTCAGCAGTATGCAATCAGCAATGGTTATCTGACAAGAGACATACAATCTCTTTGCAGTTATTTTGTTGAGTACAGTATTAGTCCTACAACATTTGCTGTGCTTTCCTTTCATATGAAATGGAGCCATTGTTGCCTGTGCTTCCCCAGGGGTGCTACTCTCACCCTAATGTTCGGTGTTCTTCCTTCTGCTGGGAGAGTGTGGCTATGGCCCAGCTATTCGCCTTGCAAAGCACAGTTCAACTTCTCTGACTGTTGGCCTAAGACTCGTGCTGCCTTTGATAATAAATAACGCGTGTCCACTTATATTGTTAATAAATTTAAGGGGAGATTTTCAGAGGCACGTTTGGGGAGTTAGGCACCTAGGTTCCATTGGCTTTCAATAGGAGTTGGGTGCCTAACTTCCCTTTGTGCCTTTGAAGATCTCCCCCTAAAATTAGCTATGTTAATTGTTGTTACATAATCCAAAATGCTGGTTATCTATAGATATAGATATTGAAAGCCTTAATCTACAATATTAGGTAAAGAAAAGCTTCCTATAGTTCATTTACTCTTGAGCCAGAAATTAGAAATGCAGAGTACTGGATTATTTCCTTAATTGCATTGACCTATATATGCGGGTCTCTAATCACAACATTCTTCTGGTCCAGCTATATAAGGTTTAGGAGAAGGGGCAGCTCTAAACAATTAAGAACTGTAGGCGGGCTAAATAGGGGCTCTTGGCTACCCTGCTGCTATCGTTGTTGATTAGCTTTTTTCAGTAATTATGTATTTCCATCAGGGATGCAACGGTTATCACTACTGCTAATGAGATTAGTCCCATTTCATACAAGTGCAATGTTCTGCTGGTTCCCTTTTGGCACTTTACATGTTTTCTTTCACTGATACTCGCCACACTTACCAAGATTGTTCACCATAGTCTCTTCTCTGGAGTCATCGAACTGCACAAACTGATTCTTCATCATTCCTGTAGCCATGAACCAATATGAATAGGGTGACCAGATAGCAAGTGTGAAAAATCAGGACAGGGGTGGGGGAGGGCAGGGTAATAGGCACCTATATAAGACAAAGCCCCAAATATCGGGACAGTCCCTATAATATCAGGATATCTGGTCACCCTAAATACAAATATCACAGCCTATAATATGTTGCTTTCTTAGCAGCAGCAACAGTTGTGGAGTAGTTCAATTCTTGTGCTTCAAAGCAGACACAGCTCATCATTGCTAGAAGAAAGTTTTTCCATGTGCCACTAAACTGTGCCACAGTAAGCTATCGGAGAAGCTTAGAGAAAGGAAACACACATGCTCTACTTGTGTGAGCAATTTCTGTAACCTAAATAGCAAGAGTTATTTATCCCTGGCTTCACATCCCATTTCCTACAGAAAGAAAGCTTGATAAGACATCCTTTCATTCTAATATTGAAAAACTTGTAGTTTTGTGCTGGGATTCTCCAAATGCAGAGCACTGTTCTCCCGAGCAACGTTAAAAGTTGTGTTGCCGTCCAAACGATAAGGTAGAAAAGTGGATGATGTTGTGGTGTCTTATTTGTACAAAGAAATTCTCCCTTCTCCTGGCGGGATGTAATCACCCTAGAAATTCTTTTAATAAGAAGGGAGATGAGTCGCCAAATAGGGCAAATGTATCATGAACTTTCTTGAAGGAGTGACCAAATATTAATGCATGTTGTTAGAGTATAACAGAGAGGAAAGTTATGGGGTGAAACATTGCACAGAAAGAAGCTGCAGATTCCAGGCATTCCTTTTGACCGAGCATGTGAAGTTAAAAAACAGACAGGACTGTGCATCCCCTTTGAGACAACTTTACAGGTCATAGATATGGCCTAAACAAAAGTAGTTTTCCAAGCTACTCCTTTTATTCTTCTAACCCTCATGTCAGAGCTCCAGCAGAGTCCTGTAAGCAGTGCAGAGAGCCATTCTGACAATGAAAGAAAAGGAGTACTTGTGGCACCTTAGAGACTAACATTTATTTGAGCATAAGCTTTCATGAGCTACAGCTCACTTCATCGGATGCATTCAGTGGAAAAACTGAATTCCACTGAATGCATCCGATGAAGTGAGCTGTAGCTCACGAAAGCTTATGCTCAAATAAATTTGTTAGTCTCTAAGGTGCCACGAGTCCTCCTTTTCTTTTTGCGAATACAGACTAACACGGCTGCTACTCTGAAACCTGTCATTCTGACAATGCTTCACCCTCCTTCCTCTAGAGACAGATTACTCAAATTCCAGGCCGTAGATCACAGTAAAAGTATCTGAAAGGTATTCTTTGTAGAATTCCCTGTCTCCCTTATCTGTCCTTGAATAGTTATTTCTTTCCTTCCAGAGTGTACCAGGAAACGGGCAACTCTGTAGCTTACCACTTACTCAAAATCCATTAATAAAGTCTCCTTAATGTAGAGATTCCAGAGAGTGTATTCAGTGTATTATATGGTGCTAAAACAGACAGGTGGCTTTCACCTATACTGAAAATCATGTGGCTGAATGAACCTGTCTGTTGCCAAGAACTATAAATGCAAGTGCTGTACTCTGTTTCACTGCAGCCCTGGAGCACAGAGACTTCCTTGACTTCATGCAACTCAAGGGCCACACAACAAGTCCCTTCTACTCTTTCTCTTATCCCACTAGAATCAGTCTAAGGGTCCCAAAGACAGACTAACGAGAATCCCCAATAATGGAAATGATCAGTGGTCAAAGGTAAGGGATCTCCTCAAGAAACCAGAATGCAATTCCAGCTTACTAGACATGAAGCTGGTGAGAAAAGCTTTATCATCCTTCAGGAAAGTCCTCAACCAGGTAGTACTCATAAAACTGCATAATGCCTTGGTGTTAACATACACTCACAATTTCTTGGAGGAAAGAGACTAAAATCACTTCCCTTTTTCAAAAATCAATATCCCTGCTAACTTGGGCAGAAAATTATTTGACAGATCTGGACTCCTGCCATCAGGCCAGAAAGGTAAATCTGGGAGCTCATCACTTGGTGGAAATTTGGGTTGAGGGATCGCAATCAAGAGATTTCATTAGAGAGACAAGGTGGGTGAGGTAATATCTTATATTAGGTCAACTTGCGTTGGTGAGAGAGACACTCTTTTGAGCTTACACAGAGCTCCTCTTCAGCTCTGTGTAAGATCAAAAACTCTCACACCAACAGAACTTGGTCCAATAAAAGTATTACCTCACCCACCTTGTCAATGTAATCTCCTGGGACCAGCTTGGCTACAACAATACTTCATACAAGATGTCAAGGTTCCTTCCCCACTCTGAACTCTAGGGTACAGATGTGGGGACCTGCATGAAAAACCTCCTAAGCTTATCTTTACCAGCTTAGGTCAAAACTTCCCCAAGGTACAAAATATTCCACCCGTTGTCCTTGGACTGGCCGCTACCACCACCAAACTAATACTGGTTACTGGGGAAGAGCTGTTTGGACACGTCCTTCCCCCCAAAATACTTCCCAAAACCTTGCACCTCACTTCCTGGACAAGGTTTGGTAAAAAGCCTCACCAATTTGCCTAGGTGACTACAGACCCAGACCCTTGGATCTTAAGAACAATGAACAATCCTCCCAACACTTGCACCCCCCCTTTCCTGGGAAATGTTGGATAAAAAGCCTCACCAATTTGCATAGGTGACCACAGACCCAAACCCTTGGACCTGAGAACAATGAAAAAGCATTCAGTTTTCTTACAAGAAGACTTTTAATAAAAATAGAAGTAAATAGAAATAAAGAAATCCCCCCTGTAAAATCAGGATGGTAGATATCTTACAGGGTAATTAGATTCAAAAACATAGAGAACCCCTCTAGGCAAAACCTTAAGTTACAAAAAAGATACACAGACAGAAATAGTTATTCTATTCAGCACAATTCTTTTCTCAGCCATTTAAAGAAATCATAATCTAACACATACCTAGCTAGATTACTTACTAAAAGTTCTAAGACTCCATTCCTGGTCTATCCCCGGCAGAAACCAGCATATATACAGACACACAGACCCTTTGTTTCTCTTCCTCCTCCCAGCTTTTGAAAGTATCTTGTCTCCTCATTGGTCATTTTGGTCAGGTGCCAGCGAGGTTACCTTTAGCTTCTTAACCCTTTACAGGTGAGAGGAGCTTTCCCCTGGCCAGCAGGGATTTCAAGGGGGTTTACCCTTCCCTTTATATTTATGACACGCCCCCCAAATCTCAGCTAGGGTGAAACACTGGCTGGGGTTTCTTTCTGGAGCTCTAGGAAAAACAGAGTTAATAAGACACATGCATCTCTAAATATACTACCAAGTACATAAAGACTAACAATATTTTCCACATCTCAAGGACGATTTTAACCAGTTGATTCTGGGAAACTTTCACGGGAGAGTGCATCAGCCACTTTGTTAGAAGCTCCTGAGATGTGTTGGATGTCGAAATCAAAATCTTGGAGAGCTAAACTCCACCAAAGAAGTTTTTTGTTAGTTTCCTTGACGGTGTGAAGCCACTTCAGTGCAGCATGGTCGGTTTGTAGGTGGAAACGCCGTCCCCAAACATATGGGCGTAGCTTTTCCAGAGCGTAGACAATGGCATAACATTCTTTTTCAGTTACTGACCAGTTGCTTTCCCTCTCAGACAGTTTTTTGCTGAGAAACACTACAGGGTGGAATTCTTGATCAGGTCCTTTCTGCATTAAAACTGCTCCCACACCACGCTCGGATGCATCTGTGGTTACTAGGAACGGTTTGTCAAAGTCTGGGGCCCTTAGTACAGGGTCAGACATGAGTGTCGCTTTAAGCTTGTTAAAGGCCTTCTGACACTTTCCGGTCCACTGAACAGCATTTGGCTGTTTCTTTTTGGTTAGGTCTGTCAGTGGCGCAGCGATTTGGCTGTAGTGCGGTACAAATCGTCTGTAATAACCGGCCAAGCCTAAGAAGGATTGAACCTGTTTCTTTGACTTTGGGACAGGCCACTTTTGGATAGCATCCACTTTGGCCTGTAGGGGACTGATAGTTCCTTGACCCACCTGGTGTCCAAGGTAAGTCACTCTGTTTAGGCCTATTTGACACTTCTTAGCCTTAACAGTTAGTCCTGCCTCCCTTATGCGCTCAAGGACTTTTTGTAGATGTTCCAGGTGGTCTGCCCAGGAATCCAAAAATATGGCCACATCGTCAAGGTAGGCGACTGCATATTCTCCTAATCCCGCTAGGAGACCATCTACAAGTCTTTGGAAAGTGGCGGGTGCATTTCGCAGCCCGAAAGGGAGTACATTAAATTCATACAGCCCGAGATGTGTGATGAAGGCTGACCTTTCCTTGGCAGATTCATCTAGCGGTACCTGCCAGTACCCCTTGGTTAAGTCCAAGGTAGAGATGAACTGGGCCCGTCCCAGTTTCTCTAATAGTTCATCTGTGCGTGGCATTGGATAGTTGTCTGGGCGAGTTACAGCATTTAGCTTACGGTAGTCCACGCAAAAACGTATTTCCCCATCTGGTTTGGGAACTAGAACCACTGGAGATGCCCATGCACTTTCAGAGGGGCGGATTACACCCATCTGTAACATATCCTGGATCTCCCGTTCTATAGCAGTTTTAGCTTGAGGAGACACCCGGTAAGGTTGGACCCTAATTGGGTGAGCATTACCTGTGTCAATGGAGTGGTATGCCCGTTCAGTCAGTCCTGGGGTGGCTGAGAACGTTGGCGCGTAGCTAGTGCACAGCTCCTGGATCTGCTGTCGCTGCATACGCCCAAGAGTCATGGAGAGGTTCACCTCTTCCACACC
The DNA here is from genome assembly GCF_965152235.1 of Eretmochelys imbricata. NCBI lineage: Eukaryota > Metazoa > Chordata > Testudines > Cheloniidae > Eretmochelys > Eretmochelys imbricata. The sequence goes on from NC_135572.1 coordinate 101,249,732, forward strand.
ACCACCACATTTCCCTTCGTAGTAGACACCTTCGGGCCACTCAGCGTCGTCTCCTCCGTGGGCTGTAAACTGGCAAACCTTTAATTCTCTGGATCGATTAGAAGAGCTGAGAGGCGGTGGGTTGCTCCGTGCCGCTGTCCAAGCTCTCTGGAGGCTTTCATCTGCTTCCTGTTCGGTCTGGAACTGTTCCCTTGATGCTGGAGACATCAGTTCCTCATTGGATTGGGGACCTAGGCTTGGTCCCTCGGGAAGCGATATAGGGGATGGAGCTGTTTCTGTTGACTGTGAACTGCTCTCCGCTGGTGCACTATGTTGGGATTCAGGCTACGGCTGAGCCTCTTGTGTAGGGTTATCGGCTGCTGCCAGTTCAGGTTCGGTGGGGCCCTCTGGTGTTGAGGTTGCAAGTACTGGATTCAGTGCTGACACGGGGTCTGGTGTTGGTTGTTCGGCTGGTTCCGGTTCTGGGACTGGTTCCGTCTGGGACTGGATCCACTACTGCTGTTGCAGACATTGGCCTGGGGTCCGGGTCCATCACCTCTGACCAGGTCCTGATAGAAGTTTCCGGAACAGAGCTAGGCCTCACGGCTTGTTTAGCCTGGCTGCGGGTGACCGTTCCCACCCTCTTGGCCTGCTTCACATGCTTGGCCAAGTCTTCCCCCAACAGCATGGGGATGGGATAATCATCATAGACTGCAAAAGTCCTCATTCCTGACCAGCCCTTGTACTGGACAGGCAACTTGGCTGTAGGCAAATTGAAAGAGTTGGACTTGAAGGGTTGAATCGTCACTTGGATCTCTGGGTTGATTAAATTGGGGTCCACTAAGGAAGCATGGATAGCTGACACTTGTGCTCTGGTGTCCCTCCACCCCGTGACCTTCTTCCCGCCCACACTCACAGTTTCCCTCTGCTCCAAGGGTATCTGGGAGGTATCTGGGCCTGTGGACCTCTGGTGTGATTCCGGTGCAATGAACTGTAATCTGTTGGGGTTCTTGGGGCAGTTGGCCTTTACATGCCCCAGCTCGTTACATTTAAAACATCGTCCAGCTGACGGGTCCCTGGGGCGAGGAGGGTTGCTGGAGAACGGGGTGGCGGGACGATAAGGGGTCTGGAGGGTTCTTTGGGAAGTAGGTGGGGCCTTGGGCGGCCCCTGGTAATAGGGTGTGGTCTGGGGTGGTCCCTTCTAGTCTCCGCTCCAACTGCGACCAGTTTTCTTCTTCTCTGCCACCTCCACCCATCTGGCTCCAATCTCTCCTGCCTCGATTACAGTTTTGGGTTTCCCATCTAGGATGTATCTTTCTATTTCCTCAGGAACACCCTCTAAGAATTGTTCCATTTGCATTAGGAAGGGCAAATTTTCTGGAGATTCAACACTTGCTCCTGATATCCAGGCATCCCAATGTTTCACAATGTGGTAGGCATGTCGGGTAAATGACATGTCTGGTTTCCACCTTAGGGCTCTGAACCTCCGACGAGACTGCTCGGGTGTTATCCCCATTCTGACTCTCGCCTTGGATTTAAACAGTTCATACTTGTTCATGTGTTCTTTAGGCATTTCAGCTGCCACCTCAGCTAAGGGTCCACTGAGCTGCGGCCTCAGCTCTACCATGTATTGGTCAGTAGAGATGTTGTACCCAAGGCAGGCCCTTTCGAAGTTTTCTAAGAAGGCCTCAGTATCATCACCTGCCTTGTAGGTGGGGAACTTTCTGGGATGGGAAGTGGTACCTGGAGAAGGATTGCTAGGGTTTGTTGGTATATTCTGCCGGGCCTTTATCCTCTCCACCTCCTCCACATGCTTCCTCTCTTTTTCCTTCTCCTACTTCACATGCTTCCTCTCTTCTTCCTTCTCCTCCTTCTTCAGCCGCATGAGTTCTATCTGTCTTTCATGTTCCCTTTGTTTTTCCTCAGCCTGAAATTTGGCTAATTCCAGCTGTAGTCGAGCTGCAGATTTGGTCATTCTAACCTCTCTGTTTTTAACTAACTTTACACCCGAGGTTTAGAAATAAACAAACAAAACTTGGCTGTAAAATTTTGCTGTGCTGGAATAGAATACCTATTCTCTGATAGTGATTGTCAGCCTACAGAAAAAGACAATTCCCTTGTCTCTGCTCTGGGCCCAAATTAAAGCAAAAAACCTCCAACTACTTGGAAACCTGCTTACCCAGCCCAAAGAAAAAGCAAATGGGTAGAACACACACCCCCTATTTACTTTTAGGAAGAAAAGAAAAAAAAAACTCTGGGTTGGAAGACTGTGAATTTCCCTGCAGGAGTTAAGTACCCTGCCTCCAGGCAAAGAAAACCTACAATTCACAAAGATAATCCCCTTTTGTCTCTGCTTGGCCACAAAGCAGAGAAAAAACAAGCTGCTTTCAGTTTCAGCTGCTTTCTGGACTTCCTTTCCAAAGGAAAAAAAAATTTCCTTTTTAAAATCTGTATTTCTAGTTCAAAAAATCTCAACTGGATCTCAAAATGATTTCAGGTTAATCCCACCACTATGCCACCATGTCAAGGTTCCTCCCCCACTCTGAACTCTAGGGTACAGATGTGGGGACCTGCATGAAAAACCTCCTAAGCTTATCTTTACCAGCTTAGGTCAAAACTTCCCCAAGGTACAAAATATTCCACCCGTTGTCCTTGGACTGGCTGCTACCACCACCAAACTAATACTGGTTACTGGGGAAGAGCTGTTTGGACACGTCCTTCCCCCCAAAATACTTCCCAAAACCTTGCACCTCACTTCCTGGACAAGGTTTGGTAAAAAGCCTCACCAATTTGCCTAGGTGACTACAGACCCAGACCCTTGGATCTTAAGAACAATGAACAATCCTCCCAACACTTGCACCCCCCCTTTCCTGGGAAATGTTGGATAAAAAGCCTCACCAATTTGCATAGGTGACCACAGACCCAAACCCTTGGACCTGAGAACAATGAAAAAGCATTCAGTTTTCTTACAAGAAGACTTTTAATAAAAATAGAAGTAAATAGAAATAAAGAAATCCCCCCTGTAAAATCAGGATGGTAGATATCTTACAGGGTAATTAGATTCAAAAACATAGAGAACCCCTCTAGGCAAAACCTTAAGTTACAAAAAAGATACACAGACAGAAATAGTTATTCTATTCAGCACAATTCTTTTCTCAGCCATTTAAAGAAATCATAATCTAACACATACCTAGCCAGATTACTTACTAAAAGTTCTAAGACTCCATTCCTGTTCTATCCCCGGCAAAAGCAGCATACCGACAGACACACAGACCCTTTGTTTCTCTCCCTCCTCCCAGCTTTTGAAAGTATCTTGTCTCCTCATTGGTCATTTTGGTCAGGTGCCAGCGAGGTTACCTTTAGCTTCTTAACCCTTTACAGGTGAGAGGAGCTTTCCCCTGGCCAGCAGGGATTTCAAGGGGGTTTACCCTTCCCTTTATATTTATGACACAAGAGATTTCACAGAACAGGAGGGCCCATGTGTCCTGCAACAAGTACAGAGAAAAAAGAGCTGCTACTTAAAGAATACTTCTCCTGGAGGAAACTGTTTTCTTCTGACATTTCAGTTTATCCTTTCTCATCTATGTCTCTATTTTCAAAGTGCTGACGAGAGACAGGCTGTGTTAATTCTGTTCACTCTCTTCAGGCTTTGAAGAGCCTGGATCTTGGAACTGAAACACCAGCAGCAAAGTTAAATCAATGAGATTTACATTGCATCGCAATAAACCATGCAACTCTTCCTTGAGAAGTCAAAATTTCTGTTCCTGGCAAGCTACTTCCTAAAGGAAGGTTTTACTGTCTATCTTAAACCAGTCTAATCTCCCCAATCTAATGTTATGTTCATTTCTACTCTAGTCCAAGAGAATAGCAACATTAAAAACATTACTAAATTTGGAATATTTTTCCAATGTTGTATAAGGTCAGTAATCTCAGACCATGTAAATGCTCTGTATGGGACACCCTGAAATTTCAATAGAAAGGGTTTAATATGGGATATATATAATACTACAGGGAAATGAGCTCAGCAATTCCTCTATATCTGATCTATCTGGCCTCATCCTCAAAGGAAACCTGTGCAACACCTTCAAAAGATGAGCCTGGTTGTTTACATTCATAACTTTGCTAGACACTTAAAAATCATGGTCTTAATGAAGTCACTGGATTTATGACTTACTACAACAATCTGTAACCCCCTAACAACCTCCCTTTTTGTCCTACGACTACAGGAGTGTTAATGGGGCCACTTCACCTTGAATGGTCCCTTAGAATATATGCTAACCACTTATGTTAAACAATCTGTTCAACCCTGCATTTAGCTGTGACACTCTTTACCTTACCTGGACCTGAAGAACAGTTTGGTGTAGCTTGAAAGCTACAGAAGTTGGTCCAATAAAAGATATTACCTCATCTACCTTGTCTCTCCACTACCTTGGGACCGACACGGCTACAGTAACACTGGATACATCTCTAGAACCCTGTTACTTCATAGAAAGCAGTATAACTACAAAAATTCATTTCTTATTTTCTTGGAAAGTGGGCAATGGGAGAACATATTTAGCTAGAAACCATATTACTAGTTAAGAAATTATTCTTTCAGATCTCAGTGTAATTCAGTGATATCGAAACACAGCTGTATGGCAAAAGTGCCAATATTGGCACAAAATGCATCTGAGAAAATTTCCTATTGTGCCAAGACTGTGATATTACATTCTGCTGGAAATCTATTTGGCTCAGTTTCATGCGTACCTAGCAGATTTAGCAGATTGTGAAAATGAATGTTTCCCATTCTCATGGCTGATTTTTGCACGCATCTGTTCACTCATCTAAATCTTAGTTACATGCTGCTATAAGAATGAAAGGCTGTAATTTTTTTCTTTGGAAATTGGGAGTGTATCATGCACCACAATTTCTGCTTAAAAGTCCTGCACAGAAATTATGAAACACTTGTCTTACTATTGTTTTAGAAAAATCAAAGTGATAGGGGCATATTTTCCCCTTGTTCTGCATACATATCCACTCTTGATTTTAATAGGAGTTTTGCATGTGGATCGAGGAGCGAGTATGCTCCCTAGAATGTAAAATAACTTTTGCCATGTACTGTAAACATAAATATTTAAACATGACATTTGCATGTGACATTAATAATCCCTTACAGATTGTCACAAATCCTCTAGTTTAATTATGGTACTAGCATCAATTGTCGAGCTACTATAAGTGTACAATTAGTTTGTCTGAACGTGTACATGTGTGAATGTTGTATCATTTTTATATTACAGAAATGATGTAGGTAGGCATATATATGCTGAACATTTCTTTTTTGTTTATTAAAAACAGCCCTCGGCTGGCAACTAGCAATATAATGGATTTAAACATTAGTTTATGTATGTGACACTCCAAAAGCATCAATAGCACTAGAAAATTTAAAAAACTTTACATTTATGACATCATAGCTTTTTTCTGACATAATTTCACCGTGAAAATTTACAATTCTGTGGTAACTTTTTAAAAATACTAATGTTTTCTACAGCATCTTCCATCTAAAGGTATCTAAACGTTTTGCAAACATTCATGTATCGAACCTCAACTATATAATCTCTGTTTTATAAAGAAGGAACCTGAGGCAGAGAGAACTTAAGTGTCTTAACAACCATCTCACAGAAAAACTGTGGCAAAGTTAAGAATAAGACCGAGCTGACCCACAAAACCATCCTTCCAACCCTTGTAATGCTTTGCAATAACTACCTTATGTAGCTGCTCTCCCCAAATTATTAGTGCTGTGTATGTTTTTATTCCCTTCTCTGTTGTTAAGATTTGTTGCTTTATCTGAGCCCCATCTTCATGGCACCATAATTATTTAAAATGCCCCATCTAACAGGAAAAGACGATAAGGCAAAGGGAGAAATGGCATCAGTAGTAACATTGTGCCCCTGGGACACTAACTGTTTGTGCATCCAAAGCATCAATTAAGCCTATGGCTTTTATATTATTCATCATCATCTCTTATTCTGTGAGGTAATATTTATGGTTCTTCCAGAGGTGAAAGTAAGCCGGTACCAGGGTGGATTGGCTTTCCCAGTCGCAATTTAAAGGGCCTGCGGCTCCCAGTAGCAGTTGGAGCCCCCAGCCCTTTAAATTGCTGCCAGAGCCCTGCTGCCGGAGCCCTGGGGTAGAGGCGGCAGGGCTGGGGCGGCGATTTAAAGGGCCCAGGGTGGTGGTGGTGGCCGAGCACTGGGCCCTTTAAATCATCCCCGGAGCCCCGCCGCCGCTTCCCCGGGCCTCCAGCAGGCTCCGGGAACGATTTAAAGGGCCCAGGGCGGTAGTGGCAGCCGGAGCCCTGGGGAAGCGGTGGCGGGGCTCCGGGGACGATTTAAACGGCCCAGGGCTCCAGCCGCTACTGGGAGCCGCAGGCCCTTTAAACCGCTGCCGGGGTCCCCGGCTGCCGCTGTTACCCCGGGGTGGGGGAAGGAGGCACTTGCCGGTACAGGGTGGGTCGGGGCTGGCTCTGAACCCAGCCCTGCCCCTTCCTTCAGAGACCCCACCCCTTCTGGGGTCCAGAGCCGGCCCCAGCCCAGGCCCTTACCAATAAGTCCCTAGACTTACTTTCACCCCTGGCTTCTTCACTTCACTTCACTTCTCTAAGTCAACCTCTGTGCTGACTGGTGTCACAAACCGAATAGTGGCCCAGAAGGAATAAAGATAAAAGGTGAGTTGTTGGTCATCCTGTGAAAGGTCCAATGAAGTAGATTCCAATTATTACTTATTTATTCAGGGTTAAATAGTTGCACTTCCTGAGGGCCAGGAGCAGGGGGCAATGCAGAGCCACACCAACCCAACAGGTGTTCAGTGATATACAATTTAATTTACTCCTGGGGGAATTCTGCGCCACTATACAATGCAGAATTTTGCAGAAATTAGTGTTGTGCTTGCAGAATTTCATTTTTTCCCCACAGAAGTGGGCATTAGAGATGTTGGCCACTACTAGGGGTCACTGGACGTGGCAGAGCCCAGCTCACAAATAGAAGACAAGGCCCTGGGGAGGGGGAGGGAACTTGAGGGTTCCCAGCAGCTGTGGTTCCCAGCATGCCCCGAAGGAAGGAGGTGGCAGCACGCAGGAAACTCCATGCAAGCCCGGTACCCAGCATCAGGCTGTTTCTCCCTCTGTATCCCTGGGGCCTAGGAGGGTAGGGTCTGTGACTGTCTAGGTTGGGGGAGCGCAGTTGGGCTCTGGGGGTAGAGGCTGCGTGAGTGTCTAGGCCGGGGGATGGGGGGCAGCTAACCTCTGGGCAGGTAGAGATGGGGCTGTGAGTGTCTGGGCTCGGGGGGGGTGCACTGGGGCTCTGGCGGGAGGGGTGTGAGTGTCTGGACTGGGGAGGCCACGGCTGGGCTCTGGGAGTAGGGGTAGGGGCTGTGAGTGTCTGGGCCAGAGGGGCTCCGTGGCTGGACTTTAGGGGAAAGAAGGTGTTAGTGTCTGGACCCCAGCTGGGCTCAGGGGTGGGGGAGAGGCAGAGAAACAGGAACTGGGTTGTTGTAGGTGTTTCTTTAACTCCTGAGGGAATTTTTATGTGTGTCTTTATTGTTACAGACATACTTGCTGACAGGTATTTTGAAATAAATTATCAAAATAATTGAAACTGGCGTGATTATGTAGTGTTGTTTTGACGAATAAAATTTGCAGAATTTTAAAATATTGGGCACAGAATTTTTAATTTTTTGGTGCAGAATTCCCCCAGGAGTAGAAATGTCTCCAGCTGCAAAAGACAAGTATGATAGCTGCACCATACTGGGACTGGGTTCAGTACATGCTCTTGCAGACACACATGCAAAGCTAGCTCCACTGGCTTGGTGAAGGAAGAGGTGAGACATGGTGCTTCTCCCACTTTCTGGAGACTCTAGTGAGACTCCAGAGAGGCACTGGGCCAGATTTGAGCAGTTGTGCTTAGAGGAACATGAGGTTATTGTAACTGGTCGCTGCATAGTGGCATTCAGGATCTCTGCACAGCTCTGGTGTTATGGTATTCAGAATCTAGAATCTAAGTCTGCATTGACACATTATCTGTTACAGACACACCTAGGCTAAATCCTGCCCTGTTGCATGGGTGTTCTGGCAAGGAGAAGACAGCAAAGAGTGTATTTCTTCTCACCCACCCCCCTGTGCACCCATATAACAACACACCAGGATACCTGCAATACTTTGTGCTCAAACATGCCCTATGAGTGGCCCTGACTAATGTGCCATGTCTGCTAGCATGTACGTTCAAGACCTCAGTCATCTAGCATGTGCTAGCTGGGCTCGTATCCTGTCATATTTGTGTAGCCTCCACCTGCACTGACAGCATGACTCTCATAACCATTACAAGTCCGGTATTGCTCAGTTCCCCCACCATCTCCCCCATATACCCACATCCATGGCTCCAGCAAGTGAGGGCACAGAAATTCAAACAAAAATTCTGTGTAAGGTCCACTCATCTCCAAGTTGATCAGGACTATCTGAATAGCCAGTAGAGGAAATGTATTAATATATATTTATTTGGAGTTCCTTTATATCTTGTCTACAGAAATGAACAATAAATAATTATATTTTTATGAGTGGACTTCATAGCTGGAACTAGCAGAACATTGAACGAAACTGCTCTGGCACTGATTTACAGCTGCACAGAGGTGGGTGAGAAGAACCTGTTGTTTTTATCAAACTTGTTCCATTTCTGATTTTAAAATTTGGGTTTCCAAATGTCGCTGGCCTTGGAATCAGTCAGCCCATGCTCTCCCTGTTAGCTATGTTTCTTTCCGTGGTAGGGATCTTGTCTTCTTACTGCAGGAGAGTTCAAATGCTCATTTGGGTGATAGCTGGCAATATATAGTGGCCTTTAGGAGTCTACCAAAGGCAGTAGGTGGGATTTTCAGGGGACTTAGCCACTCCTGCACTGCTTTGAAAATCTCAACCAGTGTGTCTTTACCTCTGAATATGAAGCACCTAACAATACATTGCTCCTGAGCAGCTTCCTCTGGTCAATGCAGAGTAGCATTGACAGAACCAGTTCTTGTTTGAGGGTCCCAACCTCCCATGCCAGAAGGAAAAAATGGATAACATACAATCAAAATTGTGGGCATCCTATTTGCCATAGTGCATGCTAATAAAACAGGTGATTTTTAACCCTTTACAGGCTGGAACTAATCATTCTAACTCCTGCAGTACTGATTTAAAATTGACATTCTATTGAAACCAAAGGAACATTAGAATATAGGAAATATCGCTATTAAAATATAGCATTCTTGCAACTCCTTGGATTCCTGCATCAAATCATGCTACCTGAGTGTTTTCTGTATAGCAACTGCAAATGCCTCCAGTCAGGATAATCAATTGTAGCGAGGGCAGTTTCTGGGTCATATTTTTTACAAATGCATATTTGAACATTTAAGCCATGATGCACTTCAATTTCAACTAATTTGTTTCTATTTTAATTTTTGGTGGAATTGCACATACTTTGTTTTAGCAGAATTTTTTTAAATGTTCACATTGATATCACACTTCTGTGAAAGTCTGTGAATTCTGCTTAAATTTTCTGTTTAGTATGAAAGTTTTGCTAAATTGGAATATTAGAGCATTCTTTGGTTATGCTGTTATTTGTATACTGGATGTGTCGGACTACTTTCTTGTTTATGTGTTCCTTTCTTTACTGCTTTTTTTCCTAGGCAGAGAGAACTACAAAGTAATTAGAAATGATAATTTTCTTTTGGCAAGTAAAAACTGTTAATAGTTGGAAAGTTATGTTTTCAGCATTGATTGCTAATAAAGCACACCTCTTTCTGCCAAAATCATACAATCCAATTATCAACATTTCCCCAGTCTCTCTTTCTGTCTCTGCATGAGCCTTTCTCAGAGAACTGGATTCACTTCTGGCTGTTTTGTTCGTGCGCTCTGTCAAAAAATATTTTCTGCATCTCTAATTTCATCAATATATGCTTGATTGGGATCATCAAAATCACTAAGTAGTAGTGTTTTAATTCAGAGTTCACCAGGTCTGTTCAGTTGAATAACTGAAAAGTCACCTAGGAATTATGTCCCAGTGGTTTGTCAAAATTCTGAATTACTCTTTACATAGGAGACTGCTGTAAACGGAGGGTTCTCGTGAAATTGCCAATTCTTAAATTTAGCGGTTAACACCTACTAAATAATTTATTCATATCTGTAAGTCCATAAATATGTCACATAGACTTATAGAATAGGCCGTATCCCATTTACAATTATTCATATTAGAGAAGACCCAGAGATATGTCCAGATTCTGTTGTTGTTCCTGTTTTGGGAGACATGTGGCATACTTTGAGAAATCCTGGTTTAAGTATAATGATAATAAAGGTCTCTTTTTATTGCGTTGATAGTAGTAACAATACATTATCAGATGAGAGCTCCTATTTGGATACAATCTCATCTATCAAATTTTTAAGGTGCATATCACCCTAGTATACAATCCGTGGTATCATGGCTAACACCAATTTAGTGGTCTGAGAGACAAATGTGGATAGACCAGACTATGGATTTAGAGAGCAAAGGAATGAATGAAAAGGAAAGAGAAAAGTGTTAAGGAAAGGAGTGAGGATGTCCATGTACCTCTCAAATGTACCTCATTTTTGGGAACATCATTCATTTCAGTCCCAAAGCCACGTCTCTTCCATCCAAGTTTGATTTCCCTTTACTTTTATTGTTGAAAACTGTTTACATCAGATACAAAGAATCATGAAACTGAGGTTATAGAAAGAGTTATTTACACAAAATAAACACTAAATTACACTAAAGGAAGGTATCCCCCAGGATTTTCAGTTTCCTGCATAAATAATTAGTTTGTGTCCTTCACTTTGGGTCTTTGTCACACACAGTGTCCCACATTTGGGCCTTGGCAGATTGAGGGGTACAGAGGCCTAGAATAAAATGTAAATTAAATTAAGATCCTGTGCTTTTAAAACACATTGAAGTCTCAGTGGGCTTGCAGACATGGCCTCATGTGATCAAGGAGTATTGGTAGACTGCTACAGTCTGTAGTAGACCTTTAGCTGACTGGCTAAGGCAGGGTCTACACTACAAACTTATATTGGTATAACTGTCACCCAGGGATGTAAAAAATCCACAGGAGAGCTTCTCCGATGAGCATAGCTATCTTCTCTTGTGGAAATGGATTAACTACACCCAGGAGAGCTCTCCCGTCAGTGGAGTAGTGTCTTCACTAAACCACTATCGTGGATTTTTAAGTGTAGACCTGCCCTAAATTTGTACAGTTGCAGCAAGTATTAACCTTTATGAGTAAAAGTGCTTTCTACATGTAATTCATTTCGTTGCTCATAGTGTTCTTCCAGGTTAAAATTTAGCAGGGAAGCTGCGTATGAAAAATTGACAAAAAATTGAACTGTCTTTTATTAGGGGGGAAGATGTGAAGGACTCAAAGTAATCATTAAGATTCATTAATGTCAGTGCTGGTGCGGAGTTGTGCTAGTGACAGAATGCGGGCCAATGAGCCAAATTCATCCTTGGTGTAACTCCAGTGGTTTTCAGTATGGTTACACCAGGGATGAATTTGGCTAAACATGTTTAGCCAGGGAATTCGGATTAGTGGATGATTGTTTTGAATGTTTGTGATGAGCTGTTCATTATATTGGTTTCCCTTGGCTGCTGATATAAAAAAATTGACAGATGAAATGTGAGATACAAAATTCTGCTCTCATATGCTTGGATCCATTTTATTTTGTACTACATGTTACACAGTTGGAAATAGGCTAGAATCTTATTTACTGCTTCAGTAGCATAAACACAGAATACAAAACCTTTTGGTGTAATTAATGTTATAACATCAGGTCCACGATGAGGTCATTTCCATCAAAGACCAAAAAAGCTAGTCAGAGGAGAGGTTAAAAGTGGGCAGTCTAAATCTTCAAAATTGGACCATCTGAACCAACGGGTTAGTAATAATACATAGAGTCTTCCAACAATAGTTCTTGGGTTCAGATTCATCCCTGGTTGGTGTGATCAAAGGTTTTAACCATCTGATAGCAGCTTTGATGCACTACGTCCAGTGAGTTTGTTGTTCTCAGTCCAGTTCACAAGGAGTAATGCTGCTGAGCATAAAAAATAGCAACACAATTAATGCTTGTTGGTAGTCTTTTTTGCGGTCTAAGCAGAGTGCCAAAGGTTGATTGGGGTAGTAGCTGGCATGGTCAAAATGCAGATAGGCCTTCCAGTATAGATGGAACTGACGTCTGTTAAACCGTGTTCTTGAAATGTGCTACAGGTTTGGACTTTTCAGGATTATAGCACAGATCAGTCCTGTGTGCTGTAAGACCAAATTATTGTTTTAATAACGTCAATATTAATGTTTTGTAACTAAGCCCCAAAACACAGAAGACTTTTGTGATGTAGATGAGATCTTAGTCACAATGGCTGCCACTCTGGCCTGTTCACCAACCCCTTCTTCCCCACCCCGGCAAAAAAAAACCAAACAAAAAATAACAAAACAAACAAACAAACAAAAAGCCACACCCAGAAAACAGCACCATGAACCTAAAACCTGGATGCTATTTTTAAACAAATCTAAAATTCGAGCTTTGTTGAATTAGCAAAGCTGAGGCTGCAAGTTTGTTTAGTGCATGCTCTGATAAGGTGTCAGCTTTAACGAAGTCCTAATTAGAAAAACAAAGATTTTTCACAACAAAATTTGAAAAGAAAAATTGTCCTTTGAATGATTAAAAATGTCAAAATTCTTAATTTTTCTAACAGCTCCAGACCAAAAGTCGATAGTGTGGGTTAGGGGTCCTTTTTATTTACAGTGACCGTAATGAAGATAGCCTAATGGTTTGTATTCCAAGTTTGTATTTGTGCTACATAAGCTGACTATTATTATTCTTTATTACAATTCCAAATCCTGGTGCTTGTTTTTCAGACAGGAGGTGCTGAGAGAGAGTAGTGAGGGTAGTCTGAGCTAGGTCTTTCAGGGTATGTCTACACTGCATGGGCCTGGCTCTGCTGACCCAGGCTTGCAGGGCTCAGGCTGAACAGCTAAAAATTGCTGTGTAGCTGTTCAGGCTCGGGCTGGAGTCCAAGCTCTGAAACACCCTGAGGGGGGTGGGTCTCCAAGCCTGGGCTCAACCTGAGACCGAACAGCTACACTCCAAACTTTATCCCCACAGCCACGCCCTGCAAGCCCCAGTCAGTTGCCCCAGGCTCCGAGACTCAGTGCCGTGGGGTTTTTATTGCAGTGTAGACATAACCTTAGAACAGAGAGTGTCTTGTGTCTCAGCAATAACCACTCCAGCCAACTGATGGGCTCCAGAGGGAGTCCTAGACAGTCCTTCATGGACAGAAGTTGGCAATAACACAGGGCCTTAAGGATTGGATATATCAAGTTGGAAAGAATTCCCCTCCTGTGACTCAAGACCTTGGCTGGAAAGACAATGGCCTTGCACAAGAATTGGATGGAACTCCCTTAAGAGCCTGTCAGTCCCTTTCATTAATCAGCAAGAGGGGTTGCTGCTGAATGACACAAGGCGCTGCTTTCCCGCAAGGGCTGAGTGTGCTGCTTCCTCAGGGTGCTCTCATTCCGGGCCAGCCAGAGGAACAAGAGGCTGGAATTGGAACTAAAACTCTGGTTTTCTGCATGACTGGGCAGAGAGTACTAACATTAGAGTCTTTTTATAAATATTATATATTTGGTTTTCCCAGCATTAGAGGTTTTGTTCTTACTCTTCATCCCTCTCCCTTCTTTCTTTGCCAGAGGCATTGGGTATACAAGGAATTCTCTTCTACATGAGCAGAAGCCTGGATGTGGGTTTTGAGGTTTGTCCATCTCATTACAGTGAATGCATCACCTGCATGACTCAGCCGTTCTCTGGCTGCCTGGGGAGCGAGACCTACAAGGGCAGCCCTAATGAGAATCCTTTCTCATTATGGTGCCTACATAGTGTTGCTGCTGTGAGGGAAGGCAAGCTAGTCAACAACAGGTTTTTAAAGCTGTGTATAGAAACGTTGTCACTTTTTAACCAAACTTTTTATCATAAGGTTCTATAGGCAGTATAAATTCAATTACATGAATAATAAAAAACGTTGCCAGAAAGATAAATATGAATTTTCTCTGCCTATGCAGTATTTTGAAAAATATAAAAATGCAGCAAGTAATTGTATACAGTAACAAAAATTGGTTTATACAACCAGTAGAAAGACACACGTAATACTTGTAATAAAAAGAACACTTTATATTTTGTCTAGTGGTACCTATTTTCTTGTGTTCCAGGAAAGATACTGAAACTAAGTAATATTCACTAAGTCCTACTTTGTCATGAGTCTGTTTTTCCATAGTTATAGTGTCCCACACTGTTTTTAAACAAGGGTCCATTTTCTGGGTTTTTTTTTCATTCCCATCATTCTTTAATAATAGGGGTAAAATAGGTCTTGGATATTTTACTAAGTAAATCTCTTTCATGAGCAATCCTAACAGTACCACCATGAGCTGCATCAGGAGTTTTATCCTTGTAAATATGTTTTAGATTTAATATCATTCAAAATTCTTTTACTCCTGGGGCAATAACGCCATATGTTCAAGTGTATGTCTTACTTACCACACTCGCTCACCCTGCATTACAGGAGTGGAGTAAATATGCTTTGAGGAAGATGGGGTAAGATAACTAGTGAACAAAAGTTTATTGTGATTTATTTTTTGTATAGTATATAAAGGAAAATGGCAGCTGCATGCCAAATTGAGGCCCAATGGTCAAAGGAGACCTCCTTTCCCAAAAACGTCTCTCATGTCACATAGTTGCATTTATCTTCCATATCCAGAATGGTGGGTTCCAGGTAAAGCCCTTTAGTGTTTATTTCCTGAGTATTTATCCTTTCTATGGGCCCCATTCTTCCATCTTTTGTGTGCAAGTAGTTCCAGTGAAACCTAGGGGACAACTCAGAGAATATGATATTATTCAATGTGAGAAAGAGTGGGAAGTATTAGAGAGAGGTCTTTGGAGTCATAATGAATCAGTAATATTAGCAGCATAATATTCTATCAATATAGAGGGGTTTCGGCATGTTTAAACAGTGTACCCAAGGCCTCTGTATTTAAAATCTTTCCATCTTTAAAAATGTGACCTATCCTTTTCTCAGAGTTTAAAGATGAGGGTTGCATTTCCTGGGGAATCTTTGGATTGTTTCTAATGAGCATCAATGATTTTCATCTCATAAATTACATATGAGCATCACACTTGGGTGTGGGCTAATCTGCAGCACACTTTGCTGTTGGGGGGGGGTGGAATCAAAGATTGTAGTGGAAGCCAAAGTCAGTTTGTTCTATACAACCGCAGGCCGTGGGGTGGATCTCCTGAAACCCATACCACAAGAGAGAGCAGTTGTGCTGCCCTGTACTGTTTAATGATATTAGGAGATGCAATTCTTCTGCTTGATACGGGTCTATACGGAATGTGCCTGTTAAAACAGCAAAGTTCTGTTCTCTGATAAAATGAATAACAGAGCATTGTAAAAGCTCTCTGTGGTCTTTTTGGGATCTCTATTGGGAGAGTTGGAAAAAAGAAACAAATTTTAAGTACAAGATTTACCTTTCCTTGCGTGATTTTACATTGTTGTCTCATATTTGGTTTCAAAGTCCTCTTTAGTGCACTTCAGCAGAGGGACCTAATTAGCCCCATAGAAGTTGTTCCAGTAAAAGACTTCTTTTATTTATTTATTTTTAAATGGGTCCACCCAAAACTCTAGATACTCACTTTTTTTTTTAAACATTTAATAAAACATACCGATTTGGACCAGTGTCCTGTTATCAGGTGCTTGAAGCCTGCATGAAGTTTAATGTAATTACTGCTGAGTCATGGATACCATGATCCTATCAGCAAGTAAACACACCTGAATAACATGAACCTGATCGCCTATCCTGTGAGAAAATCCGCAGTACAGGCCTAAATGGGAGGAAAACTCCTGGTTCTCCTGGAGATATTTTTCTCCCATTATTCTGTTAGGAAACTCCCTCCATGAAAGAGAGCACAAGACTTAGCCCCCAAACCCTTTGGATCCTCCAGGATCTGCATAGATCCTAGGAGGCTATGGGACACTAGGCCAAAGAGGCCTCTGGCTTTTTGCTGGATCTGGATCTCTGGTGACCCCCTTTCTATCCTGGTGGTGCAGCTCCACCAAAGTCATGTTGACAGATTCTGCAGCCAGTTGCTATCCCTGAGATCACCCTATAAGGGAGAGAACTAGGCAATGGGGATGGAAATATTATGTGACCTGGGGCAACATTTCTTCCCCACTCTCCTGAGCTCTACAAGGCTAGTCTGAGGATTATGTTACCTCCACACAGATCCTTCTCATCCTGCCCTGATCTGGCTCCTGTCGCCTCTCCTTCCCCCCAGATTGCTGAACTCATGGAGCTCTCTCAGCAGGGAGGGTGCAAGGGAAATAAAGAATGCCTCCACAGAGGTGACCAATTCCTTCACCCCTAACCCCCACTTTACTCTCCATAGCTGGAGGCTCCATAAGCATCTCTCAGAGGGTACAATTTGGCTCTCTGTTCTTGTTTCTGATGGGAGGACAAAGCAGTATGACCATATTTTAGAGGGTTCCCTCCAAGACCCTCTCTCTGAATGACAGATGTCCCTGCTAGAGCAGGGCTAGTCAAGCTTATGTTTGGTGTATGAAAAATGTTACATAAATGATTGGATTTTTTTCTCAAATACTCTCAATTTAAAAAACACCAAAACATTCAATAGTATTTTTTTCTTACATATGTCTGTGTAGTTACAATAGAATGAAAGGGAAATGGGTCTTCCTCCCCCCTCCCACCTCTGAAGAGTAAAATTTATACACTTTAATAACAAGATGTTCTCAGTAGGGAGCAGGAGTCTATCATTGGCTCTTACTGCAGGCAACACAAAATGAAAATCTGAAAGGAAAAACTACAGCACAGAGAGGAAGAACTGACTTTGAGATGCAGAGGGAGAATACAAGTATTTAGACCGTATCTGTAGCTATAAAGCCAGTAATAAAAGGCTCTCTCCTTTATATTTTCCTTTTTTATTTCATTTTTTTTTACAGTGGAATACAATACAAACATTACAACCTGGCTGACTCCTGCAGAGATGCCAGGCACTAGCACGGTGTCCAAAAAATTAGCTTTATACATATGCTGAATTAAAGATTGGCAGCAGTAGCAGCAGCACAAATCCCATATTGACAGCAGTTTTCAAGTCCCGTATTGGCAGTCTTCTCAACATGAAAGAAGAGAGGAAATACAAAGGGCAAAAAGCCCAAGAGACTCTATCGAATAGCAGCAAGTGCAGCTTACAAAATATATGTATGAAAAATCCCCAAACTACTTAAAATAAGAGGGTAAATTTTTATCTGCAGGTAGCCCAATTTAGGTAAAGAGTTCAAAGGGTCCATTCCCTATTTCTGGAGAAAAGCCCTTTTTCTCAATTGCTCTTAGTGATCCAAATTTAGCTCTGGTATTAGTGGTTGTAGGTACACCGTCTTGAGTGGGATTGCACACACTTACGCACCAGGAATGAAGCGGACCCAGAGGGCCAGATTATCCTTTCAGTTACATCAGTGTGAATCATGAGTAACTCTATTGAAGTCATTGGGGTTACACCATTGTAATACTGATGTAAGTATAACAGCATCAGGCCAGATTTTATTCAATTACTCCTTTTAATAAAATGTATATTGGTCTGGCTATCCATGGAAAGCCTTTTTTTGTATTGAGGTGACTTGGGCCCATTACACACTAATCTAAAATTCTATTTTTTTGTTTTGTTTTTCCAAGTTATTTCCAGTTATTATTTTTGAAGAAAGTTTTGGAGCAGACAACAGTTTTGTTTATATACATGTATGTATGGCAACAATTTCTCCTGCATATGTACATTCTGGACTAATACTTAGCTCCTTTCACCAGTCTGCCTAGGTTATTAATTCTAAACAGCATTGCTCCAGTTTACTTCCTGAGAAGTTATTGAAGTTTGCAATTTATCATTACTGGCATATATTTTTGCCTAGATTCAGCTGCTGCCTACACTTTAGTAATCATGTGTTCAATATGAAAACAGGTGTTGCCCCTTTTTGCCCAAAGAAAGGTGTCAATATTCAGAGCCTTGTTGGGCTGTTTCCATTAGGAGGAAAAATTGATGATAATTAGGTATTTCTTTGATGCAAGCTGTGATGGGGTCCACTCACTGCAAGCAGCGCCTCCTGCTGGCCATCGCAGGGATTAGCTCTGCCTCAGTCCAGGAACCACAGCATTCTTTTCATGACTCAGCCCTCTGGTCGGGTCACCATCTCTATTTCCCCCTTCAAGGGTTCATCAAAGTCTAATATTTAAGCCACTTCCTCAATGGCAAATGCGGGAGCGGGGACCTGGACCTGCCCATTATTCTGGGTCCCGACTCAGAGACCCTGTAGATAACCACCTCCTGGTGCATCTCTTTAACGTCCCTCAATTCCCTTGCTTCAGTTCCTTAAGCCACTTTTCCACACCCCAGCATCTTCTTCACCCTTACCTCAAGGCTTTCAGCCGGTAAGACCCAGCAGCCAGCCAGGAGCTCCCTCTTGCTCCCCCAGTGCCTGCCAGCAACTGCTCTGTGCAAGGTGCTACTCTTCCTGCAGCCTACTAGGAATGCAATCCTCGCTCCTTTGGCTCCCTGCAGCAACTGACCCTGCTCTGCCCTGCAGCTCCTTTCATTCTAGCCCACTAGGTCTTGACTGGCTGCTCCGTGCAGCCTCCCTAGTCTGCTAGGAGGACTCACCTTCCCTTCTCCTTTCTGGGTTGGGGTGTGGCAGGCCCCCTAGGCCTCCATTACCCCTTCCTCTTGGGTTTGGGTTAAACACTCCATCACACAAGCCTTCAGAGATTGAACACAAAGTCCTGTTTCCCTGAACACACAATAGGATGCAGTTTACTTGCTCACAATTCCTGGCCTGCTTTTTGAGCCAGCACCCTGCCCAGAAGAAGCTCTCTTTCTTGGTTTCCTCTCAGGGCCATGCTACCAGTGCTTCTCGGCTTTCTAGTGGCTTTTCAGGCTCCTTTCTGCTGACTTTCTGGCAATCAGTCCCAGGGAAATGCCACTTATTTTCTTAGTAAGTTCTTGCTCAGGCCTTCCATGTGATCAGTGCTTTGGATGGTGGCTTCTGTTTGTTATTGGACACCATAAAGGAGCTTAATTTCTTCTTCCATGTCCTCGCCCCTTCACCAACTTCAAAGAAATCTGCCTGCCCATAGATCAGCACTCTCCATCATGACAGTGGGTATTCTAGCATAGATACCTGAGTTTGAACAAAGACATGGTGGCGGTGGGGGAAAGGGATGGGAGCAGACTTCAAAGTAGTCACTTCAGACTTGGCCCTAATACAGGGCTGTATCAACAGGTGATTCCCAAGATGCCACAATGCAGGAATACAGAGGGTGAGCATGTTTGAACAACTGGCCTTTTCCTGTTCATAAAGTGTCTTTTGTTTTTGCAGGCATGAGTTCCTCATGCATCATCCTGGTATCACACTCCCTACTCGCTTGCTCACACTAAATTTGGAACTTCACCTCCACAAGCCTCCTCCTGTTTTCCCTCTTTCACCAGCACTGACAGCATTTTCTTCAGTCTCAAGAGCTCTCACAAACTTCTCTTCAGTAACTTTGATTTAGGCTATCTTTGCAGAATTTTTCAGACTCTCACATCTCTCTCTTCAGCACACAAAAAAAGAAAAAGTGAGTTACTTGAGACTGGCTAATTCCTTATCTGGGAAAGATTTCCCTTTTGCTCCATGTATTGTTTTATATGGCTATGAACACCTGTTACATTAAGTCAAAGAATTTGACAGAAATAATCTCCTCAACCTACTGCGGCTACAAAAGATACATCAAGAGCACAGGGATTTTCTGGTTGGTGTTGTTTTCATGTTTTTTTATTTCATGTTGCCAGCTTTCACAAAATGTTCATGACTCCCATGATTCTGGAGCATTTTTACTGCCTTCTTATGAGAAGTGCCTAGCAGCTCAGGGGTTCAGGCTGTGCAGGAACGGAGGCTGCAGTTTTGGCTTCAGTTACTAGATACCTGCGGTGGCAGACTGAATTGTAAATTTTTGGCGGCCTCTCAGCCTGCCACCACCAAAACTGCTGCAGAGCTTGCTTCCTTTCTGTTTGGAGTCTACTCTCCTGTTCGCCCAGCCTCTAAAGAGCAGGGAAGCAGCAGCCCATGGAGCAGGCAGGTGGAGCAGGCAGGAGCTGGCCTAGGGCAGGCAGGCAGAGTCAGGTTTAACCACCCTCTTCATTTCCTGGTTAGTGCTGCACTTGGAAGGAGCATAGGTGACTCGGAAAATGGACAAAAGAAGAGTCTCCATTGCCCCTTACTAACTGAACTCTCCCTGCTCCTCCATTGCTGCTGGGATCCAGAGAGCCAGGACAGTGGGCCAAGGGAGCTAGATAGAGGGCAGAAACAGTACAGTGGGGCCAGAGATGGATAGGGACAATATAGCACAGCAGGCACAAAGACAGGCATGGTCAAGGTGGAGGGAGCTAAGCAGGGATAGTGTCTGGGACACTGTGGGAGAATAGGGGAAGGAGTTGGTGAACAGGAAGTGTTGTTGGGGAAATACCTAACGTCCTTTCTATGAGTCAAAGGTTAAAGGCAGGAGAGAAGTGGGTTATAAATACACATGCCCTCTGAGAGCTCAAAAATCAGAAAACACATCAAAATAAATAGGATTTAAAAAAGAAACCTCATTATTTTTAAGGTAATTTCATGATTTTTTTACTGTCTGTCTCTTGATTTTTGAATTTTTGTGGTTAGCAATACTATTTCTTTAAGGTGTAGCTATTTTCAGCCATAACTGCACTTTAAAATTTTGTGAGCACCTATCAGATAAAAGACTAATGTAAAAGATCAGTAGTAAAATCCCTTACTCAGATAGCAGTCCTAAGAGTTGTTCTTCAAGCTTTGCAGACGATGAGCTGCATAAATCTAAATTCCATTTAGCATTGTGTAGCACTACAAATCCTCTTTCTTCTGAAGCTGATAAATTAGTGCTATGTTACTCATTAACCACAGTGCCATAGAGTGGTGTTGGTGAGTAAGGGAAGAGAGTGGCCTGAAGTAGAGCTCTGTATAAGCTCAAAAGCTTATCTCTCTCACCAACATAAGTTGGTCCGATAAAATATATTGCTTCAACCACCTTGTCTCTCAAGTACACAACAAGACATTATTTCAACATTATGGAAAAACAGGGTCATTAGAATCTGCCCCGATCTGCCTCAGACTTTCTCGCTCTCAATACCAGAACATGGAGAAGTAGATGAATAGATGCTATGTCACCTCTTTCCTTTAGGGTGTGAGGATTATGTTGGATACACCTGAGTCCCTTCTATTTGCCCTAATGGTATAGAGTTCCTCATTCCAGTACTTGTTCTGAAGATTCTTTAGCACATGTCGGGTAGTGAAAGTAAATTATATTTCTCTGGATTTTTCACAGCTCTGTTTTTGTTCGGTTTTTAAACCTTTGACCCCAAAAGGATATTAAAATATCTCACTAAGAAAAGGAGTTCTTGTGGCACCTTAGAGACTAGCAAATTTATTTGAGCATAAGCTTTCGTGAGCTACGTATATATATATATTTGAGCATACGCTCACGAAAGCTTATGCTCAAATAAATTTGTTAGTCTCTAAGGTGCCACAAGTACTCCTTTTCTTTAGCGGATACGGTCTAACACAGCTGCTACTCTGAAAAATATCTCACTGTGTTCCAAACCTGAATCTTGATTGTATCACAAGATAAATTCTTTCTTGACACTTCAGAGATGACCACTTATTAGGTCAGCCAGTCCATCTCCCTGCCAGTACAGGACTGTATATTATACACATTATTTTATCCAGTTTAGTTTTAAATGCACCATGCAATCAGTTTCAACCATTTCTCTTAGCAGACTATTGTACAGACCAATCAGTCTTACTTTTAGGATTTTTTTTCCTGCTATTCATCCAAAATGTTCACATTCTTGAATGTATCCCATTATATTACTTATACCCTCTTTCTACTATGCCAAATAATTCCTCCCCCTTAGTGTTTGTTCAGATATTAGTACATCTTTATCATGACTTCTGAGTCATAGTTTAGCCAAGATATACATATTTAACTCTTTTAATCTTTCCTCTTTACATCTATCCTTCCAACTCATCTTTCTTGCTCTTTTATGAACTCCTTCTAATTTATCAATTTCTTTCTGTTAATGAGGTGCCTAGAATTCGGGAGAGGGGGAAATTACTGCAGGTGCTATTGCACCAAAACTGTACAGAGAAAGGGAGATGTTTACCTCTCCATTATGTGTCATGATGCATCCTCACTGGGTTTTTTTGCTACCATGTCACATTGTAAATTCTTATCTAATTTGACACCCGTGTCAGCCCTAAGTCCTTTTTTGCATTATTGCTTTGCTGGCTTATCTTCCTCATTGGTTATCTGTGGTTTTGGATTTTGTTTCTAATCTCTGAGTTCCTTTGTATTATTTCTCATTCTTTACTGGTATTTACAGTTCATCGTATTTTAATGTAATTTGTGAGTTTCATTAACATGCTGTTTACTTCCTCTTCCAGATCAATTAGTGAAGATGTAAATAAGAACAAACATAGATGCCTACTGGAACACAATAGGCATTTCTCTCACTATTTTGCCGTTTATAAGTGTTTTGTCATTTATTTTTGTTTATGGTCCACGTGACAGTTTTGCTATCCAAGACAACTTCAAGTCCTGTTTTCCCCTTCAAAATTAATTTTAATTAAAACAGAGATCTGGAATCAAATAAACAAGGAAGTCTTGAAGGCTTAAAATTTCGTACAGCGTGCAATTGCTTAAATTGTCATTCCAACCCCATACCCATTTTTCTATCCTAATTCCATTTTGCAATAGCTTGATATTGTAAGAATATATGATTACTATTCTATAAATTGGGAGTGCTGATTGTCAACTCCAGTGTCCTGTCAATCTTTTCATCTCAGATCAGTGCCTGAGGGCTTGGGAGTGGAAGGGGTTCACACTGCAGATACCAAGTCTGATTCTGTAACCTTTTTACTCAGTAGATCTGGTCCTTCTGTGTATTCAAAAGCAGATCTGTTCTCCAGAATGACAAAAATAGTTTTTATTACTTTTTACTCCTGTTAGCCCTGCAGTACGAGTTCACCTCTGAGTGAGAGAGAGAGCTGGATTCTGTTACGGCTCATCCATCATCAATCGAATTTTTAACTAATTTTCAGTAATATGGCCAAATTCTGCTTCTGGTTACACCTGCTGCACAATCCGATGAGGTGAGCTGTAGCTCACGAAAGCTTATGCTCAAATAAATTGGTTACTTTCTAAGGTGCCACAATTACTCCTTTTTTTTTTTAACAACCCTATAAGAGATCATGGATTTGCCCATGCATAACCAACGTCAGAATTTGAAGAGAATTTGAACATGGTCTGTGGTATCTATATTACTGGTGATGCCAGTAATTCAAACCAGAAAGAACATAGCTTGTGTTTGCTGGAATCCCAGGTTTGCAGTGCTGGCAGTTAGAAGAAAATTTTCTTTCTTGTAAATGGAGAAAATTTGATCTGGAAGTCATTGAATAACAATAATCATGAAGCCTCACAGTGCAGTCTATACAGAGTGTCTTTTCAGAGTAATGACAGGTTTCAGAGTAGCAGCCGTGTTAGTCTGTATTCGCAAAAAGAAAAGGAGTACTTGTGGCACCTTAGTTAGAAATTTGTTCGTCTCTAAGGTGCCACAAGTACTCCTTTTCTTTTTTCAGAGTAAGTTTATTCAGGAATTTTATTGATTTTGTTTGTTTTGACTTATTTAAAATGCATCCATTCAGAGCTCTGGAAGTATTTAAAATAAGTTTAAATAAATAAATAGTTCTTAATCAGTAAGCAGTAGAGCATGAAATCTCCTTCCTATGTTCAGCTCATCAAAAATATTAGTCTAACATGATATTCAGCTTTATTCTGAAGATCCACTATTGTTAGCGTAATTTTCTTATGATGATAAATGTTGAGATTCTCCACAGTAAGAAAGGATTTTGGATTCTGTATGTGGTGGGAGCTACTAGCTAGGAAGATACTTGGTGCACAAGACATTTTACTACCGTGATGCGGTGGAGAACATTTTGGCCACAAATATTGGGGCATACTCTTATTTGTTCAATAAGTGCCATGGGGTCTTTGAAACCATGCTGTGGAAATGGAACTTCACCACTAGGGTTTGTTCAAATGATTACATATACAGAAGAGTCCATGGAACACAATACATCTTCCTTGGAAGAAGGAAGGGCTGAATCAAGTCTGCTAGGATTAGAACCTGTAGATGCAGAATCTCTAGGTAATCAGGTAAATAGAAGTCTCAAGTAAGGTTTGTCTAAACGGCACCACATTCCAGACTATCCAGGGAGGTGGGAAACTGTAGTGTGGTCTAACATATTGTGCTCTAACAGCTCCATGTAAACCCTTGCTGGTGAAAACTAAAAGATATCTGGTTCATGTTGATGTAGTCCCGTTTCAAACAGGACTATGTTAACATGAAGTAACTACCTTTTAATTTGCACCATCAGGTTCTACATGGGGCAGTTAGAGTGCAATACATTAGAGCACTCTACGATTCACGCCCCCATAGCAGCACCATGTAGACAAGTCACAAGATACTTAGTTGACAGAAATTGCCTGTCTCTAATGCAAAGGCTCCATTGCTAAGGGCTGCAGTTGTTCAGTCCTTCTGAAAATCAAACCACTTTATTTAGGTGCCTAAACATGGATTTAGGAGCCTCAATTTAAGCAACAAGGCTTGAAAATGTTGTCCATAATTACTTCCTAACTGGATATATTTTTCTTCCTTATTTTCTCATTAAAGACAGATTTTGAAAGACATTTCAGTAGCTCAGCTATTTTCAACTCATTGCTGAATTTGCTTCTTAATAGTAGGCATAGACGTATTACCATGAAATCTGAACATGACATTAGCCAATATCGTGAGTAAAATAATTAACACATCATGCAAATTAGAGCTAATTTGTGTATGCTTATTAGTTAAGATAAATATCACAATTCAGCTGAAAATAAGTATTACATCATTCTAGATCATTATATCTATAAGCCTCATTCTCCACTGTCTTGCACCTTGTATAGTAATTTACACCTGTGCACAGTGAGTGCAAAGTGGGTGTGAAATGCTGTCAAATCAGAATAGTAGAATTTAAACCGACTTT
Organism: Eretmochelys imbricata; assembly: GCF_965152235.1. Taxonomy (NCBI): domain Eukaryota; kingdom Metazoa; phylum Chordata; order Testudines; family Cheloniidae; genus Eretmochelys; species Eretmochelys imbricata. The sequence goes on from NC_135572.1 coordinate 101,274,964, forward strand.
GCGCAAGTGTAAATGACAAATAAGGTGCAAGGCAGTGGTGATTCAGTGGATATATTTTTACACTACAATTTTAACTGCAGAATCTGATCCTCAGAATTCTGGCACATATTGCACAGACCTTTATATCTTCTTCATCTAAAAGTGATATTCATTTTTATATATTTAAAAACACATAGCTAAAAAAAAACTATAGTCCTGCATGTATCATGTAAACCTGGGTTGCACATGAATAGAGAAGAGGAATTTATACTGCACTATCCAGCTACGTGCTATATTGGACTGAGAACATTTCTATGAAAGTTAAATATGACCCACCAAGTATAACAGAATCTAAATTTAGAAGGAAAAACAAAAGAAAAGTAAAAGATATAAGGAAAGGAGGTGATACTGAGGGTCATTACTTTATTATGACCCTCATATCTAGGTTTGAGAGCCCAAGGTCCAGTCCAAGTCACAATGTCTCAAGCTAGTGTGAGCCCCACTACCACAAGTCTATTAGTCCAGGCTAGAAGGCTCACTCCCAGATGCAGTGCAGATATACAGAACTAAAATCCCATGCTGTCATACTTTATTAGTTGAGTTTAGTCTCCAATAAGTCACTCTTTCTTATGGGCCAGTTGAATTTTCTGTTTTTGTTTTTTTTAATTTATTTTTTGCTTAAATATTTTCCAACTCTGACAGAACGACATTTTAAAAATGAGCCCCTTTTAAATTTCCCCTCAAATTATAATGTTTTTCAGACTCCTCTAGTTAAAGAATCACAATCCCTAAAAGCACCCACGCACATTCATTCCCATAACATCTCACACTTAGGCCCCTCTTAAAATGTATACATAAGAACTGTTACTTTCCCTTTCTACATGGAAAAGCTGAGCTAACTGACAGGTTCGGCCAGCTGCTTCTACCCTTCAGTGCTGCTAGACTGGCTCCCTGGGAAACAGCCTGGGCACTAAGGAGTACGGGGGCAGGGAACTGGAGGATTGTTGAGGACAAAGGGGTCTTTGAGACAGTATGGAGGGCCTGGGGGGAGAATGGGGAGCACGCAGGGATCAGGAGGAAGGAGAAGCAAAGTTCAGTGCTGCTGCTGCCTTGGCTCCTTGGGGCACCATGCAGCAGCCCTGTTGAGAGCCAAGAGAAGTGAGGGCCGTGTATCAAGGGAAGCCTGGGTTTTCAGGACTCACGTAGGGTGAGTGGAGCGTTGGAAAGGCAGGGCCATTGAATGGGGGTGTAGAGGGGATCTGAGGAAATAGTTGCATGCTGGGGTGAGAGGTCTGGTGTGGAAGACCCCAGAGCTCCTTCTTGAGCCTTCAGTGGGGAACAGTCCTCGCCCTCTGCACCCAGCATCAGCACTTGAAGCACTTCTTCAGCACTGATGCCTTGAATCCCTCTTGCACTGAGACAGCAGTATCAGCGGAGCTGAGTTTTTGGGTACAGAGCCATAGGATCATCAAAGTCTCCTCATGATGCTATAACCCCAGGTGTGTCAGAAAGTGGAGGCTGAAGGAGCCCATCAATTGCTGGTGGCTTGACACATTGGGACAGAGCCCACTTGCCACTCCCACTACACAATCCTGATGATATCAACCCAGATCTCACCCGCACACATCCCTGCTCACTCCCCTGCTCCTGGAGTTTAACCAGCCCGGTTGGAGTTTAACACTGTGTGGGGGAGGTGGGGTGAGCGACTAAGGGGAGGCAGGTGGATGAGAAGGGATGGGGTGCAGCAAAGGAGAGAGAGCGGGAATGTAGGAGGGCAGCTGCATCCATCCATGCCCCTCATTAATGTCCCTCTCCCACCCTGGTCCATGGAGATCTTCACTTTCTCCACTTTTAGTCCTGGTATGGCAGACCTGCTCAGATAAAGTAGTCTGTGCACTCCTCCAGGAGGGGCATGAACAGTGTATTCATAGATATGCTCCTCTCTTGACTTGACCCTTATCCCCAAGGAAACCTGACATGCTGGCAGATAGGGAGCCCTCATACAGCTATACGCCATTGCATACGGGGTGCTGGCCACCTGCATTGGTTTCCCAAAGTCAGCCCCCAACTCTATGCAGTAGAACCACACTCCATGCCCCTGGAGTAGGGGGAAAGGTTTCCTCTTGAAACAGAGACTGCCACTGGACACTTTCCAACCAGAGTGCTATAAGCTGCTGGTTATGGTAAGTTCATATTCTCTTTTTGGGGATGGGATGTTTTACTTTTTTACAGTAGACAATGAGGTGAGGTTTGACCAGAAGAAAATACTAGCCATAGTTTGTTTACGTGGGAGGTCAATGGTATGTCTGTATGTGGGTTTTTATGTACATACATAATTTTTACTGAGGGTGAATATGGACTGAGGAAGAAGTATACAAGCTGGGTCTTCATTCTGGCTATGACTGGCACTTCATTTTGCCTCATTGTTTCCTGGTAGTTACCACGGTTTGTCAGACATTTTTGCTGTAGGATGATGAGGGAGAAGAAAACTCTGGCAAACACAATCACTAGCATATAATTTTCCTGTATAAAGAAGGGATAACAATGGAGTGTTGTGAAATAAGATGGCTCTTTACATAACATTTAAATATTAATACATTAAATATTTAACATCAGTGTTAGTATCTCATTTGCAGTAATTATTTTTTGCTCTCCTTTTATGGCTGCTGCTACATCTTCAACTCCAGAAAATACCAACAAACTTTGTAAATATACCCTCCTCCCCAGTATGCACACACACACACACACACACAGCCACTAGAAACGACATCATACACTCTAGTGGTAGATGTGAGTAGATCTTTCCCATGGAAGTCTGCCTTGCCTTGCAGTGACTCCATTATTTAGTAAGTCACACAATACCATGATTGCTGTTGTTTTTCAAACCCGTTTATACTTTTTTGGTGACAAACATAATTGCAGAAATGAGAAATCAGACTGCAAACGGTCCAAATTTAAATATAATCACCCCCACACTAGACCATAAGAGTGGCAGATGGACAAAGGAAGAAAGTGTACATAGTCATATTTTCTCCCATTATAATATAGACCCTTCAAACTTCAGCCAGGAACTTACCATCTGCAAATTTGAGTCTTTCCATTTCTACTGAGGCACTGATTCAAAATTCATGATTTTTTAAGTTTGAGTTCAAGTATTAAATTGATTGTTTTATATTTTAAAGGCACTGTATCTCATGCTACCCCTTACACCCAGGGAAAACGACTTGAAAAACTCCATACAACTGCTAGTTATCTTCCTTCACATCTCTCTTTAAGACTCACTTCTGCTGTGATACCTACAGAACCTGCCAGCTGATCACAGCTAGGCAGGGGGTGAGCTAATATTACTGCTACTTACTTGCTTATGACACCTATGGATTGTGCACACAACTAGTCTTTCTAAAACATTCTCTTCTACTTGTTCCCTCCACTTGTTTCTGTCACTCTTTAGGGAAGGACTGTCTGTCTTTTATTATATATGTCTATACAGTGCTTAGAGCCTCTATAGGACCGGTGCTACTATAATAGAAATAATAACAGTGATAGCAAGTTAGTCCTAATTTTGTTCTTGTGATTAAATTAAGAATTTCTGTGCTGCTCCAGTGTGTAATTTATTTCTAAGGGCCAGATCCTCAGCTCATGTAAATTGCTGTAGCTCCGTTGTATGCTGATTTATGTCAGCTGGCCCTTAATCTTTCAATATTTCCCACTTAGAATATAATCACAAAACAAAAGCCATGTTCGTTAAATAACCTATTCTGAAAGGCTGCATTTCACATGGTCCTTTACCACCATTGTGTCTAGGAACTCTGACCCTAAATTTTAAATTTAATAACCATCCTATTAGTAACCTAAACCTTACCTTAGCGTGGAGCACCTTTATGAGTGCAGGCTAATCTTTGACCTGGGATGTAGTTCAATCTGGCAAATCTTTTTCAAGGCACATAAGTGCTGCAGCACTAAGTATGTTTGTCAGATTTCTACTGAATCAGGATTGGTCGCTGCAGGGGATAAGATAGAAAAAGAGATGCTTCTTTTGTGTGTTGTAAACATAAGCTCCATAAACAAAATAAAGCAATAAGCGTAGTAATTATTTAAAAATATTTTACAATATTTCTGCTCAGTACAGCTATGAAAAGTCTAAAAGAAGCAAAATAAAAACAATTTTTCAGTGAAGAAATTGAAGTTCAGAAGTCACCAATAATGGTAAAAAGATCCTAGAAGCCAGTTTAATACCTTGCTCTTCTGTTAAGGAATACTTTCTGCACTAGACTAGTGGAATAGTAGGACTTTTACCTGGCTCTTGTATATGGCATACAGATTTCACTTGGAAGCGTAATTTTTACAAACTGTTTAGTGTTCATGTGTCACTACCACTGTTGTGCCAGATTGCACCTGGCATCGATATAAACAAAGCTTTGGCAAGAATTCTTTCCTTTGGGATGGAGACATCTGATATTCAAGCTGAAAACATGTCAGTGTTTCAAGACACTCCAAATAGCCTGATTTACCAGTATAGTAAATTAACCCGCCTGGTGGAGTGTTAAATGCTTTATTAACGTCAACTGGAGGCGAGGGGGGAAATGGCAAAAACAAACAAAAACACTTCAATAACTTGTTTGTCTAGTATTGGTGAAAGAAATATAGCTAAAGCATGTGAAGATTATGAGATGCTTGGGAGTCAAGAAGGCAGAAGAGAAAAATGGAAACAAGACATTTCTAATACTTTGTTTGCATTCTTTCCATAGAATATACGGTGCCAGAGACCAAAAAGTAGAACTGGCAGGTACTGAATAAAACAAGTTCTATATAAAATGGAAAGGAATCCCCTCAACAAAAATATCTGCCTGAAAGTTAAATTGGGTTAACTAACAAGCCCTGAAAATACTCAACACATCATTGTCTTTAAGAGGAAGGTTCACTAAAACCACTTAAATTCAAGTGGATTTCCTTTAATGGTGAAAGCCATCTCTAGATAAAGAGAATCTAGACAAAAAGGCGATAAACTACTCATATAACCTCCCGAGGCAAAATAGCTGAGCTGAGTATTTGACACACAGAATTCATAGATGGTAAGCTTTTTGAGGCAGGGTCTATCATTCATTATAGATTTAAACAGCACCTAGAAAGTAGGGCTCAAACTGGTTGTGGCTGTTTGGTGCTGTTGCCATTGTTGTTTAACATTTATATAACTATCACTAGAATAGGCACTTACAAACAAACTGGAGTGGAACAGGAGTGTGTATATGCTGTCTGAGAAAATACAGCATTTGTTCCTTGGAAAAAATTGCTCTTTGTGAATAAATGGACTAAAGCTGTGCCATTTTATTAATTTAATATACATTTATGTTCAAATCCTATTCTACAGTTTACTGTAAATAAAATAGACTACCGTAATTTATTATTATTTCTGACCACTTGGAAATTGTTACAAAGCTTGTGTTTGAGTGGATGATAATTATTTTTTAGTTGGAAAGGTTGACTGATTTTTATTTGAACGGAGATGGAGGACTTAGCTTATATTCAGACAGAAATTACAGCTGGTCAATGGGAAATGAAAGCTGGCCAAGAAACTGCCAACACAGAATTGAAAGCTGTGAAACCTGGTCAAGAAGATATAAAGCCAAATAAGCAACATATGAAAGATGATCTTAAAGCATAGATCAAATCACTCAGATGGAAATGAGAATTATATTAAAAGAGGCTAGCTGAAGATCATGAAGAGACAAACAAGCAGTGAAATAAGAAAAAGAAGTTGACTGCAGTGACCAAGACCACTAATTTGAAAATAATAGACCTTAACATTTCCAAGAAATAAAAAAGAAAGAAATCTTTGACCATCCTGAAATTTTCTAACAGAGAAATATCCAAGAGGTCCTTCAGATATTCTATTCAAAGTGATTTGCCAGGTTCTTAAGTTTTCAGAACGCTTTGGAAGTTAACAATTTGAATGAGGGATGGGAAAAGAAAGAGACTTTGCAAAAGGCACACATTTTACAAGGCTTTTCTATGCTGTAACACAGTGTCCTTGGATGTGAGAGCATTCTGCAGGGCTCAGAGAGGGGAGACCAGACTGTCCCGTCTCAAAGTGCTGCAGAAACTTACTGCCTTTGAGGGGAGGTCTTCCTCCGAAGTTTGAGCCTAATGTAACATTGCATGCCAAATTAATGGGTGGGGGGTGGAAGAGGGTGAGGAGTTATCTGGTAACAAGTGGACTAGGTCTGATACTGTTGCAGATTTTATCCACAGAAAAAAAACTGAGTTCTCCAGACTTAGTGCAAGCCCTTGATAAAATGGTCTGAGGGCCAGTCATCAGGTTCAGTTGGTCAGAGTCCAGCTAAGAGCAAGGAGGAGGAGGAAAGAAGTTCACCTGAGCTATCAGAGAACCTGTACAGATTGATGTAGCTGACAGCATAACTACATACCAGAGCATCTACCTGGGATGGACTAGCAATGGGCCGATATATTGGTGCCCAACTGGAAGAGGACTACAAATTAAAATTGACAAATGGAGGCAGAGGAACTTTGTGAGACTGTGCAGCTTACTACAGAACTAGAATTATACAGCAGGACAGAGGTAAAAACAACCACTTCTGAGGAAAGTGGAAGGAAAATCTCCTGAATCTTATTAGTATAATTCTGAATCTAATACTCGTGATGAGAAAAGGGACTCTAATTAGATGCAGGAAATATCTGAGAAGTTTGGAAAAAATGTCACATGCAGTTTGCAAAATAAAATACAATATCAGTTCTGCAATAAAGGGCAATCCTGTCAAATGCTAGTACAGCAATACTGGTTGCCATAAAAGGAAAGCATGCTGATGCATTTAAGGAAAATCAGGACAGATCTTACAGGTGTCTATTGGCAACCCTTCCCCAAGTTCAAGGAACAAGTTAAAATCAAGTCAAAGGGGCAGATCTTTAGTTAGCTGGTATGGCTAGTCCTATAATTTTTGTTTAAATCTAGGTGATTAAACAACAATAAAGGGAGTTTGAAACTGAAAATATGAATTATGCCAGACTTGTGAACACTGACTTGAATTTAAGAACTGGTCTGCAGTTTTTGTACCTGTTTTACCTAAATTGGTTTAAAACCAATATAATTAAATTGAAGCAACCCTATAGAGTGTAAAAAGTTCTTTATATAAAGGTGCTCATATAAATTTACAAGAATAAACTATATTGCTATAAGCAACTCCTAACAGTATAACTGTAACCCCACTAGGGGATTGTACTGATTTAACTATTCTGGCTTCTAAACCAATATATTTAAATACATACAAAACTTCTATATAGATGAGTCCTAAGATTTATTAGCACAGATTTGCTACAAATGTTAGAATCCAAAATTGATTGGTGACATTAGTCTCTTATTGACACTGATTTGCAAAGAAGCACCAGCCCATAAATGGAGGAAAATATAGCTTAAAAGCTGAACCTGTGAAATTTGAGTCTGAGGTGTGAGGGACTGATACAATAAATGAAATTAATATATTTTGGGATTTCAATGTATCTAACACCGCCAGTATAAGGTTCTGCAAATGCCAGTAAAAGGTTCTGCAAATTCAGTCCCGGGAAATTCCCATGAAAGGAGTGATACAGATGATACAAAAATTGTATAAGTAACTAATCAGCAGTTTAGCTAGTTGTCCTACTCCTGGGGCCAAAAGCATCTTCTAAGTACTGTGTATGCTTAAGTAACTTTCCAGCAAAGGAAAAATAGTAGCTGGGGAGGCCTGTTTTGAAACACAGACTCCTAGTGATTAGTGATTCTAGCTGCTAAAGTTGAAACAAGCGAGAATTCTAATGATGGTAACAACTGTAAGAGAATCTGAAGTGACTCTAATGGGTTCACTCTGGTGAAACCAGAAGCTGGGCTTTCTTAGTAGCAAGATCATACTTCTGGAATTCACTCTGATCTACATTTAACTCTGAACCTGGCTGCTTTTACAAACATATTCAAAACACACATTTTTGCATTAAATCTGAAATCTCAGGTACTTAAATGACTGGCCAGGTATCTCATTCTACTGTGACTTACAACTGTGGGATGTAGATTGAGAACAATAGTTTATCTACTTCATTTACTAGGACAGGTACATAAACCTATCTTTAAGCCATGTAAAGTATGTCCAGATGCTATAGTAACTAATGCCCTGTAAAACAATGTAATAATTTAAAATAATAGATTCCATCAAAAGGAAATTCACAGTTAAGATAATTCCTGAGGAAAAAAGGGATGAAGTAAAGCTCAAAGAATTTACTGGATTTATTCCAGTGCAGAGAGGAATACTTAAATGAGGACCAGCAGAAAGTTTTGAAAAACTGTCAGATAAACAATCAAAATTTGTTACCTCCTAGTCCATAAGATGTATGTAATTCTGCCCTGCTAATATACAACACACAAAATTGGCACTGGGGAGAGTTGTCCTATCAAGCAGTTACCTCATCAGCTGCCAGTCTCTTATAGGAGAAGGCTTTCAATCGGTTCTTAGGCTTTGCTTATAGTTCTAGGCAGGGAAAGAGATTGCATCATCAGATTTTGTTTGGTGTATAGAAAACCAAATGAAATTGTAATGAGAGATTCTTACCCTTTGCCATGAATGGTGAACGATAGGATTAATTTTGTTTTATACACTAGAGGCTCAGATTGTCACTGCTTGTTTAGGGAGATGCAGTTTGCTGCATCCCCGAGATGTTCATGACAGTGAAGGGTGGATGGCACTGGCCCTGTAGTCCCTCCATTCAGAGGTTCTATGAGGGGAGAGCAATTTTAAGTTGTCAGTGGAAGTCTGTAGGAGCCCTGTCAGCAGAGGCTGCCCAGAGGATGTGCTAAACCTAATGTTTCGGATGCACTGGCTCATAGCAAATGGAACTTGTGGATTCCTTGCATCACCACAACCCCTCTCCAAGTGGATTTTCCACCATATGGAACCCTGCACCCTGGATTACTGAGGTAGAATCCAGCTCAGTCTGAATCTGGCCCTGAATCTTCATTAAAGTAACTATTAACAGAGAAGTAGATCCATAAGGCAGAGAGAAGTCTTCTTTTGAAGCAAGAGAAAGGCTAAGCAGTTTAAAGTAATGCTCTCTAGATCAGTTTCCCACACTATGGTCAGTGGAGAGCTGACTAGTCACATGGTACTGGCTTCTACTTATTTCAAGATTCTAAACTGAATTAAGACAACTAAAATTATGTTAAATACTTTCCTAATATTACTCTTCCATGTAAGCAATTACTGTAGTTGTCACAAGGATGTTATGAGACTGTGAAAGGAAATTCAGGTGAATTATGTGATCACAAAAAGGAGAGCGAGTGGTCCATGAGAAAATCTCTGTATTAAAATGTTGGCCATACAATGAAAATCCTGTTCTAGATTGTACAACATTCCTTCTGCTTTTGAACAGCTCTTGCAGGGAGTACTGCATAGTAAGCCTCTGTCAGCCTATTATATCCAAAAGACCTGTTGGTGTTTGCTAAATCCTTTGAACAAGACTCACACATTTACAGATTGACAGTGATAAACTTACAAATGTGAATTTGAAATTGAACCAAGAAAATAGGAACAGTTTGAGACAGATGTGATTTCCCTTGGCCACTTATCAGGAAGAAAAATATGTCCTCTGATTAAAAATAACAATAGAGGCAATTCAGAGCTGACTGCCTCCCTAAACACTCAGATGTAAGGAGTTTTATAGGGCTCTGCTCCTGTTATTAATTGTCATTACACAGTTTGCCAATATAGAAAAACCATTGCATAAATTAATAGAGTAAGGAAAACTGTTTGGTTGTTCACAGAAGTGTGAATCAGCATTTGTAGAGTTCAGAAAAGCACATGTGACTGGTCCAAGTGTTGGCTTCACTTTGTTTCAAAACACCTTACTTGATAGAGACAGATTTAAGTATTTATACATTAGTGGGAGTTTTGTTTCAAGAAAGAGAAGGAATGGGAAAAGTAGTGGGTTAATACAGCCAGGCTTAATACAGCTGCAGAGAGAAATGTTTGTGCCACCTGGAATAGTTTTTTGGCAACTATTAAAGCTATTGACCATTTTCGTGTATGAGAGGAAATTGTAATCAGAGAACATGCATCTGTACAATGGTTTCTTTACATTCAAGAATTTTAAAGATAGTAAACTAAACGGTTATGGAAATTACATAAGGATGGTGGACAAATCAAACACAGGCGGAAGCATGCTGACATTTTGTCTAAAGCTAGGTGTTGTGTGGAATATTTCAGCTATTGCTTTTGGCAAGAAAGCATTATATTGGACCAGGGCTGATCCCAGTTTTTACCAGATATTATGTCCACCATGTGTGACACACAGATCAAGAGCAAAATAATAGCTCAAAGGCAAGATACTAGGTATCCACAATCTCTCCTGAAATACCCCAAACTGAACTGTCAGCTAGAGAGTTAGGAACCTACAAGAAGTAGATTTTCCCAACCCCAAGCAAACATCTCTGAAATCATCCCCTGCAGGGTATGATATGTTCTTGGGATTTCAAGAGGATAGCATCCCATCCTGATTCTCTCTCACCCTTGCACAAGGGGATAGTGTGGCCCTAGGGCGGTAGTAATCACTGCAGCCCCAGCAGAGAGAGAGAGAGCAGGTCTGGGATGAATGATGGACTGATTGGGCATTCAGGATGCCCATCACTTGGGTCTCCCCACCACTGATCAGCTCCATGGCTCCAGCCTGCAGAATGGGTGCAGGTTCCCTCCTCCCGTCGCTTCTGCAGCAGGCCGACTCTTCCTCAGCATCGGTTAGTCTGGTCGACAGAGGGTTCTGCAGCGCTTGTTAGCGCTGATGGGCTGGCTATTGCTGAATAAACAGGGATAAGGACTTTGACCCTCTGTGTTCTCTGCTTATGGTTTGAGGAGAATCACGGAAGCATCTACCTTTTTTTGTAACAGATGCGTCGTATAATTCTAGTTTCGCAGTTGCTGTATTTCCCCTTCCATCTAGTATTTTATTGGCCTTTAATTATTTCCTTCACACTGTGTTTTCCTCATTTGCCTATATTTATTATTTCTTTTTGGTTTTGAACATTTTATTAAAATAATGGAAGAGATGACTAAATGGCTGTTTAGAACATAATCCTTCCCTGGTCTTTGAGACAGTTGATCTGTCCTTCACTTAAAATAATTGCATCAACAACCAGCCCGTGGAGCAAGTCACTTTTCTCCTGCTAACATTTAATTTAGCTAGAGTGCCAAGTACTCTGATATATTTATTAACAGTGTCAACAACAAAAAATGCATTTTTAATTCACAGTAACTGATTTTAAAAAGCCTAGTTGTAAACATTTTCATTTTTAACTTGTTATATATTATACCAAGGCAATATTTTTTAAATAAAAATAATTCATGAGGACATATGGTTGAGTTCCTGTGTCACTGTAAATAAACATGTTGCCATGTTTCATTATTGATTACATCAGACAGAATTTTTTGTTGCATCATTCCATCATGCAGCAGCTCATTCATACTGTCCAGGAAGACTAATTAACACTAATGCTTGTAAAGAATTTTCGTTTGTGATGCTAATCTGTCACACAGTGAAAACCATCCTCAGAAAGCTGGAAAAAAAGTAAAGAGAGTACATCTTGCAGCCACCTGAAATTAGTGTTAGTTTGATTTGTTTTAATTGAAAGGTTGTTTACATCTCTTTCATAAGTGTTTATAAAAGTTGGCATATAGAATCTCGTCCATGAACGAGGAGGCTATTCTAGCTTATTGGACCTATCATACATAGAAGTTTATTACAAAACTGGTCAATATTGTTGGTACACACAGTCTAAATGCATAAACCAAAATATATACAATGTGCACACACACAAAAAGTGCTATATGAGAGCAAAGTATTGTTATTATTACACATAAAGAGAGATTTAGGCTACGTCTTAAGACTACTGGCATGTTTGTATACACCTCATCATAGTGATCTCTAGTTAAAAGGCCACATAGCTTTGATTATATGAAATATATAAAAGTCTGAAAAACTATTTTACACACAATTTGTAAAAATATTTAAATCACTTGCAGTAGTTCTCTCATCAGCAACTATCCTGGCTCTGCAGAGTTTCAGCAAACTTACATAGTCCAGCATCCATGAAGCTTAATCAGGATTCATAAGCCCTGGGTTCTGGGCTGCTGGCCTTGTGGAATTTAGATTCTAATTTTCTGGTTCCCTCACTTTTGTGGAGGCTCAAGCCAAGCCACCTCCTGACAGTCATATATGGAAGTTGTCCAACTCTGATGATGTCAGGTGGATTCCACTGGGTATCTTCAGGGAGTCCACTCATGTACACACTGGGGGGGAGGCTCAGTGAGGCTAAATGGCAGCAAGCAGCTGCCAATCAGCCATAGAGAGCTTTAAAATATATTGTCCTTTTAAAAAAAGAAAAAAGTATGAAAAATGCTGTTCAAGAGCGTATTGTTGGATCATTAGAAAGAAAAACCATTTTAACAAAATGCTGTGTGCCTAAGGGCTTTAAATTTCCTAGCAAAGCACAGTTAACTTTACAAGTTAGTCCATAATGCTGGTTATTTCAATAATTTGCTTCAGTTTTCAAGTTGATAGACCACAGAGAGCATATAAAGACACTTAGCAGAGCAGAGAGAAAGAGAGTCAGATACTATAGATGCATACAGTAAGAAGAATCACTGTGTTCTGAAGAATATCGCGATCAGAAAAGCGAAAGGGACAGTGTAAAAGAGGAAGGGCTTGAAAAAACAAATGATTAGAAAAAAGGCTTTTAAGGCTTCAGGGAAGAGGATCTAAGAGAGAACGCAGAGTATTGTAATTATCAGTAATTATCTAAATCTTTATTTGCCTAAACTGCAAAGGAAGAATAGAAATGCATAGATTCATAGATTCCAAGGCCAGAAGGGACCATTGTGATCATCTAATCTGACCTCCTGTGTAAAACATACAGTAGAGGTCCTTTCTCCTCTTACAAGCCTGGCAATGAAAATTTATTCTTTCAGAGGTTGTTCAAATCTTGGACTGGTGCAAAATAGAAAATAGGTATTATGAACTATGTCTACTGTTTTCAGAAACATTCAGCAGATAAACAAATTGTTCTGCATTGATGTTTTTCTTTGCTTCCTTGAAAATGAATATGATTTTCCGTTCTACTCCATTCTCTGCTGTAAACCAGAAACCAAGAGGCCTAATGTTTCATTTTATACAACTATCACCTCTGTCAAGGAGTCATGGCTTGTAAAGAAATTCAAGTTTTCCATTTACATAAACTAATTTTGCCAGAGTAACATTCATTATTATGAATATTCAAGGACAGTTCGGCGAGTCAAATCTGGAGAAAGACAAAATCCAGATTTGTGCGGCATGCACTAATGAAAGTAACAAAAGATTCCGCAATGTCAAGTTGTATGAACAAACCACTACAGGGAAGTAAGGTTAAATCATAATTGCATGTTTTTAACCATGTCAATAGTGTCACAAAACATAACTCTAACTGTGACTATAGTGTTTAATTTTTCTGTTGCTGTGTGAAACATACAAAGTTATTATGACTGTCGTGAGGATGACACATTCTGGTCTGCCATTGTAGCAGATCAGATTTTTGCATTTCAGTATGAAGCGTTACAGCGAAGAGATGGTAACAGAATAATGTCTCAGACATCAGTTTTAACATATTTTCATGTTTTTCTTTGACTTTAACCTCTTCTTCATTTTATTTTATATTTATATACATATTCTATCTTTACATTGAGGGCTGGAGGTCTTGAGAAAAACTGACGAGGGTGTCCAGGAAGATGAAGTGAAATAGAGATACAACTCACAAACAACAAGACATATTTATATGGATACATGTCTTTTCCCCCAACCTCCCAAGATGATGCAACTCTAACAATTATAATAATGGAAAATTTGCTTGCAGAATACATTATCAAATTCAAAAGAATATAGAAAATATAACTCTTCACCTTGTTGTCCTAGTACCAAAATTTCCATAATCCAAATATCTTTGTTTCATTATTTCTTTATTAATGTTGTATCCAGGGTTTGGGGTGGTTTTTTTTTTTGTTTTTGTTTTTAGTTCCATGACATTTCTCCCATTTCAAAGCTGAAATTTCTATACGTTGACATATAACTTAAAATACATAAAATAAAAAAGGGTACTAATTCAGATGTTCTGAAACTGTGATAATGCTATTATATAAGTCGTTTTATTTAGGTGTGTTTATACTTTATAGTTTTATAAATAAGCCCAAGGGGCTCCTTCTTAGTTGTCACATTCTTCCTTGAATCTCGTATTCTGTCTGTCTTATCCTGTCCGACAGTAGAATTGATGCCGCACTAATCCCTGGAAGTTTGGAACTAATGAACTAACTGCTGAGCTGCCGCCACGGAGCTTGGTCCCAAACTATACTGTACTTCACACTCGATTTATTCTCCAGATGGCGAGACTGTGCAGCCCTGCCGCGAGGGACCACCTCTTCCACTGGAGTGTAAAAGTGGACGGATGTTGTTTTCTTTGCAGATTTGATAATTCAGAGCTAGAAACTTGTGAAGATGATTAGTTATTAGCTTTAATGGGTGCCAATTGAACCAACTGCACGCATATTCCCTTCTTTAATTTCAATGTCTCTGTGTCTTGGTGATGGTTGATTTATCTGCAGTACTACATCACTGAAACCTTTATCTTCCCAATTTGGTAGCAATACACGGCAACAAAAATCAAACTGCCCTATGGAGAGTCAAATATTAGAACAAATATAATAATGTGCTTATTAGCCACTGTCTCTACATTTAAATATGCACAGAATAGATTATCAAATGAAAGTCGTAACTCTGATATACTCTAGTAATATCATTGTTTACAAGAAGGAGTGTCAGTCATCTTTCTGTCTCTCTCTGGTTTATAAAACACCCAATCAGTGTGGAATCCAGATACTAATTGGGCTACAATAATCTCAGACTACCTTGGGAGGGAATAATCCATTAAATGATCAGGTTTTCTCCTTTTTTATGCATTCATTCATTGAAGAGAATTATCTTATGGTATAGCGCTGACATAAAGAACAGAGCAAATTTATTTAACTAGTCTGACCATTTGTAGTAGGGGATTGGTGAAGTCTTTGGAAGCAGATTTATTGTTGCATCAAGGGCCTATGTATAACCTGTATGTATGTATATTATTGCATCAAGTACAAAAGTTTTTCTCTATTATTAAAAATTGAGAGTAGTTTAACTAAAAGGTTGAGCTTTTGCATATATTATGTAACAATATTAGAGACTATTTTAATGCATAATGATGCAGTAAAAACTCTTCCCTTTTTCATCCATATGTTTTATGCTCTTTTTTTTCTTCTTCCCCCCCCCCCCCCATTTACCCATGAAACATTTTGTAGTAATCCTGTCTATGGGCCTGATCCTACACTACTGAAGTCAGTGGGAGCTTTTCCATTGTTTTAAGTAGGGATAGGGTATCCTGTTTGGGACTGGCTGTAATATCTGGAATCTTCTGGGTAGTTGGTACCTATCAGTCTGGTCCATAATTAAAATGTACATGATTGAATCATGATTTGGAGACCATGAAGGCCAGATGTATTTCATCAAGGGAGAGAATCTTCTTCATTGCTGGGGAATCTCTGTCTCTGAAGCAGACAGTAATAAAATGTAATGGTTCTAAGAAAGTGAATCTGTTCTCAACCCAACAGATGGCACGCCTGTGTTAGCAAAACTGTAACATATTTCTCTATTACAATATGAAAAAATAACATCCTTGTTGGTTGGTATAAATTCAGTGATGTTATTGGTTATTTTGGGATATGTACCAAAGGGCTGCACACTTAGTTTATGTAAATTACGAAAAGCAACAGCCTGTTAATAAGTGTTTTGTGTGGAAATATACCTAGAAGGACATGATCTGTCTTTTTATGGGATGGGTGTTTACAGCCTGAGCAGAAAAACAACTAACAAGAATGCCTACTGCTCATTATTGTAATTTGGAAAAAAATAATAATCAGATTGTATAGTTTTCCTGTAATATGCCCTCATTTAAAATTGGATGCTTCTTTAGTGGACAGTTTTGGAAGATCTTTATTTTGCAAAGTGGATCATTATGTACTGAAACTGTGATAATCTTATCTGACATTAGTCAAGAGCATAAATTGGTTTGGAGAATGTGTTTTTAAACTATCACTCTGCACCAAATCCCAAAACTTTCAGACCAGCTAAGAAACCAACTCTTGCTGCTCTGACAGTGAGAATTTAGTGGGGTTTGTATTAGCCAGTGATGACATCACATAACGCAATTTGAAGAAGACAAACAATTATAGGTGTCTTTTGGAGCTCTCTTTCAGCTGAATATGTTTTAATAAACTGTGTGTACCTGTGCATTAATTTCATAATGGCAGCAGCTAGAATTAATTCACAATAGCAGTAACATTTCTGATTGTATTTATATTTTAATGAAATGACCTCTGAATGTAGTCTTGTATCATAGCATAGGGTCTCGGTCTGTATATATTGTCCTTTTCTGTCCTGCTGATGATGGGCATATGTTAAAATCTTTGGAGAAATGTGGATGATAGTACCAAGCTGAAAGCTGTTTGATTCAAGTTTCATTAACCTTCAACTTCATTATTCTTTCACTTTAACTGGTGAGAGTAATCACTTGCTTCTGTCTAAACTTATCCTAATTATTGGCAGTCCAAGCCTTGTAAATCAGTACACTGCAGTGCTGTCTTAAACTGGTTTTGAAGACCTATTCTGATCTGACCTGACAACTGGAAGCTACTGTTTCCTCACACTCTTTAACTCGGACCACATTTTGAAATTTCTTCTGCCTCTACTCACAGGCAGAGATTTGTATCCGTCTGGTTTAAATCTACTGTCATGTGTTGTCTCGCTGATTGGTATTAGTCTCGTTATTAACTTTGATGATTTTTTTCTGAGTTTGCCTGTTTTCTAGATAAGTATTTCTGCTCAAATGGCTGTATTATTGTTAAAACTGTTTTTTTTAAACAATCATGAGTCAGAAGCTTTAAAGTTTTATTAGTACCATAAAAACTCTTCACAAATGAAACTACTTTTGATAAGTGTTCATTTGGACAATGAGAATTTGTTAAGGGCTGTTGGCAAGTTGAAAGAATTTGTTTTTGAAACTGAAATTGGCAGGAAGTAGTGAGCTCAAGTGCTTTCTTTTTTTTCTCCTTCCCTTTTTTCTTGACGCCAATAGAAGTGTTTCATTTCAGCAAAGGATTTAAGCATTCTGAATGCAAATCAAGTATTCAACAGATTTATAAACTTTCCTTCCTTCACCATTTTGTGAGCAGTGTGTCAATTAGAAAATGTGTGTTTGGAATTTTTATTTTTGCTGATAATATGGAGTATTTTCTTATTATCAGTCACAGTTTCCAGAAAAATCTGCATATTATTTTGGGTTACATGGTATTATTTTCATGTCTGAGCTGTCTACTCAATTGCAAGCATTAATACAGTTTAATGGATAAAAAGGGTGATTATACAGCAAGACAAAAGAAATATACATATAAGTCCTTATATACTGATAACCATGATTTTATTATGGTCCATAAGAAGAATACAGGTGTTAATTGGAAATATTATTATTTTATGCAATTCTCTTATTCCATTTTTGGCTATGTGGAAAGTATGGGTGTAAAAAGATGCCAGTTTAAGGATCTATGTTCGTTAGACACATTGCAATACCTTTAAACATGAATGTGATATTTTCTTCAAGTACTGTAGTAGTCCTATTATTAATCAGATCTGAAAATTGGATATTTACTGTTAGTTGTAAAGAAAGTGCTAAAACTAAAATTCTGAGGTACTGGCTATGAAAGGTTTAACAAAAGGCAAACAGTAATGGATATTGTGGAAAAAATAGATTTTTATATTGTTGGTTCTATTTTTTTCATCAGTTTGACATGTTTTCTGTTCGGCGGGTTTTTCTGTCAATAGAAAATAAGCTTAATTTTTTTAAACATTTATATTCTAGGCAGAAGCAAGGCTGACAGTTGTGAAAACACTCAAAGAGGTTGAGTTTGGCCAGACTGAAAAGTGTGTTAGGATCAATTCAGTGTCCAGTGGTCTTGCAGAACAAGATCTTGAGGTGCTTTTGAAGTCCAGTGTTCTTCCTTCAAGCCTGATGCTGCCAAAAGTTAAAAATGCTGAGGAAATAAGATGGGTGAGTAGTTACCAAATTGTCATAATCTTAGCTTTTGATTGAAGACCTTGGGCCAATTTAGGAGGAACCATTGGGACCAATGAGCTAGCATTCTGAAGAATGTTGCTGTTATCATGGGACAGTGTTGGTGTCTGGCTAAGAAAACGGTGTAACATTTCCATTAAAATGTGCATAGGCTGGAGTTGCACACCGAGCATACATAGCAACGTTAGTTTTTAAGGAAAACTAGTTTTCTTAGTACTTCAATCAATAAAAAAATCAATATCGATGTTACAGTATATTATCAAAACACAGAAGAAAATGTATAATAATTTAACTTTTTCCATTGTACCAAACTCTGAACCTTCACTGATACCTTAAAAGATTGTCTATGCCAATATGTTTTATGTACATGCCTGGAAAGTTATAGATGGAGAAAACATGTTAGCAACATATGAAAAAATGGAGTGGGGGAGGAAAAGGTCACTTCTTTGGGGCAACTAGAGGAACAAACAGGAAGCTTTTAACTAGTGTTTTTAATTACCACAGATATTATTTCCTGAACAGTTCTCTATTTCTTCCTTTTTAATTGCTGACAGGTGTGTTT